>NC_029788.2:70821343-70838094 GCF_000816755.2 Arachis ipaensis | reverse complement strand
AAACGACTCAAAAAATATAAGTATAATATAAAAATTAAAAAAACACTTTAATATTTAACATAAAGATATTATAAATATAAATAATTAATTGATTAAAATTAAATATTTAAATAAAAAATCATTGTTTCTTTATAAAGTTTTATTTGGTAATATATAATAGAAAAAATACTAATAAAATTTTATTGTACAAAAACCAAACAAACAAACAACAATAAAGCCTTATCCCACTAGGTGGGGTTGGCTACATAAATCAAACAACGCCATTGAGTTCTATCATGTATCATGTCTATAGAGAAACCATTTACATGTAGATATCGTTTGATCACTGGTAGCATGAATTCCCACACTTCGCACTATTGAACCAACAAGTGCACTGGGTCGTCCAAGTAATACCTGAGTGAGTCAGGGTCGATCCCACGAGGATTGTGATTTGAAGCAAGCTATGGTTATCTTGTAGATCTTTGCCAGGCGGATAGAAGAGTTGTTGGATTTGTTTAAACGCATAAAAAGAAAATGAATAAAATGTTACTAGGTTGATGTGTTTGCAATGATAAGAAGATGGTTAAGGCTTAGAGATGCTTTGTTTTTCTGGATTAATTCCGGTCTTACTGTCTTCTTCAACTGTGGATGATTTCTTCTATGGCTGGCTGTATGTGATTAACGTCTTTTTTAAGAGATCGCTAATACTCCTCCAGATCTGAACCCCAGGCTTAGTGTGGATCTAGTCTGATTGAAGGTGAAGCTCCTGCAATTCATTCTCCTTGGTGATCCTACTCAAAATGCCACAGACAAGGTTGAATCTTCTGGATCAGAGAATGCTGCGCCTTTGGTTCTAGCCTCTACCACAAAGACTCTAATCTCCCCATACTTCGGCTGAACTGGTGTTTCGAGAAGTCCCCAACGAAGCTGTGGATTAGCCGTCTAAGAGATGTATAATCAAGCTGGTGGTTCATCATTGTTCAATGAAAGACTCACTCTGAAACCATGTAGAATGAGATAACCTTGTTCCGGTTCAATGCATTCATATTGATGAAGAACGAAGATACATCCTAGAATAGAGAATCAAACACGAATTGAAATAGAACAGTAGTACTTTATTAATCCATAAAACTCAACAGGGCTCCTCCCTTCAAACAAAGAGGTTTAGAAACTCATACTGATAGCAAATACAATGATAAAGAAATATGACAGGTCCTCCTTGTAAAACAATAAAAGTTCTCAAATAAATACAAAGCTAATGACTAAGGATTACATAGGAAGGGTCAAACAGTCTTTTACTGCTAAAATCCACTTCTGAGCCTACTTGGTGAGTGTTTGGGCTGAACTTGATTGAGATCCACGTGCTAGGAGGCCTCTAGGGTGTTGAACGCTGGCTACGGGATCAATTATGGGCGGTGGATGCTCGTCTCTTCTCCTTTGGGCGCTGGATGCCAGAATAGGGCAGGAAGCTGGCGTTGAACTCCAGTTTTAAGCCTTTTAATTCTGAAGCAAAGTATGGACTATTATTTATAGCAAGATAGCTCTGGATGTTAGCTTTCCAGATCCATTGAGAACGTACCATTTGGACTTCTGTAGCAATAGAAAAGCTCTTTTGAATGCAAGGAGGTCAGATTTGGACAGCATCTGCAGTGCTTTCTCTGTCTCTGAATCAGACTTTCGCTCCAGCTCCTCAATTTCAGCCAGAAAATAGCTAAAATTGCCTAAAAACACACAAAATCAAATTAGAATCCAAAAATGTTAATTTTTCACTAAAACCTATAAAACTTAATAAAACTTAAATAAAACATACTAAAAACTACATGAAAATGATGCCAAAAAGTGTATAAAATATCTGCTCATCAGAACACCAAACTTAAACTGTTGCTTGTCCCCAAGCAACTAAAAACAAAGTAGGATAAAAAGAAGAGTAAGATACAATAGATCTTAGAGTTTCTAATGAAGCTCAGGTTCAATTAGATGAGCGGGACTTAGTAGCTTTTTGCTTCTGAACAGTTTTGGCATCTCACTATCCATTGAAACTCAGAAGTGTTGGCATCCTTAGGAACTTAGAATCCAGATGATATTATTGACTCTCCTAGTTTAGTTCTTTTTTATTCTTGAACACAGCTTTTTAGAGTCTTGGCCGTGACCCTAAGCACTTTGTTTTCCAAAATTACCATCGGATACATAAATGCCACAGACACTTAACTGGGTGAACCCTTTCGGATCGTGATTCAGCTTTGCTAGAATCCCTAGATAGAGGTGTCCAGAGTTCTTAAGCACACTCTTTGGATCTTTAGATCCTTGCTCTTTCCTTTTGGTTTAAAGAGCGACTGGCTTTTTGCTCTTGCCTTTTGGTTTAAAGAGCTATCGGCTTTTGCTCTTTATTATTTTTTTTTCACATGCATTTTTTTTCTTTTATTGCAACATGCTTTTTCTTTTTCATTCTGTTGTTTTTTCTTACTTCAAGAATCAAATTTATAGATTTTTCAAAGTACCAATAATACTTCTCCTTTTTCATTATTATTTCAAGAACCAACATTCTAAAATTCCAACTTCAAATATACACTATTTATTCATACATTCAGAAAATAAAAGCAATGCCACCACATCAAAATAATTGACTATTCTTATTATAAAACTTGACATTCATGTATCTCTCAATTCTTTTCAAATAAAATTTTTCTTTTAAGCAATGGTGAGAGACATATGGAACATTTTATAACATTAAGACAGATAGAAATGATCATGCAATAAGAACAAGAGAACAGACAATAAAACATAACGGAAAACAGAAAAAATGACATAAGAAAAGGGGATTAAGAGAACGAAACCACCTTAGTAATGGCGGCTACTACTCCTTCTTGAGGATATAATGTAGTGCTTGATCACTTCAATGTCACTCCTTTGACTTTGTTGTTCTTCCCTTATAGCCCTTTGATCTTCTCTAATTTCATTGAGGATGGTGGAATGCTCTTGATGCTCTATCCTCGGCTGATTCATGTTAGAGCTTAATTCTCCCACAGAGGTATGCCATTGATCCCAATAGCTTTGAGGAGGAAAATACACTCCTTGAGGTATCTCAGGAATCTCATGTTGAGGCGGCTGCACAGGCTCATGTGCATGCTCTCTAGTTTGCTCCATCCTTTTCTTAGTGATCGGCTTGTCCTCATCAATGAAGATGTCTCTTTCTATGACAATTCTAGCTGAATTGCATAGGTGACAAATTAGGTAAGGGAATGCCAACCTTGCTTTGGTGGAGGGCTTTTCAGCTATCTTGTACAATTCTTGAGGTATCACCTCATTTACTTCCACCTCACTCCCAATCATGATGCAATGAATCATGATGGCTCTGTCAATGGTCACTTCTGACCGATTGCTAGTAGGGATGATAGAGAATTGGATGAATTCCAACCATTCTCTAGCTACAGGCTTGAGGTCAAGCCTTCTTAGTTGAGTAGGCTTGCCTTGGGAGTCCCTTTTCGACTGTGCTCCTTCCACATAGATATCTGGGAGCACTTGATCCAGTCTCTGATCAAAGTTAACTCTCCTAGTGTAAGGATGTAGGTCTCCTTGCATCAGAGGCAAGTTGAACGCCAACCTCACACTTTCTGCGCTAACATCTAAGATTCTCCCTCAAACCATGGTGCTCCAATTCTTGGAATTTAGGTTCACACTAATGTCATGGTTTTTTGTGACCCATGCATTAGCATAGAACTCTTACACCATTAAGATCCCAACCTCTTGGATGGGATTGGTTAGGACTTCCCAACCTCTTCTCCAGATCTCTCTTCGGATTTTCGAATACTCGTTCTTCTTAATCCTGAAAGGGACCTCAGGGATCACCTTCTTCTCTGCCACGACTTCATAGAAGTAGTCTTAGTGGGCTTTGGTGATGAATCTCTCCATCTTCCAAGATTCGGAGGTGGCGGCTACGACCTTTCCTTTTCCTCTTTCTAGAGGGTTCTCTAACCTTGGGTGCCATAAGTGGTAATAGAAAGTAAAAAGCAATGCTTTTCCCACACCAAACTTAAAAGCTTTGCTCGTCCTCCAGCAAAAATAAAGAAAAGAGAAGAATGGAGTAGAAAAAGAAGAAAATAGATGAAGATGAAGGGAGAAAGCAATTCGGCCAAGGGGCTTTGATGTGTATGAAGGGTTAGAATGAGGCGTATTTCTAGGAGGGGCTAGGTTAGGGTTCGGTCATGGGTGGGATAAATGGGAGGGAAATTTGATTTTGAAGTGGGTGGGGGTTGGTGGGAGTTATGATGGTTTTGGGAAAGTGATATGGATGTGACTGGGCTAGGGTTTATAGGGAAGAGTGTGTAGGGAGGTGTGAAAGAAAGAGTGAGGAAGTGGGGTAAGTAAAGATATTGTGGGACCCACTGGTTCTGGGAGGCTAGGGAATTCAGATTCCCTGCCCTCTTCATGGGCGTTGAACGCCCAGCACTATGCTCTTGGCTGGCGTTCAACGCCAGCTAAGCTGCCATTTAGGGCATTGAACGCCCAGCCAGTGCTCCCTGGCTGGCGTTCAATGCCAGCAACACTCTATCCAGAGTGTTCTGTTTTCATTGCTACACTTTTCTATCTCTGTTCTGACTATTGCACATGATCATGAACCTAAATAAATAACTTAAAGTTAAAGAATTAAAAGAAATAGAAATAATTAATTAGGGTTAGGTTGCCTCCCAACAAGCGCTCATTTAATATCACTAGCTTGACGGTTAGCTCCTTACGGAGAATAATATGGGCTCAAAATTTCTCACCTTATAGTGAACTTTCTTCCTATCTTCTAATGAATGAGCTCCACATGTAATAGAGACAGGACACGACTCACTGTATGTGGTATGGCTGGCTTCTTAGTGAAGACAACTCTCATGCCAGGTAAGAGGCGTTCAGTGGGGACTTTCTTGTCCCTCCAGCCTTTAGGTACTTTCTTCCTAGTACCTTTGTTTTCAATTCTTGTTAATGGCTGCCCAACACCAAACTTAGAATTGATGTTTGGGGGTTTAGTAAAGCTCTGCACTAAAAGAGATGGTTGGAACACTAAGTGTTGATAGTTATCTCTCTTTTTCAAAGGGAGAGTTGGGGTGAGGCATCTTGAACAAGATGTGATCCTTTCCTAGTTGTAAAATCAGTTCTCCCTTAGCTACATTAATGATAGCATTGGCAGTGGCTAGGAAAGGTCTTCCAAGGATGATGGATTCATCCTCATCTTCTCCAGTATCTATGATTATTAAGTTAGCAGGGATGTAAAGGTCTTCAACCATTACCAATACATCCTCTACTAAGTCATATGCTGTCTTCATTAATTTGTCTACCATCTCTAGTGAGATGTTTGCAGTTTGTACCTCAAAGATTCCCAACTTCTAAATTACCGAGAGTGGCATGTGGTTTATACTTGACCCTAGGTTATAAAAAGCCTTCTCGAAGGTCATGGTGCCTATGGTGCAAGGAATTAGGAAGCATCCGGGATCTGGAAGCTTCTGAGGTAGCTTCAGCTGGGCCAAAGCATGGAGTTCTTTGGTAAGCACTGGAGGTTCTTCCTCCAAATGCTTTGTACCAAATAGCTTGGCATTCAGCTTCATGAGAGCTCCTAGGTACAGAGCAACTTGCTCTTCCCTAGTATCTTCATCCTCATCAGAGGATGAGTATTTATCAGAACTCATGCACTGCAGGAGTGCATGTAAGGGAACCTCTTTGGCCTCTATATATGCCTTGGTTTCCTTTAGTTCTTGGATATGGATAACTTCAGTGGGTAATGAAGATTTGGGAGGTGTGCTATTACTGGCGTTTAGCGCCAGTTTTTGTGGCTCTTTAGGCGTTGAACGCCTATCATGCACCCATTCACTGGCGTTAAACGCCAGGTTCCTTACCAATTTGGGCGTTGAACGCCCAGGAGGGACCTCCTTCCTAGTGTTCAATGCCAGGTTCCCTACCATTTTGGGCATTAAACGCCCAGTGATGTCTTCCTCACTGGCATTCAATGCCATCCCATTCTCTCCATATTTGGCCTCATCCTCAGTGATGATGGCCTTGCACTCTTCTCCTGGGTTTACTTCAGTGTTACTATAAAGAGTGTCAGGAGGAGTCTCAGGGATTCTCTTACTCAGTTGACCAATTTGTACCTTGATAAACCCCATTTTTAGGGTTTATCTTGTATTGGATTTAGAGTATTTTGATGACCTTTTCCTGCATTTAACCTATGAATTAGCATGGTTTTGTTATCTCTCCCGTATTTGTGCTTAGGTGTAAAAACATGCTTTTTAGGCCTTATTTTGATGAATTTTGATTTCTCCTTGATTCCATAAGAGGCCTTGATGTGTTTGCTAGTAATTCCAGGATTGAAATGGGCCAGGCATGGATCAAAGGAAGCAAGGAAGGAAGCATGCAAGTGGAGAGAAGCACAAAAAAGCCAAAGAATTGATTACGGCCAAGCACGCGCACGCGCACAAGGCGCTCGCGCGCACATTGCGGAATCA
The DNA here is from genome assembly GCF_000816755.2 of Arachis ipaensis. Taxonomy (NCBI): domain Eukaryota; kingdom Viridiplantae; phylum Streptophyta; class Magnoliopsida; order Fabales; family Fabaceae; genus Arachis; species Arachis ipaensis. The sequence continues at coordinate 70,831,636 of NC_029788.2, read as the reverse complement.
GCCAAGGACGCGCACGCGTACCGTGCGCGCACGTGTACCGTACGCGCACGCGTACCGTGTGCGCACGCGTCGATGTCTGCACATGACTTCATTAAGGCAACACGTGCCTGGCGATTTTGAGGGGTTTCTGAACCCATTTTTGGCGCCAATTGCTGATAGAAAGGAATAAAAGGATCAAGGCCTAAAGGGGAGACATAACAATTGGAGAAGAAGGAAGTGATAGCTTTAGTTTTAAGTAGTTTTAGAGAGAGAAGCTCTCACTTCTCTCTAGGATTAGGATTAGGTTTAGGTTAATATCTCATCTTGGATCTAGGTTTAATTCATGCCTTAATTCAATTCTCCTTTGCCAATCCTTAATCTTCTCCTCTTCCTCTCCCTAGTTATGTACTTTAATTCTTGTAATTCTTCACTTTGTTTGGGATAGATTTTTGTTTCTCTTATTCCCTTTTAATAATGCAATTTGAGGTAATTCATGATAATTGTGATTTCCTTGATTGTTATTGTTAATTCTTTACATTCAATTGTAGTTAGAATTCACTCTTGTTGTGATTGACTATACTTTTCTTTTGTGCCTTCCAAGTGTTTGATTAAATGCTTGGTTGGATTTTTGTATAGATTTTGTTCCTCTTGGCCTAGGTAGAGTGATTAGTGACTCTTGAGTTATCTAATTCCTTTGTTGATTGATAATTAGAGATTGCTAATTGATTTGAATGCCTCTAAAGCTAGTCTCTCCTTTAAGAGTCAATTAGGACTTGAGGAATCAAATTGATTCATTCACTTGACTTTTCTCCATGGTTAGAGGTTAACTAAGTGGGAGCAATGAACAATTCTCATCACAATTGAGAAGGATAACTAGGATAGGATTTCTAGTTCTCATATCTTGCCAAGAGCTTTTATAGTAGTTCGTTTATTTTCATTGCCATTTACTTTTCATGCTTCTTATCCAAAACCCCAAAATAACTCATAACCAATAACAAGACACTTTATTGTAATTCCTAGGGAGAACGACCCGAGGTTTGAATACTTCGGTTTATAAATTTTAGGGGTTTGTTTTAGTGTCAAACAACTTTTTGTATGAAAGGATTAGTGATTGGTTTAGAAACTATACTTGCAACGAGGTTTCATTTGTGAAATTCTAAACCGTCAAAAATCCAATCATCAAAATGGCGCCGTTGCCGGGGATTTGCAATGGTGTTATGTTATTGGTTATTGTACATATGTGAATAGTGTAAATAGTTTGTCTTTTGCTTGTTTACTAGATTTTGTTAGTTTTATTTTGTTTTTCCATAATGAATTCTCACTTTGGCTCTAATTGTGTTGTAGGGAATGTGAACTTCAATGCCAACATGTACCAAGGATGGAACACTCCAAGATGGGAGGAGCCTCAAGGAATTGATCACTCCTATTGGCAACAACCTCCAGATACTTATAGGTATAATTCCCATCCTAATGCATGTCAACTCAATGGCTATGGTGACCCCTTTTGTGATAATCAACCACCATATGCCTATGAACTTTATCCTCAACATGATGCTCAACTATACTCACAAGCCTCTCCATACCAAGCACCTTCCTATGATCCATATCCACCACATGACCAATCACCCATATCACATCCTTGTGATCATTATGAGCAAGAACCTTTAGAACCACCACAACCCTATCAAGATTACTACCATGAACCACCTCAATACTCACCATCTCCATACCCTTACCAAGAAGAACCACCTTCCTACCATGAACCCTCTCTCCAAAACGATGAACCTTCCTACCCACCCCAAGCCCCAATAGACGATCCTCTCACTTTGTTACTTCAAGGACAAGAAGCTATGAAGCAGGATACACTTGAGTTTGTGACCAATTTGACTAAGGTGGTGCACACTATAGCCCACCAATGTTTGAATACTCAAGGTGCTTCCATAGACACATGTGGAACTGTAAAAGAAGAGCAAAGCATGAAGGAGAGATTGGGAACTCCGGTGGGGGATGAGAAATGCCATTTTGTATTGGAGCAACTAGAGGAAGCTATAATCATTGAAGAAAAGGAAGAAGTGGTTGAAGATTTAGGAGATGTTGAAAGTCCAAGGGAATGTAGTCTCATGGAGCACTCTTCCAAGGAGCTTGATATTGAAGTTGAAGAAGGTGTGCAACCCCCAAGGCATATCATCGTTGGAGACTTGGAAGAAGTTTATCAAGAGATGGATTCAATCATGGATGAATTTCTCTCTACAATGGAATTCTCTCCCATTGGACATGGAGTTGAAAGTATAAAAGAGTGTGCACAACCTCCCATACCCTTGGTGAGCAATGAGAAAGAGAGCTACCAAGAAGAAAACGTTGGCATGGTGTATATCGAAATTGAAGAATATGAAGAGGTTGACCAAGAAATGGATTTATTCATCAATGAATTTCTATCCAAAATTGAACCACCTCCCATTAGGCAAGAAATCAAAGTTCTTGAAGACAACACCAAGCTATGTGATAAAAGGGGAAAGGTTGAAATCAAGGAAGCTCGCAAAGAGGTGGAAATACACAAAGAAGAGTACAAGGAAGTAGACCTTGCATTGTCTAAGCGTGGGGAGGTCTCCCTCCCCGAGTCACCATCCAACACAACATTCAAGTGGGTAAAATTCTTATCCATAAGCTTTACCTTCTCGCTTGAATATGGTTTGATTGAAATGGATGGACAACTTAGATCTTTTTGCGGAATTAAAAGCAAGAATGAGTTGTGTAGTGGTTGCAAGTTAGGAATTAGGCTCATTAAGGTCAAAGCTTCAAGGTATAGGAATGATGATTGGAAGAATACCACTTTCCATGGGTCTCAAAGGAAGGCTTGGTATATTAAAAAGAATTCTATATGTCAACCACCCGGAAGGAAAAAGTATGAAGATCAAATTGAAGATGGGTGTGAGAAATATCAAATTGCATTTTTGTGAAATGTATGATGGTTGATTGAATAAAGAGTTGTGAGCAGTCTAGGGAGTACCTGAGCATAATTTTTCTGCTTGAAAAAAAAAAAAGAAGGGGGGAGGACGCGCGCGCACACAGTACGCGCACGCGTCCCTGAGCGGACGCATCATCACCCATTTTCCAGAGAGTTGGGCCTCTCTTAGGGCGGCATTGTGCCTCAAGCCCAATTCCTTCCACGCTGACGCGCACTACGTGCGTGCGCGTCCATACAGCTATAAGGAAACGCACGCGTACGCGCACCTGCCGCGTACGCGTCGATCCGCTGCTAGAACTTCTGGGCCAATATCCAGAGAGTTGCGCTGGATCTGGGCCAACTTTAAGCCCCCAGCTCAACTCAACTCACGCGAACGCACGCTGTACGCGTCCGCACCCCTCTCTGTTTCGCTGTCCACGCGTTGGCGTATATCACGCCTCCGCAACCATCCAATAAGCTCAAGCCGTCCACGCGAACGCGCACAGTGCGCGTGCGCGTCGATGCGTATTAGCATCACCCAGGGCCAAAGGACCCGAGAGTTGTGCCAACTCTGGGCCTCTTTTAAGCCTCCAGCCCAGCACATCCGCGCCGATGCGCGCCTTGCGCGCCCGCGCCCATCCCGATTCCTTCACATACGCGCCTGCATGCATGGCGCTTCTGCGCCGTTCTTCCATTCCCTCAACTCACGCGAACGCGCACAGTGCGCGCGCGCGCAGATTCAAATTTTCACTTACCCCAGAGACGCGAACCCTAGCGCATTCGTGCACCACACTTCTTCCCCTCTAACGTTCCATTTCTCTTCTCCCACCACTCAACTCCCAGCAACCTCCGGCGAGCGCTACGTCGACACCGCCGCCATCATTGCCTCGCCCTTCTCCCTTCATCGCCCCCTCTCTTCCACTCACCCTTCCTCTCTGTCTCTACCCATCTGCCTCTCAGCGTCCTAGTGCCGCCCAGTGTCACTTGCCGCGACCGCCGCTGCCGCCAGCGCAAGTTCAACCGTGCTGCCCCGGCCAGTTCTTCTTTTCACCACTCCGCTTTACCTTCTTTCCCTTTGCTCCGCTCAGTTTCCAGCACGCCAGGTTCCATACCCCCCCTGTTCTGTTTTCCTTTCCTGCCTCTTCTTGTTTTTGTTAATGTAGTTAGAATTAGGTTAGTTAGTTAGTTTAGTTTGATTTAGGTGGTTAGCGAATCTGGGCTGAGTAGTGGATTTAGGCATTGTTTGCTTTCCTGTCACTGTGGAGTTGCTCTGTTTCGTTGCTGTTTGTGCTGCATTACTGGCTTGTTTTCTAATTCCTTAATGAATCCGTAAGGAATTTGTTCCGACTGTTTAATTTTGGGGATTAGCCAATTTGCTGCTGAAATGCTGCCGGATTTTCATTAACCACAGTTTTTATATTGAACTTATTTGATGAATGTAACAGCCCTAGTTGATGAATTCTGTTCAATTAGTGCTATGTTGCCTACATGGTTTTTGAAAACTCCTCAGGAACAAGTTCTTTGGTCATGTTTCCATATTCCTGCTTGTTATTCATGTTGATTTGCTTCTATGCATTGCATGGTTGAATAAGGTTTTCGATTGACCATTGCTTGTAGTTCTCTGGAAGTTATACATTACTAAGTGATCCTTCACATTGATTGATGTTTTGTTTCATATTAGTTGCTTTCTAGAAATATCATATTTCATCATCAATGACTTGTTGCAATTCATGATTGTGAGCGTGCTTACAGCATTGTTTTGTTCACTCATTTCAAATTGAGATAGTAATTACCATATCACTAATTTTCAAACTGCTTTCTAAGTCTAACTCGTTCAACCAACTAACTCCTTGTGGTTTTCCACTTAACTCTTTATGTCATTCTTTTGGATATGGTGCTTTCTGAACTCAATCAATGAATAGTATGCAAGACATGGTTTGCATTCTTGGTTTGAAGTTTGATTTGAATTTTGCATTCTATTGCTTGCATCCCAAGAAACCTTCTTCCTTTATTCACTTCATGAATATGCTTTGCTTTGAGCGCTTTGTATCTACTTGGCTATAGGCTTATGTTATATTATCTATGTTTTCAGGATGTCGGATAAAGGAAAAGCTATAGCCACTGCTTCCAAAAAAAGGAAGCGCTCCAAGACCTCTACACCCCCACCATCTGCTAACTATGCGAGGAATCCGCTTCCAGACTCTCCGACCTCTGATGAGCAGGATCATCGCATGTATTGAATTAAGAACACAAGCTTGTGAGACTTGAGCCTTATGGTGTGGTTACATTTTTATAACCACTTATTTTCCATTCTTGTGTGTAATTGTTCTCTTTCTATGATTGTGATCCTTGATTTGCTTGATTCTATATATCCAACTATTTCTTGTATTCATGCATTTGTATGATTGAGGCCATTATTTCATTAGCCCACTTACCCAAATAGCCTACCTTTTACTCTCCATTGTTAGCCAAATTTGAGCCTATGCTTAACCGACTTACTCTCATTTTAGCACATTACAAGCCCAAGGCGGAAAACCAATGAAAAGTCCTTGTTTGGATCTTTGATTAGCCTAGGCTAGTGAGAGTGTCTATTACTCAAGGTTGGTGAGGCTTGGGAACATTGGATGGGATAAAAGGGGTAGTACACTTCCATATTTAGGAATTGGGAACATACTCATGTATTGATTAAATGTATAGACCTTATGCATTGATCTTCTTGTGTATAGTTTGAAAGAAAAGAAAAAAAATGAAAAGAAAAAGAAATAAAAATGTATAAAAAAAAAAAGAAGAAAAATAATAAAAGGGGACAAAATGCCCCAAAGTGAAGCTCAACAAAAGGGAATCAATGCATAAGTGTTATGAATCAAGAAATAGGATGCATAAATATGTAAGAAAAAGTGAAGAATGGGTAGTTAGAATAGTTTGAACTTGTATAGGTTATTATATAGATAGGTGGGAAAGTCTATACTAATCAAAGATCTAAACTCTAGTCCACTTAACCATAAATGATCCTACCTTGACCCTAACCCCATTACAACCTAATGAAAGACCTCATGATGAATGTATGCATGCATCGAATAAGTGTTGATTGTTAGAAGAAAATCGAATTTGGGAAAGCACGATTAGAAGAGAATTGAGTGGATTAACCCTTAAACACTTGAGTGAATAGAGCGGATACACATCCGGTGAGGGTTCAAAAGTTCAAGTACATGCGTTCACCCATATTATTTATATTCTTGCAAGTTTGAACTCTTTTTGATAATTCAATACAATTGTGGATTGGACTTAACTCCTATTGCCTTAGCTATTGTGCCTATACATGTCTCTTGGGAATTGATTTGTTTGAACTAAGCATTTGCACTCACTTTGGGTAGTTGCATTTAGATAGGACTCATATAGTTTAGTTGCATTTAATAAATGTCATACCCCTTAGTTCCTTCTTATCTTAGCATGAGGACATGCTAAGGTTTAAGTGTGGGGAGGTTGATAAACCCCATTTTTAGGGTTTATCTTGTATTGGATTTAGAGTATTTTGATGACCTTTTCCCGCATTTAACCTATGAAATAGCATGGTTTTGTTATCTCTCCCGTATTTGTGCTTAGGTGTAAAAACATGCTTTTTAGGCCTTATTTTGATGAATTTTGATTTCTCCTTGATTCCATAAGAGGCCTTGATGTGTTTGCTAGTAATTCCAGGATTGAAATGGGCCAGGCATGGATCAAAGGAAGCAAGGAAGGAAGCATACAAGTGGAGAGAAGCACAAAAAAGCCAAAGAATTGATTACGGCCAAGCACGCGCATGCACACAAGGCGCTCGCGCGCACATTGCGGAATCAAACAGGGACGCGCACGCGTACCGTGCGCGCACGCGTCGACGTCTGCACATGACTTCATTAAGGCAACACGTGCCTGGCGATTTTGAGGGGTTTCTGAACCCATTTTTGGCGCCAATTGCTGATAGAAAGGAATAAAAGGATCAAGGCCTAAAGGGGAGACATAACAATTGGAGAAGAAGGAAGTGATAGCTTTAGTTTTAAGTAGTTTTAGAGAGAGAAGCTCTCACTTCTCTCTAGGATTAGGATTAGGTTTAGGTTAATATCTCATCTTAGATCTAGGTTTAATTCATGCCTTAATTCAATTCTCCTTTGCCAATCCTTAATCTTCTCCTCTTCCTCTCCCTAGTTATGTACTTTAATTCTTGTAATTCTTCACTTTGTTTGGGATAGATTGTTGTTTCTCTTATTCCCTTTTAATAATGCAATTTGAGGTAATTCATGATAATTGTGATTTCCTTGATTGTTGTTGTTAATTCTTTACATTCAATTGTAGTTAAAATTCACTCTTGTTGTGATTGACTATACTTTTCTTTTGTGCCTTCCAAGTATTTGATTAAATGCTTGGTTGGATTTTTGTATAGATTTTGTTCCTCTTGGCCTAGGTAGAGTGATTAGTGACTCTTGAGTTATCTAATTCCTTTGTTGATTGATAATTAGAGATTGCTAATTGATTTGAATGCCTCTAAAGCTAGTCTCTCCTTTAGGAGTCAATTAGGACTTGAGGAATCAAATTGATTCATCCACTTGACTTTCCTCCATGGTTAGAGGTTAACTAAGTGGGAGCAATGAACAATTCTCATCACAATTGAGAAGGATAACTGGGATAGGATTTCTAGTTCTCATATCTTGCCAAGAACTTTTATAGTAGTTCATTTATTTTCATTGCCATTTACTTTTCATGCTTCTTATCCAAAACCCCAAAATAACTCATAACCAATAACAAGACACTTTATTGTAATTCCTAGGGAGAACGACCAGAGGTTTGAATACTTCGGTTTATAAATTTTAGGGGTTTGTTTTAGTGACAAACAACTTTTTGTATGAAAGGATTAGTGATTGGTTTAGAAACTATACTTGCAACGAGGTTTCATTTGTGAAATTCTAAACCGTCGAAAATCCAACCATCATACCTCTAAAACTCTGATGGAGGATCTTGTTTCAGTTATAAAACTATGAGTGGTCTTAGAGAGGCTGTAGACTAGAATGGCTATGTCAGAAAGGCTCTGCTTAGAAGTATCCATATTCCCTTGAGAAGATGGGAATGGTGGCCTCTTGTTGAACCTATTCTAGGTTCTTCCACCTTGTTTATTATTGAAGCCTTGTTGAGGCTTCTGTTGATCCTTCCATGAAAGGTTAGGATGATTCCTCCATGAGGGATTATAGGTATTTCCATAGGGTTCTTCCATGTAATTCACCTCCTCCATGGTGGGTTGATCAAGATCATAAGCTTCTTCTTCAGAAGAAGCTTCTTGAGTGCTGCCAGCTGCAGCTTGCATTCCAGTCAAATGCTGAGAGATCATATTGACCTGCTGGGTCAAGATCTTGTTTTAAGCCACTATGGCATTCAGAGTGTCAACTTCAAGAAATCCTTTCTTTTGAGGGACCCAATTATTCAAAGGATTTCTCTCAGAGGTGTACATGAATTGGTTGTTTGCAACCATCTCAATGAGTTCTCTTGCTTCTGCAGCCGTTTTCTTCAAGTGGAGTGATCCACCTGCAGAGCTGTCCAATGATATTTTGGACATCTTAGACAGGCCATCATAGAAAATTCCTAGGATAGACCATTCTGAGAGCATGTCAGGAGGATACCTCCTGATCAATTGGTTGTATCTTTCCCAAGCTTCATAGAGGGATTTTGCTGTGATTTTTCTCATCCTTTGAGGAGAAAATAATTTGGCCAAGAAAGCATTTACCAGCTTCTCCCAAGAGTCTAGGCTCTCTTTAGGTTGAGAATCCAACCATATTTTAGCTCTGTGTCTAACAGCAAAGAGAAAGAGCGTATGTCTGTAGACCTCAGGATCCACTCCATTGGTCTTAACAGTGTCACAGATTTGCAGGAATTTCGACAGCAATTGGTGTAGATCTTCCAGTGGAAGTCCATGGAACTTGCAATTCTATTGTAGAAGAGAGACTAACTGAGGCTTAAACTCAAAGTTGTTAGCTCTAATGGAAGGTATGGAGATACTTCTTCCATAGCAATCAGAGGTAGGTATGGTGTAGTGGTGCACAAAATTGTGATCATCAATGGCGCCATCAACATGGTACGCTCAATTGTAATCTCAATTCATAATTTGTCACAACTTCGATATAACTAACCAGCAAGTGCACTGGGTCGTCCAAGTAATAAACCTTACGTGATTAAGGGTCGATCTCACGGAGATTGTTGGTATGAAGCAAGCTATGGTCACCTTGTAAATCTCAGTCAGGCGGATATAAAATAATTGTGGAGTTTTTGAAATTAAATAATAAAAGAAGGATAGAAATACTTATGTAAATCATTGGTGAGAATTTCAAATAAGCGCATAGAGATGCTTTCGTTCCTCTGAACCTCTGCTTTCCTGCTGTCTTCATCTAATCAATCCTACTCCTTTCCATGGCTGGCTTTATGTAAGGGCATCACCGTTGTCAATGGCTGCATCCCATCCTCTTATGAAAATGGTCCAAATGCTCTGTCACAGCACGGCTAATCATCTGAGGTTCTCGATCATACCACCAAACTTAAATTGTTGCTTGTCCCCAAGTAACTGAAAATCAAATAGGATAAAAAGAAGAGAATATACTATAAATTCCAAACTATCAATGAAACATAGCTTCAATCAGATGAGCGAGACTAGTAGCTTTTTGCCTCTTGAATAGTTTTGGCATCTCACTTTATCCATTGAGGTTCATAATGATTGGCATCTTATAGGAACTCAGAGTTCAGATAGTGTTATTGATTCTCCTAATTCAGTATGATGATTCTTGAACACAGCTATTTTATGAGTTTTGGCTGTGGCCCTAAGCACTTTGTTTTTCCAGTATTACCACCAGATACATAAATGCCACAGACACATAATTAGGTGAACCTTTTCAGATTGTGACTCAGCTTTGCTAAAGTCCCCAATTAGAGGTGTCCAGGGTTCTTAAGCACACTCTTTTTTTTGCTTTGGACCTTGACTTTAACCGCTCAGTCTCAAGTTTTCACTTGATACCTACACGCCACAAGCACATGGTTAGGGACAGGTTGGTTTAGCCGCTTAGGCCAGGATTTTATTCCTTTAGGCCCTCCTATCCACTGATGCTCAAAGCCTTGGGATCCTTTTTATTTGCCCTTGCCTTTTGGTTTTAAGGGTTATTGGCTTTTTCTGCTTGCTTTTTCTTTCTATTTTTTTTCTTTTTTTTATTCTGCAAGCTTTGCTCTTTGCTGCTTTTTCTTGCTTCAAGAATCATTTTTATGATTTTTCAGATTATCAAATAACATGACTCCTTGTCATCATTCTTTCAAGAGCCAACATATTTAACATTCTTAAACAACAACTTCAGAAGACATATGCG
>NC_029788.2:70805522-70821155 GCF_000816755.2 Arachis ipaensis | reverse complement strand
AGAGCTTTCCAAGCATATATGGCACTGCATGGTGGACACTAAAATTGAGGGAGAAAACTGCCCCGCAATGTGCATAAACGAACATGGTGGCAACCTGCAGTGAGGCCAACTGACCTCTGCACCTTCAACGGAGTATAACTCGAGCTGTAGAGCTTCAATTGATGCGCTTCCAACGGCAATGGAAAGTAGACATTCAGGACTTTCCAACAATATATAATAGTGTGGGGTGGACAATACGTTTGAGCCTCCAGAACTGGCGTTTTCGCCAACGTTTGAGGCAAACTTTACCTTAAACGCTGCACACCAAAGCCAGCAACCATGCCCTCTTCAAATGATCATAACTTGAGTTGTAGATGTCCAATTGAAGTGATTCTAAGTAGGTTAGAAAGCTGACATTTAGAGCTTTCCAACCATATATGATAGTATATATTGGGCATAAAATTGGCAACATGACAAGAGGACAAAGTTGGCGCTATAAATGTGCATAACGGAGGCCAACGTTGGAGCAAAAGTTAGACCCCTTGCTCTTCATCTACTTTCTCTGCAATTTACATTTCCTTTGCAATTGTTCTTGTTGGATCTAGGAAGGCATTGAGATCTAGGCTTGGTTATCTAGTCTCTTGGGTCCTGAGATCTTAATTCCAATTTTACATTCTCTGTTTATTGCTTTTCATGTTTATTTACATTTCTGTTTTGGTTCCGAATCAATCAAATCCATCTTTTACTTCTCTGCTCTTGTTGCAATTTAACTTTTTCTTGTTTAATTTCTGCAAATCCAATTCCCAATTCCCTTTACATTTAATGCAATTTATATTTCTTGTCATTTAAGATTCTTGCAATTTTAATTTCTTGCTCTTTAAGTTACTTGCCAATTTACATTCTGCAACTTTAAATTCATTGTCATTTACTTTCTGTTGGCTACAATTTCACACAATTCACTAAATGTCAGCTTGACTAAACTAATCACCCACTAAAATTGCTTGATCCATCAATCCCTGTGGGATCGACCTCACTCCCGTGAGTTATTATTACTTGATGCGACCCGGTGCACTTGCCGGTTAGATTTGTGTATTTTGGGAGAAATTCATTTTTCCACCAAAATACTCATCAGGTGTTGATTTGCTCCCAATAGTTTTGTGGAGGAAAATGCATTTGAGGCATCTCCGGGATCTCATGGTGATGAGCTTCCTGCGCCTCTTGAGTTCCATGAATGGGCTCTCTTGCTTGCTCCATCCTTTTCTTAGTGATGGGCTTCTCTTCCTCAATGGGAATGTCTCCGTCTATGAAAGCTCCAGCTGAGTAACATAGATGGCAAATAAGATGAGGAAAAGCTAGCCTTGCCATGGGAGAGGACTTTTCAGCTATTTTGTAGAGTTCAAGGGAGATGACTTCATGAACTTCTACTTCCTCTCCAATCATGATGCTATGAATCATGATGGCCCGATCCACAGTAACTTCAGATCGGTTGCTAGCGGGGATGATGGAGCGTTCGATGAACTCCAACCATCCTCTAGCCACAGGCTTGAGGTCCAGTCTTCTTAGTTGAACCGGCTTGCCTTTGGAGTCAATCTTCCATTGAGCTCCTTCCACACATATGTCCATGAGGACTTGGTCCAACCTTTGTTTAAAGTTGACCCTTCTAGTGTAGGGGCGTGCATCTCCTTGCATCAAAGGCAAGTTAAAGCTAACCTCACATTTTCCGGGCTAAAATCTAAGTATTTCCCCCGAACCATGGTGAGATAATTCTTTGGGTCCGGGTTCTTACTTTGATCATGGTTCCTAGTGATCCATGCATTGGCATAGAACTCTTGAACCATTAGGATGCCGAATTGTTGGATGGGTTTTGTTAGAACTTCCCAACCTCTTCTTTGGATTTCATGTCGGATCTCCGGATACTCATTCTTCTTGAGCTTGAAAGGGACCTCAGGGATCACCTTCTTCTTGGCCACAACATCATAGAAGTGGTCTTGATGAGCTTTGGAGATGAATCTTTCCATCTCCCATGACTCGGAGGTAGAAGCTTTTGTCTTCCCTTTCCCTTTTCTAGAGGATTCTCCGGTCTTGGGTGCCATCAATGGTAATGGAACAAAAAGCTTATGCTTTTACCACACCAAACTTAGAATTTTGCTCGCCCCCGAGTAAGAGAAAAAAAATAGATGAAGAAGAAGAAGAAAATATGGAGAGGAGGGGGGAGGTGTGTTTCGGCCAAGAAGAGAAAAGAGGGTTGTGTTGTGTGAAAATGAGGAAGAATGGAGGGTTATATATAGGGAAGGAAGGGGGGGTAAGTTCGGCCATTTAGGGTGGGTTTGGGTGGGAAATTGATTTTGAATTTTGAAGGTAGGTGGAGTTTATGAGGTAGGTTTATGGGGGAGAGTGGATGGATGTGAGTGGTGAAGAGGTGATGGGGAAGAGAGATTGAGGTGATTGGTAAAGAGTTTTGGGGAAGAGTGTTTATGGGATTGTGTGAAAGAGGGGTGAGAAGAAGTGAGTAGAGGTAGGTGGGGATCTTGTGGAGTCCACAGATCCTGAGGTGATCCTGTGGGGTCCACAGATCCTGAGGTGTTCAAGGATTTACAACCTTGCACCAAATTAGGCATGCAAAATGCCTTTGCACACAACTCTGGGCGTTGAACGCCCATTTGTTGCCCATTTCTGGCGTTGAACGCCAGAACCATGCTTGTTCTGGGCGTTCAGCGCCAGCTCTTCTCCAGGGTGCATTTCTGGCGTTCAAACGCCCAGATGCTGCCCATTTCTGGCGTTCAGCGCCAGAACCATGCTCTGTTCTGGCGTTGAACGCTCAAAACATGCTTCTTACTGGCGTTTAAACGCCAGTAAGGTCTTCCTCCAGGGTGTGATTTTTTTTTCTGCTGTTTTTGATTCTGTTTTCAATTTTTTGATTTATTTTGTGACTCCACATGATCATGAACCTAATAAAACATGAAAAACAATGAAAATTAGATAAATAAAAATTGGGTTGCCTCCCAACAAGCGCTTCTTTAATGTCAATAGCTTGACAGTGGGCTCTCATGGAGCCTCACAGATGTGCAGAGCTTTGTTGAGACTCCCCAACACCAAACTTAGAGTTTGGATATAGGAGTTCAACACCAAACTTAGAGTTTGGTTGTGGCCTCCCAACACCAAACTTAGAGTTTGACTGTGGGGGCTCTAGTTGACTCTGTTTTGAGAGAAGCTTTTTATGCTTCCTCTCCATGGATGCAGAGAGAGATCCTTGAGTTGTAAAGACAAGATTGTCCTCATTTATTTGAAGGATCAATTCTCCTCTGTCCACATCAATCACAGCTCTTGCTGTGGCTAGGAAAGGTCTTCCTAGGATGATGGATTCTTCCTCATCCTTCCCAGTATCTAGGACTATGAAATCAGCAGGGATGTAAAGGCCTTCAACCTTTACTAACACGTCCTCTACTTGTCCATAAGCCTGTTTTCTTGAATTGTCTACCATTTCTAATGAGATTTTAGCAGCTTGCACCCTAAAGATTCCCAATTTCTCTATTACGGAGAGGGGCATGAGGTTTATCCCTGAACCAAGGTCACACAGAGCCTTTTCAAAGATCATGGTGCCTATGGTACAAGGTAGTAAGAACTTTCCAGGATCCTGTTTCTTCTGAGGCAATCTCAGTTGATCCAGATCACTTAGTTCATTGGTGAACAAGGGAGGTTCATCTTCCCAAGTCTCAATACCAAATAATTTGGCATTCAGCTTCATGATTACACCAAGGAACTTGGCAGCTTGCTCTTCAGTAACATCCTCATTCTCTTCAGAAGAGGAATACTCATCAGAGCTCATGAATGGCATAAGGAGGTTCAATGGAATCTCTATGGTCTCTAGATGAGTCTCTGATTCCTTTGGTTCCTCAGAGAGAAGCTCCTTATTTATCACTGGACGTCCCAGGAGGTCTTCCTCCTTGGGATTCACGTCCTCAACCTCCCTGACAGGTTCGGCCATGGTAATTAATTCAATGGCCTTGCACTCTCCTTTTGGATTCTCTTCGGTATTGCTTAGGAGAGTACTAGGAGGGATTTCAGTGATCCTTTTACTCAGCTGGCCCACTTGTGCTTCCAAATTTCTAATGGAAGACCTTGTTTCATTCATGAAACTTACAGTGGCCTTGGACAGATCAGAGACTAAGTTTGCTAAATTAGAGGTATTTTGTCCAGAGTTCTCTGTCTGTTGCTGAGTGGATAATGGAAAAGGTTTACTATTGTTAAACCTATTTCTTCCACCATTATTAAAGCCTTGTTGAGGCTTTTATTGATCCTTCCATGAGAGATTTGGGTGATTTCTCCATGATGGATTATATGTGTTTCCATAAGGTTCACCCATATAATTTACCTCTGCTATTGCAGGGTTCTCAGGATCATAAGCTTCTTCTTCAGAAGATGCCTCTTGAGTACTGTTGGATGCAGCTTGCATTCCAGTCAGACTATGAGAAATCGTATTGACTTGCTGAGTCAATATTTTATTCTAAGCCAATATGGCATTCAGAGTATCAATTTCAAGAACTCCCTTCTTCATAGGCATCCCATTATTCACAGGATTCCTCTCAGAAGTGTACATGAACTGGTTATTAGCAACCATGTCAATAAGTTCTTGAGCTTCTGCAGGCGTTTTCTTTAGGTGAATGGATCCACCTGCAGAAGTATCCAATGATATCTTTGATAGCTCAGATAAACAATTATAGAATATATCCAGGATGGTCCATTCTGAAAAGCATGTCAGAAGGACACTTTTTGGTCAGCTGCTTGTATCTTTCCCAAGCTTCATAGAGGGATTCACCTTCTTTCTGTCTGAAGGTTTGAACATCCACTCTAAGCTTGCTCAGCTTTTGAGGAGGAAAGAACTTGGCTAAGAAAGCCGTGACCAGCTTATCCCAAGAGTTCAGGCTGTCTTTGGGTTGAGAGTTCAACCACACTCTAGCTCTGTCTCTTACAACAAAAGGGAAAAGCATGAGCCTGTAGACTTTAGGATCTACTCCATTAGTCTTAACAGTATCACAGATCTGCAAGAATTCAGTTAAGAACTGAAAAGGATCTTCAGATGGAAGTCCATAAAACTTGCAGTTCTGCTGCATCAGAGAAACTAATTGAGGTTTCAGCTCAAAGTTGTTTGCTCCAATGGTAGGGATGGAGATGTTTCTTCCATGTAAATTGGAATTAGGTGCAGTAAAGTCACCAAGCATCCTTCTTGCATTATCGTTGTTGGGTTCGGCTGCCATCTCCTTTACTTGTTCGAAATTTTCAATAAGGTTGTCTCTGGATTGTTGTAATTTAGCTTCTCTTAGTTTCATCTTCAGAGTCCTTTCAGGTTCTGGATCAGCTTCAACAAGAATGCCTTTTTCCTTGTTCCTGCTCATAAGAAAGAGAAGAGAACAAGAAAAGAAGAGGAATCCTCTATGTCACAGTAAAGAGGTTCCTTATTGTTAGTAGAAGAAGAAAAGGAATAGGGGTGAAGAAGAATGAAGAATCCAAACACAAGGGTAAGAATAGGAGCAGTGATTAAAAAGTTAGTTAGTTAGTTGAAACAAATTTTGAAAAGATAAGAAGTTAGGAAGTTAGAAAAGATATTTTGAAATCAAATTTTTTTGAAAAAGGTAAGATAATAAGATATTTTTGAAAAGATATGATTGATATTAATTTTGAAAAAGATTTGATTTTTAAAATCACAATTAATGACTTGATTCACAAGAAATCACAAGATATGATTCTAGAACTTAAAGTTTGAATCTTTCTTAACAAGTAAGTAACAAACTTGAAATTTTTGAATCAAAACATTAATTGATGATGTTATTTTCGAAAATTATGTGATAAAGATAAGAAAAAGATTTTTGAAAAATATTTTAAAAATTTTCGAAAATAACTAAGAAAAATGAAAAAGATTTGATTTTTGAAAAAGATAAGATTTTTAAATTGAAAATTTGATTTGACTCATAAAAAACAACTAAATTTTAAAAAGTTTTGAAAAAGTCAACTCAAATTTTCAAATTTATGAGAAGAAAAAGGAGAAGATATTTTTTTTTTATTTTTGAATTTTTAATGATGAGAGAGAAAAACAAGAAAATGATGCAATGCATGAAAATTTTTAGATCAAAACAATGAATGCATGCAAGAATGCTATGAATGTCAAGATGAACACCAAGAACACTTTGAAGATCATGATGAACATCAAGAACATATTTTTGAAAAAAATTTTAATGCAAAGAAAACATGCAAGACACCTAACTTAGAAATCTTTCATGTTTAGACTCTATGGATGCAAAAATGCACATGTAAAACAAGAAAAGATGCAAAACAAGAAAACATCAAGATCAAACAAGAAGATTTACCAAGAACAACTTGAAGATCATGAAGAACACCATGAATGCATGAATTTTTCGAAAAAATGCAAGATGAATATGCAATTGACACCAAACTTTCAACTTGACTCAAGACTCAAACAAGAAACATGAAATATTTTTGATTTTTTGATTTTATGAAATTTTTTTTGTATTTTCTTTTAATTAATTTTTTTTTCGAAAATCATTTTGAAAAATAAAAATAAGGATTCCAAAATTTTTAATATGAATTCCAGGAATCTTATGCTCTTTAGTCTAAAGCTCCAATCAAAGGGTCAGGCATGGCTTAATAGCCAGCCAAGCTTTAGTATGTAACTCAGACATGACACGCCTGACATTCCCTACCCAGAAGAATTAGACATGACTTTACAGCCAGCCAGGCTTCAACATGCTTCATGAAACACTAGAATTCATTCTTAAAAATTCTGAAAAAATATATTTTTTGAAAACATTTTTTTTTTCGAAAACAGATGAGAAATTTTTGAAAGGTTTTTGAAAAATTTTTGAAAATAAAACAAAAAGAAAATTACCTAATCTGAGCAACAAGATGAACCGTCAGTTGTCCAAACTCGAACAATCCCCGGCAACGGCGCCAAAAACTTGGTGCATGAAATTGTGATCATCAATGGCACCATCAACATGGTACGCTCAATTGTAATCTCAATTCATAATTTATCATAACTTTGATACAACTAACCAGCAAGTGCACTGGGTCATCCAAGTAATAAACCTTACGTGAGTAAGGGTCGATCCCACGGAGATTGTTGGTATGAAGCAAGCTATGGTCACCTTGTAAATCTCAGTCAGGCGGATATAAAATAATTATGGAGTTTTTGTCCAGAAAATCTATTTTGAGTGTAGGGAGGTCAGAATCCAACAGCATCAGTAGTCCTTCTTCAACCTCTGAATCTGATTTTTGCTCAAGTCCCTCAATTTCAGTCAGAAAATACCTGAAATCACAGAAAAACACACAAACTCATAGTAAAGTCCAGAAATGTAAATTTAACATAAAAACTAATGAAAACATCCCTAAAAGTAACTAGATTCTACTAAAAACATACTAAAAACAATGCCAAAAAGCGTATAAATTATCCGCTCATCATGTAGTCACCAAGAACCTTTCTTTCCTCTCCTTCATGATTAGATTCAGTTTCCATGTTGTTAACTTCCTATTCGAAATTTTGAGAGGTTTCTTCCAGAGTGTTGTGCTTTAGCTTGTTGTAAACGCCTCCTTAGAGTCCTCTCAGGTTCAGGATCAGGATTAAAGAGGGGTTCTCTGTCTCTATTCCTAGTCATACACAAGAAAAAGAAGAAAAGAAAGAAGAAGAATGAGAGCTCTATGTTCAAGAACAGAGGACTCCCTATGAGATGTGAAGAAGAAAGGAAGGAAGAATGAAGATAGAGAAGAGAGAGAAGAAGAAGAATTCAAATAAGAGAGAAGAAGAATTCAAAAATTAGAAGTAAAAGAGAAACAAGAATTAAAATATTTTTGTTTTTATTTTATTTATTTATTTAATTCGAAATTAAAGGTTAATAAATTAAAAAAATTGAAAATCAGTTGATGAATTTTCAAAAATATAAGAGAGAGATAGAAGAGAATTTTTGAAAATAGGAGAGAAAATAATTAGTTAGGAAGTTTTGAAAAAGAAGAGAGAGAACAAGTAACTAATTAAGAAAGATTTGAAAATAAGATGAGATAGAAGATTAGAAAAGATTTGATTTTAAAAATATTTGAAAACGCCAACAAGATAAGATAAGAATTGAAAAGATTTGACAAAGATTTAATTTTAAAACTTAAAAGAAGATAAGATAGAAGAGATTTTAAATTAAAGATAAGATAAGTTAGGTAAGAAAGATAAGATAAGGAAGTTAAGAAAAGATAAGTTTTAAATTTAAAAAGATTTGAAATCAAAAGCCAAAAGTTAGTTACTAATTTAAAAAGATTTGAAATTTAAATTTTAAAAGAATCAAATTTTAAAAGAAAAGATTTGAAAAAAAAATTGAAGAAGATAAGATTTGAAATTTGATATTTGAAAAAGATTTGATTTTGAAATTTGAAATTTGAAATTTAAATTTTAAATTTTGAAATTGAATTTTTTAAAATTTGAATTTGAAATAAGATAAGATAAGATTTTTGAATTTTTAAAGAAAGATAAGAAGATAAGATAAGAATTTGATAAAGATATGATTTTTTGAAAAGATTTTATTTTGAAAAGATTTGAATTTTGAAATTTAAAACTAAGATAAGATAAGTTAATGAGTTTGAAATTAAAATTTGAAATTTTTGTTGATATTTTCGAAAATTAAGATAAAGATAAGAAAAGATATTTTATTTTTTTTTATTTTTGAATTTAATGAGGAAAGAGAAAAGACAACAAAAAGACACCAAACATAAAATTTTTAGATCTAAGGACACCTAATATGCGAAAATTAACTAGAAAAACACAAAGAGACACCAAAGTTAAAAATTTTAAGATCAAAACAAGAAGAAAAATAAGAACACTTTGAAGATCAAGAAGAACACCAAGAACAAAACTCAAAGAATTCAAAGAAAACAAGAACAAGCAAAGGACACCAAACTTAAAAATTTTGAAAACTAAAGACACAATTTTCGAACAAAAGACACTATTTTTGAAAATTTTTAGAAAAAGACTCAAAGAAATTTGAAAATTAAACAAGAACAAAAACAAAAGACTCAAACCAAAAACAAAGATTAAATAAAGAAAAGAAAAGGTTTTTGAAAAATTTTTGAAAAGAAAATAAAAGACTCAGACAAAATAAAACTAAACCTGTAAAGAAAAGGAAATATACCTAATCTAAGCAACAAGATAATCCATCAGTTATCCAAACTCGAACAATCCCCGGCAACAGCACCAAAAACTTGGTAGCTCAAATTCCTACACTTCGCACTATTGAAGTAGCAAGTGCACTGGGTCGTCCGAGTAATACCTGAGTGAGTCAGGGTCAATCCCACAAGGATTGTAATTTGAAGCAAGCTATGGTTATCTTGTAGATCTTAGTCAGGTGGATAGAAGAGTTGTTGGATTTGTTTAAACGCATAAAAAGAAAATAAATAAAACGTTACTAGGTTGATGTGTTTGCAACGATAAGAAGATGGTTAAGGCTTGGAGATGCTTTGTTCTTCTGGATTAATTTCGGTCTTACTGTCTTCTTCAACTGTGGATGATTTCTTCTATGGCAGGCTGTATGTGATTAACGTCTTTTTTAAGAGATCGCTAATACTCCTCCAGATCTAAACCCCAAGGTTAGTGCAGGTCCAGTCTGATTGAAGGTGAAGCTCCTGCAGTTCATTCTCCTTGGTGATCCTACTCAAAACACCACAGACAATGTCAAATCTTCTAGATCAGAGGATGCTGCACCTTTTATTCTAGCCTCTACCACGAAGACTCTAATTTCCCCATACTTCGGCTGAACTGGTGTTTCGAGAAGTCCCCAACGAAGTCGTGGATTTGCCATCTAAGAGATGTATAATCAAGCTGGTAGTTCATCATTGTCCGATGAAAGACTCACTTTGAACCCATGTAGAATTATATAACCTTGTGCCGGTTCAATGCATTCATATTGATGAAGAAGAAAGATACATCTTAGAATAGAGAATCAAACACGAATTGAAATAGAACAGTAGTATTTTATTAATCCATAAAACTCAACAGAGCTCCTCCTCTTAACCTAAGAGGTTAAGAAACTCATACTGATAGAAAATAGAATGATAAATGAAATACGATAGGTCCTCCTTGTAAAACTGTAAAAGTTCTCAAATAAATACTAAGCTAATGACTAAGGATTACATAGGAAGGGTAAAACAGTCTTTTAGTGCTAAAATCCACTTCTGGGGCCCACTTGGTGAGTGTTTGGGCTGAGCTTGATTGAGATCCATGTGATAAGAGACCTCTAGGGCGTTGAACGCTGGCTAGGGGGTCCTTTATGGGCATTGGACGCTGGTCTCCTCTCTTTTGGGCGCTGGACGCCAGAATAGGGCAGGAGGCTAACGTTGAACGCCAGTTTTGGGCCTTCCATTCTGAAGCAAAGTATAGAATATTATACATTGATGGAAAGCTCTGGATGTTACCTTTCTATAGCCGTTGAGAAAGCTCCATTTGGATTTCTATAGCTCCTGAAAATCTCTTTTGAATGCAAGGAGGTCAGATCCGCACAGCATCTATAGTGCTTTCTCTGTCTCTGCATCAGACTTTTGCTTCAACTCCTCAATTTCAACCAGAAAATACCTGAAATTGCCTAAAAACACACAAACTCAAAGTAGAATCCAAAAATGTGAATTTTGCACTAAAACCTATAAAAACTTAATAAAACTTAAAGAAAATATACTTAAAACTATATGAAAATGATGCCAAAAAGCGTATAAAATATCCGCTCATCAATCCCCTCATGGATGGTCTTCGTAGGTCTTCCTCTACCTTTCACCCCTTGTCCATCTTCCATCTCATCCACCCTCCTGACTGGGTGTTTTGTCAGTCTTCTTCTCACATGTCCGAACCATCTGAGCCACGATTCCACCATCTTTTCCACAATAACCATTAACCAAAAAATAAAAATATTACACAATAGTATAATTACAAAACAAATGCAGTATATTTTGATTTTTCATTCTTTTATTATTATTTATTTAATTACTTTTTTATTAAATAGTTAAAATCAAATTTTTTATATTTATAAAATTAAATTTAATTAAATATCTTTCAATAACATTGTAATTGTGAAGAGTGGGGTCAAAATTATTTATATAGTGGGGGCAACTAAAACTTAATACAATATACTACTTGAGAATTTTATAAAAGTCAATGAGGGCACTTGCCCCCACATGCCACCAAGTAGATTAGTCCTTGGTGATCCTTTCCACACTGCTTAGACGTAGAGCATTCCTGAATCTGCTAAGGTTGCTTACTAGCATTTTGTCTTGGCCTGTTTCCATTCCCAGTAGTAGAGCGCATAGGAAACTTTCTAACTTGTTGATTTCCTCGAATAGGTACACCCAGTGCCTTAAAATTAAACTCCCGCTGCCATCTTATTTTCACAGTCTTCCATTAGTTGACTCTTATTGACAAGCTCCGCAAAATTTCATATTTCCAGTGGTACTAACAAATACATTAGTTCATCGTGAAGTCCTCCTTCATACTTCAAACACTTTCATTCTTTAAAATAATTAGGATTTCACTGACAGATCTTACAGAATCGACACAGATCCTTAAATTTTTTGGAATACTCTGCCACTGACATATTCCCTTGTTTCAACTACATCAATTCCATCTCTTTAGCATCACGAACAGATATAAAGAAATACTTTATGTAAAATTCCTCCTTAAAAGTATTTTGATGCTTGGTTTCTTGTACGGTTTAGAATTTCACAAATGAAATCTCATTGCAAGTATAGTTATAAACCATCAAAGAATCCTCACATGCAAAAATATTGGTTGTCACAAGTACAAACCCCAATAAAAATTAACCGTAGTATTTAAACCTCAGGTCATCTCACAAGGAATTGCAATGAAGTGATCAACTATTGGCTATGAAGAACAAGGGAGTTTGATTTGTAATTGGCAAGGAAAGTAAATAACAAGAAAGTAAATGACAAGAACTAATAAAATAAAGGAAAGAACTCTTGGCTAGACATAGGTAATTTGAGATCACCATCCTTGTCTACAAACCATACATTGATAATTATGAGGGACCGAGCACATTAAGTCTACTTCTATACTTGAAGCATATCAAATGGCTTGATCAACATCAATCCATATGTCCTAACCTAGCTACTAATTGACTTAGTAGTAGGCTAGTAGCAATGGTTATCAAATTGACCACCAAGGATTCTCAAATCACCAATTCAATGAGACCCACTGACTCAAGGTCACTCAATTCCCTTAGCCTAGGGCAAGAGTAAAGAAAACTACTCAAAAACTAGAGAAAACATTTCATCAAACACCTAGAGTGCAATAAAAGTAAACATCACAAAATGCAAGAATTAACAAAACCCATAACTAACATAAGCAAGAAATCAATAATAGCAACTAAGATCAACATAAAAGAAACATGAAAACATAAAATTGCATTAAAAGAAAGGTAGATCCAACAAGAGTGCATGAACATAAAACAACAAAATAACGGAATTAACAACAAGAACTAGAGGAATAAAGATGTAACAACAAGAAATTAAAAGGGAAAACTAGATCAAAACAAGAATTAAAAGTTGAATCTAAGAAAATTAAACCTAAACTACCCTAAATTCTAGAGAGAAGGGAGAGCTTCTCTCTCTAGAATTATAACCTACAACATGATGCAAAAACTAAACTATGACTCCTTGGTTCATTCCCCCTTCAATCCTTGGGTTCAATAGCATCAGAAATGAGTTGGATTGGGCCCAAAAAGCTTCAGAAATCGCTGGCCACGAGTTGCTAAAATGGACCCACGCTTATCCTACAACGCTTGCGCGTGATGCACGTGTATGCATCCCTAAACGCTAGGCAATTATGGCAAATTTTATACCATTTTGAAGCCCCGGATGTTAGCTTTCCAATGCAACTAAACTCGCCTCATTTGGACCCCTATAGCTCAAGTTATAATCAATTTAGTGCGAAGAGGTCAGGATTGACAACTTTGCGATTCCTTTATTTCTTCATGAGTTCTCCCGCTTTGCATGCTTTTCCTTCATTCCTTCAATCCAATCTTGCTTTCTAAACCTGAAATAACTTAACAAACATATCAAGTCATCGAATAGAATTAAAGTGAATTAAATTTAGCTATTTTAAGGCCTAAAAAGCATGTTTTTACACTTAAGCACAAATTAACGGAGAATTACAAAACCATGCTATTTCATTGAATAAATATGAGAAAAGTTTATAAAATCCCCTAAATTAAGCACAAGATCAACCATAAAATTGGGGTTTATCAAACCTCCCCACACTTAAACCAAGCATGTCCTCATGCTAAGAATAAAGAAGGACAAGAAAAGGGGTTTTAACATTTATTCAATGAAAATAAAGTATAGGCTCCTATCTACATACATGCAACTAAATGCAATATGACTCTATCTACTTGGTTAAAAGTAAATCAATCTCCAAGAACATATATAAACAAGTACGGCTAAAATCTTATAACGATTCATGAATCCTACCAATTCAAATATCAAAATGAAGTTCAAATAGACTTGCAAGAAGAAAGCTCATGAAAGCCGAGAACAAGGAATTGAGCATCGAACCCTCATCGGAAGTGTATCCACTCTAGTCGCTCAAGTGTATAGGGTTGATTCACTCAATTCTCTTCTACTCGTGCTTTCTAAGATTTGTTTTTCATCTAACAATCAACAATTATTCAATGCATGCATACATTCATCATGAGGACTTATTCATAGGTTGTAATGGGGCTAGGGTAAAGGTAGGGATGTATATGGTCAAGTGAGCTTGAAATTTGAATCTTTGATTAACCTAAACTCTCACCAAACACATATGACAACCTATACAATTCTAATACAATACCTAGCTACCCATGAATCCCACTTTTTTACATGCTCATGCATTCTCTTTAATTCACATTCCATATGCATTGTTATTGTTACTTTACTTTGGGGCATTTTTGTCCCCTTTTTATTGCATTTTTTCTATATATATTTTATTTATTTATTTTTGTTTCTTTTATTTTTCTATTTCTTTTTCTATATAATTTTTTTTCACACATTTTTTTTCACAACAAAGTACATACAAACGTATCAATGCATATGGTTTTACATATTTAATGCATAAGCCTGTACCCAATTCTCAACATTTTCAATAAAAATACAAAGTACACTTTTATCTCAACCAATGTCCTAAGTTTTCCATACCCAAATGATAAATATTCTCACTAGCCTAAGCTAATAAAAAATTCAAATTGAGGACATTTATTATTTTTCACTTAAGGGTAGCGATGTGCTATAATTAAGAACAAAAGGGATTAAATAGGCTTAAATTTGGCTAACAATGGTTAATGAAAGGTAGGCTATTTGGGTAAGTGAGTTAAATGAAATGATGGCCTCAATCATATAAATGCATGTATACATGGAATAATGGACATAAAGAATCAAACAAATCAAAGATTACAATCATAGAAAGAGAATATTACACACAAGAATGAAAATAAGTGGTTATAAGATGTAACCACATAATTGGGCTCAAAACTCACATGCTTGTGTTCTTAGCTCAAAAACCATGTTCCAAAATAAATTCTTCAAGCAAGTTCAACAAAAAAATTTTTAAAATTGGTAGGGTGCCCTAAAATAGTTTTCTTGGAAAATCAATTATTATCCTAACCAAGTAGTCTTAATAAGAAAAAAGTGGTAAAATATGTACCAATTCTAACTAACATGCACCCTAATCTGCAATGCAACAACTAACTACAAAGAAAATTAAGAATTGGTGTTGAAAAAGGAAATTGTTACCCATCGAGATCAGTCGGACGACCTCTGATGCACGGAAAATTTGTCTCACAACAAATTCCCTTCGGCAAGTGTACCGAATTTGTCGTCAAGTAAAAACTCACAATAGAGTGAGGTCGAATCCCACAAGGATTGATTGATCAAGCAACTTTAATTAGAGGACTGTTCTAGTTGAGCGAATCCAGAATTTGAGTTGAGAATTGCAGAAAATAAAATGGCGGGAAGGTAATTGACAGGAAAGTAAATGCTAGAATTATAGATCTGAAAGTAAATGACGGAAGGTAAATTGCAGAATTGTAAATGGGAATGGGGGAATTGCTCATTAAAGTAAATAACAGAAATTAAAGAGAATGGGTAAGATCAGAAATGGGGAGTTCATTGGGCTTAGGAGATGTTGCATTCTCCGGATCAATTTCATTTTCATCTCTTTCTCAATCAATGCACTCATTGATCTCCTTGGCCGAGACAACATTAAACTACCTAGTTATGATCAAAAGTAATAAGAAGAAGATAGAAAAGAGAACTAAAATGAACTTTCGAAAGCTAGAAGTAGGTTAACTCATCAATAGAACTTTTTCTTCGATAAGTATGAACCTAGAGAAGACTTGGAACTTTCTCCTTACTTCTCTAGTTCGATCTTTACGAAAGAGTACGACCTGGTTTAACCCAAACCTACCTATACACTGATATTAGGAGAGTTGTGAACCAAACCCTTTACGTACACCATATTAGTCACTGGTATGAAGTAGAGAAGAGTACTCGTTAACTGGTTCCTTAACCGATAACTAGTTCTAAACTCTCTAACTTAATGTTCTTTAACATTAAGTTAGTGAATTCTAA
>NC_029788.2:70802760-70804645 GCF_000816755.2 Arachis ipaensis | reverse complement strand
ATTCTTCAAGTCTTGGGCCTTTGGATCTTGAGTTTGAAGCAGTTCTCTTCTTCATTGTGCTTAGCTTTTACTTGCAGAGAGAAAGTATGAAGTGGGCAGGGGCTTTGGCTCAGGAAGTTAGTGGTGTTAACATTCAGTGAAAATATGGGTTCGAGAACGTTAGTGACAATCACCTTTTTCACTAACGTTCCCCACCAATGTTAAAAGCCACGTTAACCTCAATGTTAGTGGCACAAACGTTGCCACTAATGTTTCCACTATGTCCTTCGCATACGTTATTGGGACTCAACTTTCCCAATAACGTTGAGAAGCCTCCCCCTTCCCTACGTTAGAGTCCACGTTAACTTAGTTAACATGGCTCTTTTAACGTAGGCTTGCCATCCTTCGAGAACGTTAGTGACACTTACCATTGTCACTAACGTTCCAAATTGCCCCTATTTTCCACGTTAGAGTCCACGTTAACTAGGTTAACGTTGCTTCTAACGTGGCCTTGCTAGCCATCTCCAACGTTAGTGACAAAATTGAGTGTCACTAACGTTGGCTCATCTTTCCCTTATCCACGTTAGCTTCCACGTTAACTAAGTTAACGTGGGAGTTAACGTGGCTCATGGTGGCATGTGTGGCTCCTTCCAATGTTTGTGACAATAATGGGTGTCACTAACGTTGGCGATCACCTTCTTTCTTCACGTTAGCTTCCACGTTAACTAGGTTAACGTGGGAGTCAACGTGGCTCATTGGGGGCTTGTGTTCTTCCAACGTTAGTGACAATGTTGGGTGTCACTAACGTTGTCGACCACTTTGTTCCTTCACGTTAGCTTCCACGTTAACTAGGTTAACGTGGGAGTTAACGTGGCTTAATGTGCTTTAGCCAACGTTTGTGACAATGTTGAGTGTCACTAACGTTGGCTCCCCCCCTTTTTTCTTAACGTTAGAGGCCACGTTAATTAAGTTAACGTGGCCACTCATGATCTTGGTCCATTGTTAGTAATAATGTTAAGTGTCACTAACGTTGGCTCCATTTCTTTACTTCCACATTACAGTTCACGTTAACTTAGTTAATGTGACTCTTATCGTGGGCAATGATGGCTTCAAGAGCGTTATTGGCAATCACTTTTCTCATTAACTTTGCAAGTTACTCCCATTCCACGTTAGTGTAACTAACGTAGCCACTAATGTGGTTCCTCTTTGCTTCCTTTGTCCTGAAATCAAGCAATAACGTGCATCAAAGTTCTAGTCCAAGTCATGGGAAATGCAACATCCAATTTTGTCCTTAAATTCATGCAAAATCTTCATGAAATCATGTAAAGTGCACAATGTATGCTTGAATCAAGATGTAAGTGAATATCTACCCAAAACTAGCTTATTTCCTAAGGAAATGCATGAAACTACCCAAAAAACAGTAAAGAAAAGGTCAGTGAAACCGGCCAAAATGCCCTGGCATCACAACACCAAACTTAAAGCTTGCTTGTCCCTAAGCAAGTACTGGAACAAGAGAATGATGAATGGAATGCCAAGAGAAATGAGTCATTCTTGTGGAAGTCATGTCCCTGGTTTTATGGTGGTTTCATGCATAGCAACTTAGGTTCATTCCTGGCTTTCAGACCTTTATCTTGTCATAAAACACTCACTTTGATTGCATCCCATGAGACTTTTATTCATTGATCCTTTTGTTGTTATTTCAGGGCTTATTTGTGTTCTTAGGCTAAGTGTTCTACAAGGGGACAACTCTTTAAAATAGGCTTTCAGCCAACACTCCCGAACCAGTTGGTTCAAGGTGCTAGGTGTTGAAGCACTCCTAAGAACTTACTTGCTCAAGTCTATCCCCCATACATACACACCACAGGCACATAGTGTATGTATTTTCTTTTCTTGAGACCTTGGTGTC
>NC_029788.2:70801930-70802694 GCF_000816755.2 Arachis ipaensis | reverse complement strand
TCTCATGGGGTGTGTCTCAAGCATAGTATTCATGACAGATAGTTGTCTTCCCACTTTATGGTTGAACCAACTTAGCTAACTTATGACTATACCATAAACTCATGAACTTATTCCATAGTATGAACTCTACTCTAGTCTCTTGAAAACAATCATTCTCTTTTCATTTGATTCAAAAGGGACAAGCATACAAGTAAGTAAAGAAATGATGCAGTGACATAGAGATTAGCACACAGAGACCTCTTCAATACACAAACTAAAAAAAACAGAATTTAAAAAGGTTTAAACTAATCATGGAAGCAAGTTCTATTTCATACAAGATCTTCCTTATTTAAAACTTAGAACAAGATGGACCAAAGAAAGAACTCCACCACCTTTTACTCTTGTGGATGTCCATGCTTTCCTCCTTGTTTGTCTTCTTTGTGTCCTCTTGCATTCCCTCTCATCCATGCCAATCTTGCTTGCTTCCAATCCTCAAGTGCCTTTCTTACTGATTCATGACTCTCTTCCACCCTTTGTCTTTCTTCTCGTGCTAATTCATCCCTCATTTCTTCATACCTTGTGATTCCTGGATGCAATATAGGCAGTTGTCCTACCAAGTAACCGAGCCTGGCTTGAGTATTTATATGATGCCCAGTCTCGCTCATGTAAACTTCTTCTGCGAATGCTCTTTGCTCGTCCAATAGTTCTGCCTGTTCTATTTGTCTTCGATGCATCTCATGTATATGTGAACCTTGATGTGCTTGGATGTTGATTAGCCTCTGGAT
>NC_029788.2:70794037-70798933 GCF_000816755.2 Arachis ipaensis | reverse complement strand
GCTTGAGTATTTATATGATGCCCAGTCTCGCTCATGTAAACTCCTTCTGCGAATGCCCTTTGCTCGTCCAATAGTTCTGCCTGTTCTATTTGTCTTCGATGCATCTCATGTATATGTGCACCCTGATGTGCTTGGATGTTGATTAGCCTCTGGATGGATTCTTGTTGCTCATTTTGCCTTTGTTCCATCCTGTGAAATGTTTCATTCCATTGTTGTCCTTGACTCAGTTGTTGATCCATCATTTGCTTTTGCCAATCCCCTTGTTGAGTCATCCATCTTGAGAGTGACTCCTCTTGCTGCCCCATCATCTGTAGTTGAAGTTCTCTCTGTACTCCTTGGCTCTCCAAATATTGTTGAGATAGTCCACTAATGGCCTCCTGCAAGTGATGCATATCCAAAGTGGTTGGTGCTTGCCCTTCTACGGCTTGTCCTTCTACTACTTGAGGGGTTGTCCTCTTCCTTTGCTTCCGTTGAGGTAGGGGGGATGCAGTGGCATGCATTCGTTGAACGGTTATTGGAATGCCCTCTTTTATCCACACAGGGTCCTCATCTTCAAACACCACCCCAGCTTTCTTGCACAGTCGGTAAATAGTGCTGGGGTAACCTAACGTTCCTCTTGAGTCACTTTTCTCTGCCATTTTTCTAATGCCTTCTGCTATGAGTTCATGAACCTTGATTTCTCCTCCTTTGAGTATACAGTGTACCAGTGTGGCTCTCTTGAGATTCACCTTCGAGTTGTTCGCTGCTGGGAGGATGGACCTCCTTACAATCTCGAACCATCCCTTTGCTTCCGGAGTAAGATCTGCTCTCTTGATGAACCTTGGTCTCCTATCTGCATATCTTTCCCAGTCAGCTCCTGGTACACAAATGTCTTGCACAATCTGATCATGATTAGGGTTGTTGTCCATCCTTGAATGATAACTCTCATCTTCAAACGGTATGGACCACAGTTTTAATGCCTTCATGACACTCATGGGGCCAAAATCCACAATCTTTCCTCTCACAAAGCTTGTATATGACTCATCTGCCTTATCATAACAGACCGCATTTGCATAAAACTCTCTTATAAGATTTGCATTCACCTTAATGACCGGATCAATGAGGAGCTCCCATCTTCTCTTTTCTACCTTCATTGTAATTTCGGGACACTCAGTTTTCCTAACTTGAAATCTTAGCTCATAAATGATTTCTTTATCAACCATCCACCCGTATTGCAATGCATGATGCAAGCTTCTGAATCTCTTTTCATCATATGGGTGTTGCTCCATATGTTCCTTCCCCTTCCTTCTTTTAGAGCTTGAAGATGCCATGATTGAGGGTTAATGTATGGAGTTGGCAAGGGTGTGGAGACTTTTGGCTGTTTAGGGTTGAGTGCAATGAAGGTGGTGAGGGAGAATATGTTTAAATGGTTAGGAAATGCTTTGCTCCGAAATGGATAGGTGTGAAGAGTGGATGTGGAGTGTGGAGCTAGGGTACGGATCAAGGATCACTTTTATAGAAAGGTTGTGAGTGAATGGAGGGTGTGGATTGATGGACGGTTGGGGTTGTGCATGTAGAAAGGACAAGGATCATCACTTTATGATGGAGATTGCTCGGTCTTCAAGGGTCCCATTTTTTTTTCAATGTTGCATGGCAATATTTTCCAATGACTTCCCTTTTTAGAACAAGTGTATAGTCCTTCCTTTTGTGGTGTCCGGACCTTCTTCCTTTAATTGTCCAATCTATCTCTTTCAATGCTCCTTTCCGTTCCCTATAAAGATCAAATAAGAAAAGTAAGAAATATCATAAAAAAAATCGGTTTAGATTTTTACGGCTAAAATAATAAAGAGAAGAAAAGATTAGATTGTTTATTCATGAACTCCAACTAACTAATTAACTGTGTATCCCTTTATGCATTTTGGTGGCACCATGGGGTGACACCAAACTTAGTTTGAAGCATTGTGATGAAAAGTTCTGTTCAAAGCTCCAAGACTAGAATGCTCTCTGTTGCATTCACGCTTTCTTGGTACGCTTTGAACACCAAACTTGTTCTTCACTATATACTGCAATATAAGGACTTCACCAAGTTTGGGTTGGAATTTATGAATATTGACTTATTCACTAGTAAAAGCTAATAAAACATGGGTTGCCTCCCATGAAGCGCTTCTTTAGCGTCACTAGCTTGACGTTTCTCCTTCATCAGGGTGGTTGATAATGCTTCAAGTCCTCCCCTCTTGCCTTGGACTTATATCCATTGGTTGTATCAATGATCTCTACATGTTCCAAGGAAAGAACTCTGTTGATAGTGAAGACCTTAGGTAACTGAGATGGTACAGTGGGGAGATTAGAAATATCACAAAAAGAAATCAATTTAAATTTTTACGGCTAGAATAATAAAAAGAAGAAAAGATTTTGTTTATTCATGAACTCCAACTAACTAACTAGCTGTGTATCCCTTTATGCATTTTGGTGGCACCATGGGGTGACACCAAACTTAGTTTGAAGCATTGTGATGAAAAGTTCTGTTCAAAGCTCCAAGACTAGAATGCTCTCTGTTGTATTCATGCTTTCTTGGTACGCTTTGAACACCAAACTTGTTCTTCACTATATACTGCAATATAAGGACTTCACCAAGTTTGGGTTGGAATTTATGAATATTGACTTATTCACTAGTAAAAGCTAATAAAACATGGGTTGCCTCCCATGAAGCGCTTCTTTAGTGTCACTAGCTTGACGTTTCTCCTTCATCAGGGTGGTTGATAATGCTTCAAGTCCTCCCCTCTTGCCTTGGACTTATATCCATTGGTTGTATCAATGATCTCTACATGTTCCAAGGAAAGAACTCTGTTGATAGTGAAGACCTTAGGTAACTAAGATGGTACAGTGGGGAGATTAGGGGGGATATCTGGGAAGTAAGCTGAAATCACTTTATCTCCTGGAGAGAGGCCTTCCGTAGGGATCTTCTTGTTCCTCCACTCCCTTGGTACCTTCTTCTTTGTCCCTTTTGATGCTTCCTTGCTCTTGGCGACTTCTTCTTTTAAGTGAATTTTGTTGTTGTCTTCACATGCCTCTGGTGGTTTAGGTTCCTCCAGCTTCTCCTTGAGCTGTGACAATTGCTGTTTGCCTTGTTCATCATTCAGTGGAGTTCTCAGATGTGTTGGTGGTGCCTCAGTGCTTGTTTCCTCTGTCAGCATCCCGTTATGATCATTGCTTGGTTCTTTGTTTTCTTGGTCAGTTTCTTGGGAGAGTTTGAAGACATTGAAGCTGAGTTGTTCATCATGGATCCTCAATATTAGCTCCCATCGCTCCACGTCTATGAGTGCTCTGGCTGTAGCTAGGAATGGTCTTCCCAATATGATTGGGTGTGTGTGACTCTCTTCCATGTCCAAGATGACAAAGTATGTGGGAAGAAAGTATTTCCCCACCTTTAACAACACGTTTTCCACCACCCCTCTTGCTTGTTTTTGAGTTTTCTCAGCCAGCCTGATGACTACATCTGTGGGCAATATCTCATTGATCTGCAGCCTCTTCACCAGGGATAGAGGTATTAAGTTGATGCTTGCTCCCAAATCGCAGAGTGCTCTATCAAACATTGTTTCTCCTATGGCATAGGGGACATGAAAACTCCCTGGATCTTTTCTTTTTGTAGGCAACTGCGTTTGAATGAGGGCACTGCACTCCTTGTTCATCACTATAGTTTGGCCTCCCTTGAGTGAGCTTTTCCTGGGAAGCAACTCCTTCAGGTACTTGATGAATGCAGGCATTTGTTGGATAGTCTTAATGAATGGTATGTTCACATGCAGAGATGCAAATAAGTCAAGAAATATTGAGTATATTCTCCTCTCCACAGCTCCCTTGAGCAGTTGGGGAAAAAGGTGCATAGAGTCTCAGCAACTCCTGTTTTGAGATTTCTGGTTCTTGGTAATCTTTTTCCACCTCCTCTACTGAGGTATCTTCAGGTTGTTCTGACAGCTTGCTTGGCTTGTCCTCAGTCTCCTTATCACTTATAGTGACCATCTTGCAATCTTCCCATCTTACCTTCTTTGTTTCACTTCTCGGATTCTTCTTTGTGTCACTTGGGAATCCATCTGTGGGTTTGGGAATTTGCTCAGAGAGATATCCTACTTGAGATTCCAACCTCTTGATTGTGTCTCCCTGGTTCTTGAAACTGGCTCGCACTTTCTCCTTGAAGACCTTGTTGTCTTGAATCTCCTTGCTTAGGCCTTCAAGTAGATTCTTAATCTTTGAGATTCTTTCATCAAATGATGATAGGTCAGGCTGAGGAGGGTTATTCTGGCCTTGATATGAATGTGGAGAGATGTTGTTATGGGGGTGTTGATATGGTCTAGATGTGAAGTGTTGGGTGGCTGCATTGTTTGGATTTGGGCGTCTTTGATCAAGGCTTTGGTCTTGTTGATTTCCCCACCCAAAGTTTGGGTGATTCCTCCATCCAGGGTTGTAGGTCTTGGAGTATGGATCATGGTTTTGCCTAGGTGAATTCCCAATGTAGTTGGCTTGCTCCTGACTACCCTCTGCTTCTTCATTCACTCCTTCTTGGGTTGTTGATGAAGTGGAGACTGCTGCTACTTGGTTCCTCTCCATCTTCTTGGTGAGGTCAGCCAGCTGCTGGGTAATGACCTTGTTTTGGGCCAGCAGAGCATCTACATTGTTTAGCTCCATTACTCCTCTTGTGTTCCCTCTTTCGGAAGCATAAAAGTAGTCGTTCTCTGCTACTGTTTCAATGACATCTATGGCTTCCTCAATAGTCTTCTTCTTGTTCAAAGATCCTCCGGATGAATGGTCTACGGCCTTCTTTGACTCATAAGAGAGCCCTTCATAGAAAATGTGCAGCTGCACCCATTCATAGAACTCATAGGGAAGAAAATCTATTTATGAATGGAATCAAATATGAATGGA
>NC_029788.2:70789523-70793459 GCF_000816755.2 Arachis ipaensis | reverse complement strand
AATTAGAGGAATGTTCTAGTTGAGCGAATCTATAATTTGAGTTGAGAATTGCAGAAAATAAAATGGTGGGAAGGTAATTGACAGGAAAGTAAATGCTAGAATTATAGATCTGAAAGTAAATGACGGAAGGTAAATTGCAGAATTGTAAATGGGAATGGGGGAATTGCTCATTAAAGCAAATAACAGAAATTAAAGAGAATGGGTAAGATCAGAAATGGGGAGTTCATTGGGCTTAGGAGATGTTGCATTCTCCGGATCAATTTCATTTTCATCTCTTCCGCAATCAATGCACTCATTGATCTCCTTGGCAATCTTAAGTGATTGAATTACAATTTCTTGTAATTCAATCTCTCAAATCTTGATCAATAGCCAATTCCTTGGTCAATTGCTCATGAGAAGAGATGAAGTATGGTCACTGATTATACCACATGCATTTCCCAAACCAAGTGTTGAGAGGATTATAGTCACATATCCATCCAAACCCAATTTGGTCCAGCATGAGAAAGCATTTCTAGCTTGATCTCTTCATTCCTCTTTCAAGGTTCAGAAGAGATCCAAGTATGAATAGCTTCCAAGATAACTACTCAATTGGATGAAGATTGAAAGCTTTCAAGTAAAATCAAGAGAAAAGATAGAAGAAGAATAATGAAAACTAGTATTGATCCATCAAATTACAACAGAGCTCCCTAACCCAATGACAGGGGTTTAGTTGTTCATAGCTCTGGAAAATGAAAACAAAGATGGAGAATACATCATGAAAACTTAGAAGTGCAGAGAAAGTAAACAGAGAGTAGTTCTATGCTAAGAGTCTCCCTATAATTTCCAACTCCCCTATAATATTTCAAAGCTACTCCTATATATACTACTCTTCTGTTCTTCTAGTTAATTCTTCCAGTCTTGGGCCTTTGGATCTTGAGTTTGAAGCAGTTCTCTTATTCATTGAGCTTAGCTTTTACTTGCAGAGAGAAAGTATGAAGTGGGCAGGGGCTTTGGCTCAGGAAGTTAGTGGTGTTAATGTTCAGTGAAAATATGGGTTCGAGAACGTTAGTGACAATCACCTTTTTCACTAACGTTCCTCAGCAAAGTTAAAAGCCACGTTAACCTCAACATTAGTGGCATAAATCCTTTCTTCCACGTTAGAGTTCACGTAACTTAGTTAACGTGACTCTTATCGTGGGCAATGATGGCTTCGAGAACGTTATTGGAAATCACTTTTCTCATTAACTTTGCAAGTTACTCCCATTCCACGTTAGTGTTAACGTTAGTGTAACTAACGTAGCCACTAATGTGGTTCCTCTTTGCTTCCTTTGTCTTGAAATCTAGCAATAACGTGCATCAAAGTTCTAGTCCAAGTCATGGGAAATGCAACATCCAATTTTGTCCTTAAATTCTTGCAAAATCCTCATGAAATCATGTAAAGTGCATAATGTATGCTTGAATCAAGATGTAAGTGAATATCTACCCAAAACTAGCTTATTTCCTAAGGAAATGCATGAAACTACCCTAAAAACAGTAAAGAAAAGGTCAGTGAAACTGGCCAAAATGCCCTGGCATCAACCTCCCCACATTTGAAGATTGCACTGCCCTTGGTGCATACAAAGAAGAGCAAGGTGGACGGGTTGCTACAACTGATGAGCTTCCTCAAAGGATTGTGCAGGTAGACTTATTTGTTGCCCCATTTAGAAGCCTTTCCAATCCTTTCCTTCTTGGTGGCCAACCTAAAAGGAAAGAAAAAGAAAGAAAATTAAGCCCATAACAAAGATATCAAACCAAATAGAACATAGGCGGGGGCTAATGCCAAATAAGAGTAAGGTTCTCACTACATGTTAGCTACGCATGTAAGTAAGAGAGCAATATAGGCAAAAGGCATATCAACTAATACTTGATGCAAGAGTAAAGTCAAAGTATAAGTGAATAACATGAAGAGCATGTTGCATCAAGCTTAATCAACAATTGACACAAACAAGATTAGTGATAAGCATGAGAGCATTTGGTCCCATCCCAACTGACATAAAGAATAATGAATTAGGAAAGACTAAAGCACTAATCTTGTGTGTGGAGCAAATATAACCATTAATGCTAAACAAGTCACGAAGCACCAAAACAATGAAAGAAATTCTCAACAATTGAGTAAGAGAATTCAACACCATTATTAGAATAAGAGACTTAGAAAAGAAAGCAAGAACAAGCTATAAGAACGAAATTAAAATGTAATGAATAAAAGTATGCGTATGCAATAAACAAAAGAAAATGAAAAATAAGATAAAGAAAATTGATAAAGATAGAATTTTGAAAGGAGAGGAAGAAAGTAAGAAAATAAGATGAGAAAAGAAGAAAGGTATAAAGAAAGAAGAAGGAGAGAAGAAAGAAGAAAGAAAGAAGATGAAAGGGAAAAAAATCAGGGCGCGGAATCGACGTGTAAGCGTCACTCATGTGTGCGCGTGGATGGCAGGATGGACAAGCGATGCATAAGCATCCTGTACGCTTGAGCGTGGATGGTGAGAGTGTAGATCGACGCGTACGCGTGATTTACGCATACGCGTGGGTGCAGCTGTGCGTTTCGCGCAGCGTACACGTGGTGTTCGCGCAACTCTCGAGTTCCATGTATGGAGCCATGTTGACACATCGACGCGTACGCATCGGGGAGGGTGAAGCGACGTGTAAGCGTCGTCCACGCGTACGCGTGGGTCTTTGCATAGTTTTTGCACAAACTTCGCACAACTCTCTGGTTTTTGTACCAGGAGTTGTAAAAACGCAATCGACGCCCACGTGTGATCCACGCTTACATGTGGACACCCCCCCCCCCCCTTTTTTTACATATGAAAATAGAAACAGGGCACTCTCCTAATCTACAAGCATTCTAAAACAATCAAAATTCAAATTTAACAACAAATATTTTTTTGATTTTGAAATACTTTTCACACACAAAACACACAAAACTTATAATTCAAGCAAAATACAATTTAACAACAACTATTCTAATCATGACATGAATTTAACAAACAATCTATCAATAAAAGCAAAATGTATAAGAGTGTAGAAAATAGGAAAAACTACCTACAATGGCAACTCAATTCATTCATTGATTATATCTACAAGAGAATGGAAAGAGGTTACCATGGTGGGGTGTCTCCCACCTAGCACTTTTAGTTTAAGTCCTTAAGTTGGACATTTGGGAAGCTCCTTGTCATGGTGGCTTATGCTTGTATTCATCCTTGAACCTCCAAGGATGTTTGCTCTTCAAACAGTTGTCAGAATTTTCAACCGTCTTCACCAAGCTTAGGTGAAGTTCTTCCCAAGATATGAGCTCCCAAAATTGGTCTTCATGTTGTAATCCAAGATCCCATATCTTATTCTTACACCCATCTTCCAATTGATCATCTTGATTCCACTTGGGTGGTAGATGATCCGAATTCTCACGTAAGCGCCAAAGCATCCTCCTAGACCCTTTCAATTGAGAACTATACCAACCATTGCACTTGAACTTTGAGTTTCCAACCATAAGGGACCTTGATTGGCATTTCCACCCACTACTAAATTCTCTTTTGCTCTTAACCCCAGAAAGAGCTCTAAGTTGACCATCATTTTCAATCAAACCATATTCAAGTGAGAAAGTAAAGCTTAGGGATAAGAATTTTACCCACTTGAATATTGTGTTTGATGGTGACTTAGGAAGGGGTGGTTCTAATGATCTTGCAAGCTCCACTCCCTTGTGCTCTTCCATGATTACCTCCACCTCTTTACAACTTTCTTCAACTTCAACCTCTTCCTCTTGGTGGCTCTCTTCCAATTCAATCTCTTCTTTATTGCTCACCAGGGGCTTGGGAGGTTGTGCATCTTCTTCTTTTATCTCAATTTCAAGCCCAATGGGAGAGGATTCAATTGTAGATAATAAATTCTCAACGATTGAATCCATCTTTTGATCAACCTCTTCCG
>NC_029788.2:70786896-70789513 GCF_000816755.2 Arachis ipaensis | reverse complement strand
TTGGGAAGCTCCTTGTCATGGTGGCTTATGCTTGTATTCATCCTTGAACCTCCAAGGATGCTTGCTCCTCAAACAGTTGTCAGAATTTCCAACCGTCTTCACCAAGCTTGGGTGAAGTTCTTCCCAAGATATGAGCTCCCAAAATTGGTCT
This sequence comes from Arachis ipaensis, assembly GCF_000816755.2. Taxonomy (NCBI): domain Eukaryota; kingdom Viridiplantae; phylum Streptophyta; class Magnoliopsida; order Fabales; family Fabaceae; genus Arachis; species Arachis ipaensis. The sequence goes on along the minus strand of NC_029788.2, from coordinate 70,789,362 downwards.
TCATGTTGCGATCTGGGATCCCAAACCTTGTTTTCACACCCATCTTCAAGTTGATCATCATAGCTCCAATTGGGTAGTTTAGCCTTGGAATTCTCAAAGAAGCCTCCAAACAACTTCCTAGACCCATACAATTTAGCTCCATACCAAACCTTGTAATCAAACTTTGAACATGCAACCATAATAAACCTAGAATGATGTTTCCAACCACTAACCATCTCTCTCCTACTCTTAACTCCACAAAGAGCTCTAAGTTGACCATCATTTTCAATCAAACCATATTCAAGTGAGAAAGTAAAGTTTAGGGATAAGAATTTTACCCACTTGAATGTTGTGTTAGATGGTGACTTTGGAATGGGTGGTCTTAATGATCTTGCAAGTTCCACTCCCTTGTGCTCTTCTTTGACTACCTCCACCTCTTGGCGAGCTTTTTCAACTTCAATTCCATGCCCACCAACTTCTTCCACACATTCTCCATTGGTGGAGCTTGCCTCTTGATCATCCTCTTCCAATCTTTCATCATTCATACTATGCCTTGGAGGTTGCGCATTATCCTCCTCAACACTAAATTCAAGCTCATTGGAAGAAGGTTCAACAACTTCCACAAGATCATCAACAACATCACTTGGTGTGGAAGTGTTCTCAAGCTTGAAATCCTCCTCTTGTTTAATTTTGCCTAACTCTTCAACCACTTCTTCTTCTTTAACAATTTCCATCATTTCCACTTGTTGCACAACACACTCTATGCTCTGCTCTTTGGTTGATTCTCCACATTCATCCGTGGAGGTGCTTTGTCTACGGTATGAATCCCATGCGTCTAAATTGGCTTTAATTTTGGCAAGGTTAGCCTCGATAACTTCATTCATCTTTTGGGCTTCCTCTTGCTCCTTTTGACGGATTATTGCTTGAAGCTGATCCATTACTTCCTTGAGACAATCCATTGGCTCTTGTTCCATTTGGCTAGTATAAGGAGGATCATATTGCTCTTGGATGGATGGATATGGGTGTTCTTCCATGGAGGGTTGTGGTGGAAAGGGAAATTCATTATGTGGTTGAAAATTCTCATACATGGGAGGTAGTTCATCTTGATAAGAATAATGAGGTGGTGGTTCTTGAGGGTATTGGTGGTGGAATTGGGGTGGTTCTTGATGAACTGAAAGATTGATGGTTTAGAATTCACAATAAATTCTCGTTGCAAATATAGTTTCTAAACCAAGCAATAATCCTTTCATACAAAAACTTGTTTGTCACTTAAGCAAACCCAATAAAATTGATAACCGAAGTATTTAAACCTCGGGTCGTATCTCAAGGAATTGCAAGGATATATGATTTATTATTGGTTATGGAAAAAGGTATGTTTTTGGGTTTTTGAAATAGAAAATAAGTAATTTAAATGGCAAGAAAAATAAATTAATAATTATAAAGACTCTTGGCAAGGTATAAGAACTGGAAATCCCATCCTAGTTATTCTTATCAGGTGTAATGAGAATTGTTGTTGCTCTCACTTAGTTAACCCTTACTAAATAAAGGAAAGTCAAGTGGACTAATTAACTTGATTCCTCAAGTCCTAGTCAACTCCTATGGAAAGACTAGCTTTAGAGGGATCCAAATCAATCAGCAGTTTCCAATTCTCAATTAACCGCTGAGTTTGATAACTCAAGTGTCACTAATTACTTAACCAAAACCAAAAGGAGAAAAATCTAAATTAAGTTAAAAGCATCATAAATAGAATAAAACAATCATAAATCTGAAATACCTCAAATTATATTAAATAGAATATTTAAATCTAACATGGAAAGATTCACAAGCCAATTTGGCAACATAAGTAATTAACAAGTGAAATAGAGAAACCAAAGCATTAGAATAAATAAAAGTAGAAGAGAAACATAAATTAAAGGAACATTGAACCTGGAACTAGAGAAGAAGTAATCCTAAAACTAAGAGAAATCCTAATCCTAAAACCTGAGAGAGTGGAGAGAGCCTCTCTCTCTCCAAAACTACGTCTAAAACCTAAAATTATGTATATGAAAGTTGTTTGAATTATTGGATACATTTTCCCACTTTATAGCCTCTAATCTGTGTTTTCTAGGCTGAAAACTGGGTTAGAAATCGCCTTTAGTGATTTCTGGTACTGATGACAAGTCATCTTAGCCTAGTTTCACTAGCCTTTTTCTTTTGTTTTCAATTGAATTATGCACTTTCTTGAGCCATAAACAAGCCAATTGGGTAGATTTTCATGTTTCCTTTGATTTAATCAACCATGTATGAATTCATGCTATTTCATGAGATTTTATGCTATAATTGTCACATATTATGAAAGAATGAATATTTCATGATTTTGAGCATAGCTTTGATGTGTTTGGTTGATTAATGATAGGTGAAGAAAGCTTGGAGAAAGGTTGAAGCAAGAAGGAATGGCTAGGAGGAAGAGAGGACAAAAAGTTTGAGCAAAAGTTTGCCTCAAACTTT
>NC_029788.2:70777582-70786673 GCF_000816755.2 Arachis ipaensis | reverse complement strand
AACTTTTGGCATCACAAATCAACACCCTGGAGAGCAAAAGTTTGCGCCAACGTTAGCCCCTAACTTTTTGGCTAACGTTGGCGCATGAAAAACACACCCTGGAGAGCAAAAGTTTGCGCCAACGTTAGCCTCTAACTTTTTGGCTAACGTTGGCGCCATGAGTAGGCAAGGGGGGGCCAACGTTGGAGCAAAAGTTTGACCCCTAACTTTTGCCCCAACGTTGGTATCAGCAAAGAAGGGTGGCTGATGTGAAAAGTTGGAGTAAAAGTTAGCCTCAAACTTTTACTCCAACTTTTACTCAAGCTTTCATGATTCCAATCCGGTTCAATTTGGTTCTTCTCCAAACTCCAAAAGCAATCAACCAAGGCCTCTATCAACCCAATTCCATCAAGAGCAAAAGCCCAATTGAAGGCTTGAAGACCATTTTGAAGAAAGTGTATAAGTAGCATAGGATTTAAGTTTTTTAAAAAAAGCTTTTCCTTTGAGTTTGCATAGAGCTTTCTTTCTTGGTTTGATTGGGAGCTCACTTTTACATTCTAGCGTTGTTATTCAAGAGAATTGGGGAGGAGAATTGATCTCTCTTCTTCCTTGTTCTTGCCCAGCACTCTTTAAATTTTCTTGCTTCGGATCTTGGGTTGGAGAATTGAAGAAAATCTGTTTCAATCTCACCTTGGGATCTTGTTTAAATTCTCTGCTTAATTGAATTTCAGTTTCGGTTAATTGCTTCTTCATCTACTTTCTCTGCAATTTACATTTCCTTTGCAATTGTTCTTGTTGGATCTAGGAAGGCATTGAGATCTAGACTTGGTTATCTAGTCTCTTGGGTCCTGAGATCTGAATTCCAATTTTACATCCTCTGTTTAATGCTTTTTAATCTCATTTACATTTCTGTTTTTAGATCCGGTTCGATTCAAGTTACCTTCTACTTGTCTGTTCGTTGCAATTTACTTTTCCTTGTTTAAATTCTACAAATCCAATTCCCAATTCCCTTTACAATTCAAGCCATTTACATTTCTTGCAATTTAAGATTCTTTAATTTACATTTCTTGCGTTCTAAGTTTCTGCCATTTAATTTCTTGTTCTTTAAGATTCAGCACTTTAAATTCCAGTTCTCTTTACTTTCATGCAATTTACCCACTCCCTTTACTTTCTCTACAATTTAAATTCTGCAAATCATAAATCTCTCAACCAAATCTTGATTCGCTTGACTAAATCAACCACTAAACTAAAATTGCTCAATCCTTCAATCCCTGTGGGATCGACCTCACTCCCGTGAGTTATTATTACTTGATGCGACCCGGTGCACTTGCCGGTTAGATCTGGGTGTTTTGGAGAAATTCGTTTTTCCGCAAAAATATCCCATCAAGTTTTTGGCGCCGTTGCTGGGGATTGATTAGATTGACAATGATTAAGTGAAGTGGAGATCTAGATCAAGCACTTTTTCTTTTCTGTTCTTTAATTTTCAATTAACCCACTAACTGTTTGAATTTTTACCTGAGATAACTGAAACTTCGCTTTAGCAACAAAGTGAAGTTTTCCTGGAAATTTCTGGCTCTATGCAATGCTCTTGCTTACACAAGAGAAGCAACTTCTGCCACTAATCTCCCAAGTCCATCAACTGTTTGATACTTTGTGCCAGCTAACCTTCTGAATCACATTCTGAGCTTGAAAATATTCAATCATCACTTGAATTGTTTGTGACTGTGCAGATCATGGAGGGGAACTCAACAAATTCTAGCAATCATGACAGCAATATCCCCACCTTGGATGATAATGTAACCCATAGTTCGAAGAAACTATCCATAGCCATGGATGATGTTGCTCAATGGTTTGAAGCTTTTCCACAAGGAAGCATTATCGGATGGGAAGAACTGATGAGTGAACTCCTAGTCAAGTTGAACCCATCACAGAGAGTTGTTAAGCCAGAGGCAGAAGTACATCCATTCACACAAGAGAAAGAAATTGAAGGTGCTCGTGCAGTCATAAGCCAAAACAAGCAGATGCATCAGCAGACTCTACAACAACTAGACATGATGGCCAGAAAAATCACTGAGTTGAGACATGCTGTAGTACATACATACAACCTGACTCAAAGCTCATATGGGTGTAATCAAGCTTAACACAGTTTTGGGGTCATTAACCATGAGCAACAAAGTTATGAGCAACTACAATCCTCAAGCAATCACTCTAGCGTGCTCCAACACAGGCCTCAGAATGATGTGTACAATCCACCTTGGAGAACTCATTCTAATGGGAGGGGGGTTGAGAACCAAAACCAAAGACCAAGGGACTTCAACTGCAATAATCCCAGCTTCAAAAATCAACTTAAAACACACTCCCACAACAACAATCACACACACTTCCAACCCCGTCCTACCTCACCATTCACCCAAAATGACCTTCATCGACCACCACAATTGACACAGCCACAACCACTTCCAACCTTTCAAAGAATCTATATTCTAGAAACACTTATGGAGAGGTTCATAAAAATTCAAGAAATGATGGCAATAGAGCAGGAAGAAATAAAGAAACATCAAGAGATGATAATCAAGAACCAAGAGGCCTCACTCAGAAGACTTGAAAGGCAGATGGAACAATTGGTTCAAAACCTTGCTGAATTGGGTGAGAAGATGGGGATTCTGAACCCAAAGAGCCATGAAAAGGATGCTGGGTTGAAAGAGAAGGGAGTCATGGAGGAAAGTAAGAAGGCTATGGAAAGAGAAACAGAGGGAAGGAAGCCCATAGCAAGAGGAGGAAACCTAAGGCAACAGAAGCCTCAACTTCCATGAGCACAGAATGGAGGATGTCAAGCTAGTGACAATAAAAGAGCGCTTGTTGGGAGGCAACCCAACCAGAGGTAACCACCCTTTCATATCTATTCCAATAAAAAGGCTAATTAGTTTTATCTATATTGCAAGAAGCTAAGTTTGGTGTTGCACACCAAAACAATATAAGGGAGAATGAAGGATTCTAAGTTTGGTGTTCCACCAAAATCTCATTTAAAAACATATTCTCACCTTCTGCATAATGCTAGCTTCAAGCAGTTAGATAAACTAATTAACTGTTTTTACTATTTTAGTTTTCAGTTTTGTTCTTGTTGAAAAAGAAAAAAAGAGTTTCACACATGGTTAATTGGATGCATGAAAACCATTGGCAAGGTACTAAGTTTGGTGTTCCCACACCAAAGTAAGTTCAAAGGCCTACAAATAAATCATGCAGGCTAACCATTGTCTCTAAGTGCTTGGGGAACAAGAAACTTTCAATATCACTGCAGGGTACCATACAAACTTTTGGAAAGATCTAGCATCATCTATCAAAAGGAAGAGAGAGGAATGTAAAGATCGGCAATGATGATGAGGAAGAGGAAAGCAAGTGAACTCCAAAAGGTTGTATTGTTCAGTGATTATTTTGTATCAGATGCTGCTAAATTGAAAGTTACATAATACCCCTGCCTGCCTGCATAGTATAATTCTCCATAATTCAATAAGCAAGATGCTTGATCATTCACAACATTTTTCTCTTCAAAACTTGTTTGCACTCAATGTTCAAAAATGTATCACATGAAAGTTCTTTGAAAAGAAGGATTGAGAATTTAAACAATTTTGAGGCAAGCAAAAGATTAGGAGAAGTGGTGGTTCTAGTTGTATGATTATGTATTGAGGTTGCATGCTTGTGAAAACTTGCATGGGAGCTCATAGGCAGGACATGAAGTTCAAAGAAGTATTGTGGAGATTCTCAAAAATCTATTGATCCAAGAAGCAGCAAACAAAACAAAAGAAAATAAAGAAAATACAAAAGCAAAAAAAGAACATGGCCCAAGGCTCTGAGCATCAATTACTAGGCAGAAAAAGAAAGAAGAAACAAAACTCAAAGAGTTGTTAGCCTAGTAAATGCTTGTGGTTGAGTTGTGTCAAAGAAAGAGGCTTGAGCAAGTAAATCCTTAGGGGTGCTTTAACACCTAATACCTTAAAACCAACTGGTTTAGGAGTATTGATTGAAAGCTTATCTAAAGAGCCGCTTTGAGACATGACACTTAGAGTCAAGGCCAAAGCAAAGAAACTATAAGCTGCTTCAAGGTGACTACATATAAAGAGATCTCCATGATACCATTTGGATGAAAATCCTAAGACCTAAGACTCCCAATATGTGAGGACTAGTAAGCACTGAAGCCCTTGCATGAGCATATGATTTAGAGTTCACCCCACTGACACTTAATCACTTCACTCACAGGACCTTACAATTTATTCTTCAATCCGTCTTAATTGAAAGAACCTTTGAGCATAAATCATTTCTTGCTTGGGGACAACCAAGCTTTAAGTTTGGTGTTGTGATGACAAGTCATCTTAGCCTAGTTTCACTAGCCTTTTTCTTTTGTTTTCAATTGAACTTTTGCCCCAACGTTGGTATCAGCAAAGAAGGGTGGCTGATGTGAAAAGTTGGAGTAAAAGTTAGCCTCAAACTTTTACTCCAACTTTTACTCAAGCTTTCATGATTCCAACCCGGTTCAATTCGGTTCTTCTCCAAACTCCAAGAGCAATCAACCAAGGCCTCTATCAACCCAATTCCATCAAGAGCAAAGGCCCAATTGAAGGCTTGAAGACCATTTTGAAGAAAGTGTATAAGTAGCATAGGATTTAAGTTTTTAAAAAAAGCTTTTCCTTTGAGTTTGCATAGAGCTTTCTTTCTTGGTTTGATTGGGAGCTAACTTTTACATTCTAGCGTTGTTATTCAAGAGAATTGGGGAGGAGAATTGATCTCTCTTCTTCCTTGTTCTTGCCCAGCACTCTTTAAATTTTCTTGCTTCGGATCTTGGGTTGGAGAATTGAAGGAAATCTGTTTCAATCTCACCTTGGGATCTTGTTTAAATTCTCTGCTTAATTGAATTTCAGTTTCGGTTAATTGCTTCTTCATCTACTTTCTCTGCAATTTACATTTCCTTTGCAATTGTTCTTGTTGGATCTAGGAAGGCATTGAGATCTAGACTTGGTTATCTAGTCTCTTGGGCCCTGAGATCTGAATTTCAATTTTACATCCTCTGTTTAATGCTTTTCAATCTCATTTACATTTCTGTTTTTAGATCCGGTTCGATTCAAGTTACCTTCTACTTGTCTGTTCGTTGCAATTTACTTTTCCTTGTTTAAATTCTGCAAATCCAATTCCCAATTCCCTTTACAATTCAAGCCATTTACATTTCTTGCAATTTAAGATTCTGCAATTTACATTTCTTGCGTTCTAAGTTTCTGCCATTTAATTTCTTGTTCTTTAAGATTTAGCACTTTAAATTCCAGTTCTCTTTACTTTCATGCAATTTACCCACTCCCTTTACTTTCTCTGCAATTTAAATTCTGCAAATCATAAATCTCTCAACCAAATCTTGATTCGCTTGACTAAATCAACCACTAAACTAAAATTGCTCAATCCTTCAATCCCTGTGGGATCGACCTCACTCCCGTGAGTTATTATTACTTGATGCGACCCGGTGCACTTGCCGGTTAGATCTGGGTGTTTTGGAGGAATTCGTTTTTCCGCAAAAATATCCCATCAAGTACGTATAGGTCGCGGCAAAGTCACGCGGGAGTGTCGTCCACGCGTTAACGTGGATTGGGTTTTTGCCAAGTCATGCGTCCGCGCGATCCACGCGTGTGCGTCGCCTGGCTTCAAGGCAGCTATGGCAAATTATATATCATTGCGAAGCCCCAGACGTTAGCTTTCCAACGCAACTGAAAATGCGTCATTTGAACCCTTGTAGCTCAAGTTATGGTTGATTTAGTACCAAGAGGTCAGGCTGGACAACTTAGCAATTTCTTCAACTTCTTGTATTCCTTCCACTTTTGCATTCTTTCTTTCCATCCTCTAAGCCATTCTTGTCTTATAAATCCTGAAATCACTTAACACACATATCAAGACATCGAATGGTAATAAAGGAGAATTAAAGTATACAAATTAAAGGCTTGGGAAGCAAGTTTCCAATTATAGGACAAGATTAGGAAGGAAAATGTAAAACCATGCAATTTATATGAATAAGTGAGTAAAGAATTGATAAAAATCACTCAAATTAGCACAAGATAAACTATAAAATAGTGGTTTATCAATTCTACATATGGTTCATATGGTTCAAAAGGTGGTTGGTATGGTGGATAAGGATTAGGGTCATATGGAGGTGATTGGGAATAAGGTGGTTCAAAATTATGTTGGGGAGGTGGTTCATAGGCATATAGTGGTGGTTGTTGACAATCACAATAAGGGTCACCACATCCATTAGATTGATATGCATTAGGATGGAAATTATACCTATAGGAAACTGGAGGTTGCTGTTGCCAAGAAGGGTGATCAATCCTTTGAGGCTCCCTCCACCTTTGATTGTTCCATCCTTGATGCATGCTATCATTTTAGCTTCCATTTCATACAACATAATTTGAGCCAAACTCATAGTCAAAAGGGTGAGAATTCATGGTGATAAAAGGAAATGAAAACAAATACTAATAAAAACTAACTCCTAAAGCAAGTAAAAACCAACAAATAAGCATATTAACATATATACAATAGCCAATAATATAGCACCATTGCAATTTCCCGGCAACGGCGCCATTTTGATGCTTGGTTTCTTGTACGGTTTAGAATTTCACAAATGAAATCTCGTTGCAAGTATAGTTCTAAACCAACAAAGAATCCTCACATGCAAAAATATTGGTTGTCACAAGTACAAACCCCAATAAAAATTAACCGAAGTATTTAAACCTTGGGTCGCCTCACAAGGAATTGCAATGAAGTGATCAATTATTGGCTATGAAGAACAAGAGAGTTTGATTTGTAATTGGCAAGGAAAGTAAATAACAAGAAAGTAAATGACAAGAACTAATAAAATAAAGGAAAGGACTCTTGGCTAGACATAGGTAATTTGAGATCACCATCCTTGTCTACAAACCATACATTGATAATTATGAGGGACCGAGCACATTAAGTCTACTTCTATACTTGAAGCATATCAAATGGCTTGATCAACATTAATCCATATGTCCTAACCTAGCTACTAATTGACTTAGTAGTAGGCTAGTAGCAATGGTTATCAAATTGACCAATGAGACCCACTGACTCAAGGTCACTCAATTCCCTTAGCCTAGGGCAAGAGTAAAGAAAACTACTCAAAAACTAGAGAAAATATTTCATCAAACACCTAGAGTGCAATAAAAGTAAACATCACAAAATGCAAGAATTAACAAAACCCATAACTAACATAAGCAAGAAATCAATAATAGCAACTAAGATCAACATAAAAGAAACATGAAAACATAAAATTGCATTAAAAGAAAGGTAGATCCAACAAGAGTGCATGAACATAAAACAACAAAATAACGGAATTAACAACAAGAACTAGAGGAATAAAGATGTAACAACAAGAAATTAAAAGGGAAAACTAGATCAAAACAAGAATTAAAAGTTGAATCTAAGAAAATTAAACCTAAACTACCCTAAATTCTGGAGAGAAGGGAGAGCTTCTCTCTCTAGAATTCTACCCTAAAATATGATGAAAACTCTACATACATACATATTCTTCATTTATACTACATATAATAAAGATAGAGATTACAAATACAATAAAAATAGTATGAATAAATTAATACAGTCAAAAAGGTTTTTAAACTGGCTCGCGATTATGCTAATGTCCGAATTATTATTTATAAATCAATTAAAAATCCTTTCGTTTAATCACTGCGAACTAAAAATCATCTAGTACTGTACGACTTTTGATCCAGCAATGTTAAACCATAGTCTCGTCAAGCAAAGATAATTTCGGACACCTTTACCTGACTTAGTACGAAGTAACGTATGAGACTCAATACAGAGTACTTATATCCTATAGGAACACTATATATAACGTACCCACAACGACACATAGATAAAATCTCTGATAAATGTGAAATAGACTCTACAATTCTGACTAGTGGAATTATAAATTACATCACACACTTGTCTTAGAGCTACCGACGTACCCCTGTTCCTGCACCATCCGCACCACGTTTGGGACATCTACTATGCTACTCCCTAGACTTACGAAAATATCGATACCATTTGTGGTACCGACTGCGACACGCTCTTTGTTGTTGATGATGTTGCGCTCTTTAACTGGTAAATCCTCTCTCCTTACCTCTAGTTTTACACTCTGCATTACCACTCGCATCGCCTGTGACATTACCATTACTTCCGTAACCTTTAGTGCTATTGGGATACTGCGACCTTTGAAAAGACTTTTATTTAGGCGAGTTCAAATCTCCTTACGACCATCGATGACTTCGACTATTGACCAAGGAACCATAATTTTTCAGCGACGCTCGCGTTGTATACGGTCTTCCTGTTGTACACTTTAAACGTTGGTTATACGACCTCCTTCTTCGACTTGTGACCACCGTACCCTCATGTTACGAACAACTCTGTCCTCTAACTTTTCTAACAGACCTTATACTATTTGGGGTTAAAACACCAAATAGAACACGAATTAAATCCCCTAAAATAGTTGAAAAGAGTGTAAATAAGTTACTTTATCGTACCAAAACATTAAGAGGGAATTAAACACGAATTCACATTTTTGTACGAAAAATTCGGAATTATATCGATTTAAATTAAGTAAAATTAATGTAAACTACGGAACTATATAAACAATTCACTAAAATCCTAATCTTCCGTTTCTAACCCAACTTCCTTACTTCTTTTCGTACGTTTCACCCTCTTGAGTACTTCTTTACTTCCTTAGGGTTTCAACAGTTCGGACTAGAGAAGGATGAGTTAACTAGTATTGAACTCGATGTCTACAGATTTACTCCGTTAAGATCAACGTAACCTTTCGATTGTAGACCCCGTAGTTTTACTATATTTAAAACGGTATCAACGGACCTCAAATCTCTACGTATGCGTACGTAGTGCACGTGCACAGCGTCCTAGTCGCACCCAGATAAAATCGTTGAGCACCGGTCGCTAAAGACTTCGTAAAACCCGGGTTAGGTTGAGTAAAGACTACGATAACTTGGGTTCCTAACTTTCCCCTTACTTGGTTCCTCAGTATCAAATCAAAAACGTAGTACAACATCCAATA
>NC_029788.2:70714469-70777557 GCF_000816755.2 Arachis ipaensis | reverse complement strand
CCTCAAATAGGCTTGATCACATCAACCCATAAGTCCCAACCTATCTACTAATTAGATTAGTAGTGGGTTGGCATCAATGAGTATCAAATTGATCACCAAGGGTTCTCAAATCACCAATTCATTGAGACCCAATGACTGAAGATCACTCAATTCCCTTAGCCTAGGCCAAGAGCAAAGAAAACTACTCAAAAACTAGAAGAAACATTTTAACAAACACCTAGTGTGCAATAAAAGTAAACATCATAAAATACAAGAATTAAAGGAACACATCACCAACATAATCAAGGAATCAATAATAGCAACTAAGATCAACATAAAAGAAACATGAAAACATAAAATTGCATTAAAAGAAAGGTAGATCCAACAAGAGTGCATGAACATAAAACAACAAAATAACGGAATTAACAACAAGAACTAGAGGAATAAAGATGTAACAACAAGAAATTAAAAGGGAAAACTAGATCAAAACAAGAATTAAAAGTTGAATCTAAGAAAATTAAACCTAAACTACCCTAAATTCTGGAGAGAAGGGAGAGCTTCTCTCTCTAGAATTATAACCTACAACATGATGCAAAAACTAAACTATGACTCCTTGGTTCATTCCCCTTTCAATCCTTGGGTTCAATAGCATCAGAAATGAGTTGGATTGGGCCCAAAATGCTTCAGAAATCGCTGGCCACGAGTTGCTAAAATAGACCCACGCTGATCCTGCGACACGTGCACGTGATGCATGCGTATGCATCTCTAAACTCCAGGCAACTATGGCAAAATTTATATCATTTTGATGCCCCAGATGTTAGCTTTCCAATGCAACTAGAATTGCCTCATTTAGACATCTGTAGCTCAAGTTATGATCAATTGAGTAGGAAGAGATCAGGCTTGACAACTTTGGGATTCCTTCATTTCTTCATGAGTTCTCCCACTTTGCATGCTTTTCTTCATTCCTTCAACCCAATCTTTGCCTTCTAATCCTAAAATCACTTAACAAATATATCAAGGCATCAAATGTAATTAAAATGAATTAAATTTAGCTATATTAAGGCTTAAAAAGCATGTTTTTACACTTAAGCACAAATTAAGGGAGAATTACAAAACCATGCTATTTCATTGAATAAATGTGAGAAAAGTTGATAAAATCCCCTAAATTAAGCACAAGATAAACCACAAAATTGGGGTTTATCATATTCCAGACAATCTTTTCAATCTCCTGTCTCAACAAGCATTGTACTCCCATGCCACCAGTGTTCAGCTTCTTCCTCCAGCATATTGGTTGCAAATTTCACATGTTGTCCTTCTGGCATATGTTGCGCTCGCAGCGACTTTTTAATACCAAGGAACCAGTTATCAGCTTCAGTAGCTACCAGCATTCCTCTAAACTTGAGCGGATTTATTTTCAGAAAAGTTTCCAGCGTCATAGGGTTATCGTGATTTCCAATGCCTTCATTACCATTACAGTGTCCGCTACGCTCACCATTACGTCTCACATTTTGATCTCCATTCCTCTCTCCTAAATGGTCAATTTCTCGCGTTGTAGTAGTTGTTGTTTCTCGCACAGCGTCAGCCATGGTGTTTACCATAGCTATAAAAGCATTCAGATCCCTCATCGTATCATCTACAGGGTTTGCACCACGCCTACCACGTCCTTGTCCCCATGCAGCCATCGAGATTCTGTTCACACACTACATTAAATATTAAGGTGATCAGTCTTAACATCTCAGATAAAGTGTAAATAGTCTCTAAAATAGATACACAGCAACACCCATGCAATATATATCACAAGGATATCCTATATTCATGAGACATAACTCAGAGTATGCAATGAAGCATGATTCAGTCCATTTCCACAGGCTTTAATAGAAACGAACTGCTCTGATACCAAATTGTAACGACCTAGTTTTCAGCATGTCATGATCTACTAAAAATCAAGCGTCACTAATTTGCTTTCCTAAAAATTAACTAAATATTTATTATTAAGCCTGTAATCGTATTAGCGCTCGGTCAAATTTTTGGAAAAACTGACATAATTAAATAAGTATGATAAAAATAACATAAACATTAGAGATAGAAATAATATACATCATATTTACTTCTTATACATACATACATACATACATACATACATACATATATATATATATATATATATATATACTGTCATACAGGTTATAAGTTAGCGTACAACACTTCACATCTCGTTACTATATACAAAATCCACACTCCGGGCCCTGGTCCGTATAGGAAGCCCCCTAAGCTGGTGTCCGAAAACTAGCCTAGTCAACTATATACATATTACTCTATCAGTGAGTCTAATCAATAGTGAGAGACTAAAGACAAAAGCTAAGATAACACAAAAAACTCCCAAAAGCCACATCTTCAGCTTCCAAGCATCAACTGTCGTCGTCAGAGGAAATCTCAATAACATATAAACACTCTTCAGGATCCTCGTCCTCATCATAAAAAATCTCAATAATCTCAAGAAGGGTCCAGGCACTCGTACTACTAATCTGGCCCACACTCATCAGTTCACTAATGGAGGTGGTGTGCAGCTCTTCAGAAATATCCCTGAAGATACTAAGATCTGCTCTACATGAATATCTGATGAATCCACATTTGATGATAAATTTTGGTTAGAATTGAGTGGATTTCATAATATAATCCCACATTTATTCCCTCAAATAGCATGCTTTTGTGTTTTCTCCCTAAATTGTGCCTAACTGTGAAAATATGATCTTTTGTGCTTAATTTAATTAATTTTATTCTATTTGTATCCCATTCAATGCCTTGATATTTTTTATGAGTGATTTTAGGTATAATAGGTGGGAATGGATTGATAAGAATGGAAGAGAAGCATGCAAGTGGGAGGAGACATGAAGAAACAAAGGAGAAGAGCATTTCGGAGTGTGCATCTGCACAACCACTTGTGCGTACGCAAAAGATGAAAATTGGCCAGTGTGCGTACGCACAAGTACCAGTGCGTGACTTCATTAAAAAGTCACGTGGCTCGTGAAATGAAGTCTTTGGAGGCCCAAATCTGATGGGCTAGAGCTCATATGGAAGGGGGTAACTTGAGAAAACCATAGATACCATTAGGAGTAGTATTAGATAGTTTAGGAAGCTTTTAGTTTTAGTTTTCTCTCAAGGTTTTTTCTCTCAACTTTCTTAGGGTTTTATTAGGGTTTATCTTACAAGTGCAATTTCCATTTTGATCTTGGATTCTAGCTTGCTTCCTTGTAAGTATTTCTTGATTTTATCTTCATTTATTACACTTTTGGTACACTTTCTTGTAGTTAAAGACACTTTGTCAATATATACATATTTTTGCAATTTTGATCTCTGGTTGATGAATTTGATAATTGTTGGTTATTCTATGTTTGTTTAAGTTACCATTGTTGATTTTGATTGTTTATTACTCATAATTTCAAACATTTTTCCAATTTTGCCATGTTTTATGATTATGCTCACCAAGTGTTTGTGGAAATATCAATTTTGATTATGAGGTAATTTTCACTCCTTAGCTTGGGGGATATGAGCATATGGGCTACTAGAGTTGTAACGTCCAACATTTAGTAATAAGACTTGGATTGTTAATTGTTCTTGTTTCCAATAACATTATTGTTCATACCCTGGGTCGAGCTATCCAATCCGGGATGTTCAGTAATAAAGCGACTGACCTCTTCAGGTCAGGCTATCCGACCTCTTCTCAAAGAGGTCGGACGAATCGATAGGAAAGCCCAGTAAGGGGCCCAAATAGAGGAACACGACCCAAATCCAAAGGCAGTCCAAGCCTATAGAGATAAGGGCGGTTCCCTTAAAAGATAAGCTGGCCTCAACTCAAAGATAAGATAAGATAAGATAACTAACTTATCTTATCTAAAAAGGTCACTCCACACTACTATAAATACACTAGAGCACCCAGGTATAACTCATACTCTGATTCTACTAAAAACATGTTTAATACCCATGCTAACTTAAGCATCGGAGTCTCTTGCAGGTACCCCCATCCTCCAGTGACCAAGGATCAGCAGTGCAGCCAGTCCAACAAGTCAGACACGACAGTTTTGGCTGCCACCCACCAGCCGGACATGTCATCTCCGACCAGTACAGAAGATCTCGTCCAAGATCGACCTACAGATTTAGGTAACCCTCGGAACATTGGCGCCGTTGCTGGGGAACCTGGAAGTTATCCCATCACCATGGCAGACGGCCATGACAACGACCACGATTCAGATCTAGAAGATAGAACACCGCACAAAAATGCGGATACCATACTGAAGGATACTCCGGAATCTAACGGAGATAAAAATTCATCAAATCCGGGAGTGATAGAAGCACTTCAAGATCGTTTAAAGCAACTTGAAAAAGAAACCCATCATCAACGGAAAGTCGGGAAGGATCTACAGTGAGAAGTAAGGTGACATCGAGAATTAGAAGATAAACTTCTAAAATTCGAAGCCGATCTCAAAGCCAAAGCTACTCGATCCACCCCTGAGGATAACTCACGCAAAGATTAAGATCCATTCACTAGGGAAATCATGAAGACCAAAATTCCTAAGAACTTCAAACTTCCATACATGACCTTGTACGATGGCACTACAGACCCCAACCATCACCTCAGCAATTTCAGAAGTAGAATGTACCTCACCGACACCTCAGATGCAGTCCGTTGCAAAGCTTTTCCAGCAACTCTCACAAAGACAGCAATCAGATGGATCGACAACCTACCTCCAAAGTCCGTCTCAAGCTTTGATGATCTAGCCAAAAAGTTCATGGCCAAATTCTCCATCCAAAAAGACAAAGCTAAGTACGTCCCCAGTCTACTAGGAATCAAGCAAGGAGATCGGGAAAGTCTTCGCAACTACATGGAGAGATTCAACAAAACATGCCTAGACATACAAAGTTTACCAACAGAGGCTGCCATCATAGGCCTCATCAATGGTTTACGAGAGGGACCTTTCAGTCAATCTATATCAAAGAAATACCCCACATCCCTGGACGAAGTGCAAGAACGGGCGGAGAAGTATATCAACATGGAAGAAAATTCTCGACTAGGAGAAACCTTAAAATCTAGATTCTCCTACCGAGATAAAGATAAAGAACCCAAAAAGAAGGAAGACCAACATGGGGAAAAAATTAAAAAATATCATAATTACACCCCCCCTTCGGGTGTCTCTTGTAGATGTGTACAAAGAAGTCTGCCACACAGAAAAAATACCCCCAGCTCAACCACTCAAAGGCAAAAGAGAAGGAGGAAACCGAAACGAGTATTGCGAATACCATCGTGTCCGTGGACATTCCACCAACGAATGCTTTGATCTAAAGAACGTCATAGAAAAGTTAGAAAGAGAAGGAAAACTAGATCGGTATTTGGCCACTTGAGACGATGAGCAAAGAAAAAGGAGGAGGGATGAAGAGGCCGGGCGAACCGAGCGATCACCTCGTACACCAGAAAGACATGTTCATATGATACACAGAGGATTTGCAGGAGGAGGAATCTCCAAATCATCCCGCAAAAGATATCTTAAAGAAGTATATCATGTCAAAGGAACGGAGGAAGCGCCCGACATTCCTGCAATTACGTTCACCAAGGAAGATGCATCCGGTATCATCTCGGGACACGATGATCCCATGGTCATCACCATCATACTGGCAAACGCCAATCTCCACCGCACATTAATAGACCAAGGGAGCTTCACCGACATCTTATTCAAAACTGCCTTCGACAAGCTCGGCTTAGAAGAAAAAGAGCTTAAAGCATATCCGAACAGCCTGTTCGGACTGAGAGATACTCCGATACAACCATTGGGATACGTGCCACTACATACAACATTTAAAAAAGGAAACCAATCTAGAACACTCAAAATAGACTATATCGTGGTCAACGTGAGTTCAGCCTACAATGTCTTAATAGGACGGACAACCTTAAATCAACTTGGCGCAATAGTCTCAACTCTGCATCTATGCATGAAATTTCCAACTGCAGAAGGGATAGCTACAATAAAAGCAAATCAAAAGATGGTACGCCACTGTTATAACAAAAGTCTAAACCTCAGAGGTAGAGGAGAAGAATTCCATACAATTGAGCTTGGTAGAGTTCAGAGACGAGAAGAACTTTGTCCACAGCCCGAAGGTGAATTAGAGAAAGTCCAGATCGGAGACACCTCGGACAAAACAACTAATATTGGCACGATCCTACAAGGAGGCGCAAAAAAATCACTAGTACAGCTCTTATGAGATAATGTCGATCTCTTCACATGGAAAGCCGCAGACATGCCAGGCATAGACCTCAAACTAATGTGCCACAAGTTCACGGTCTATCCAGGATCTCGGCCGGTACAGCAGAGATGAAGAAAACTTGGGCCAGAACGATCCCAAGCTGTGGAAGAACAGGTACAAGTATTACTAGAGGCAGGATTCATAAGAGAAGTCAAGTACCCACTATGGCTAGCCAACGTCGTCTTGGTGAAAAAATCTAATGGGAAGTGGCGAATGTGCACCGACTACACCGATCTCAACAAAGCCTGCCCAAAAGATCCTTATCCACTCCCAAGTATCGATGCTCTGGTGGATGCCTCATCCGGATATAAATACCTCTCGTTTATGGATGCATATTCTGGATACAACCAAATCCCATTGTATTCACCTGATTAGGAAAAAACCTCGTTTCTAACACCAAAAGCAAACTATTGCTACATCGTAATGCCTTTTGGTCTTAAAAACGCGAGAGCAACTTATCAAAAGCTAATGAACAAAGTCTTTTCAGACTATATCAGAAAAATCATGGAAGTTTATATGCACGACATGCTGATAAAGACACAAAGTTAAGAGACATTATTGTCCGACTTGGTCCAAGTGTTTGACACTATAAGGAAGCATGGCATGCGACTCAATCCTGCAAAATGCACCTTTGCAGTAGAAGCTGGCAAGTTCTTGGGTTAAGTTTTATGCTAACACAAAGAGGAATGGAGGCAAATCCGGATAAATGCCAGGCTATACTCACAACAACTCAACGGGAGGTTGGCGGCCTTATCCAGATTTCTAGCGGGATCAACAATAAGGTCTCTCCCCTTCTACGCTACTCTAAGGAAAGGGAAAAAGTTTGAATGGACAACAGAGTGCGAGCAATCCTTCCAGGATTTCAAAAGTTTCCTGGGACAACCACCTATCCTAACTCGGCCACGAGAGGAAGAACCACTCGTATTATACCTCGCGGTAGGAAGTCGGGCAGTAGCCTCAGCACTGGTTCAAGAGGATGACAAAGGGCAACAACCTGTATACTTCATTAGTAAAGCGCTACAAGGATCCGAGTTGAGCTACCAAAAAATAGAAAAATTTGCCTATGCATTCATACTAACATCTCGACGTCTCCGCCCGTACTTCCAAGCTCACACTATTAAGGTTCGGACCAACCAGCTCATAAAAGGGATATTGCAGAAAACAGATCTAGCAGGCAGAATCCTACAATGGGCAGTTGAGTTGTCCGAATTCGACCTCCAATACGAAGCTTGGATAGCCATTAAATCACAATACTTAGCCGACTTCATTGCAGAATTTACAGACACCCCAGAGACCCCCATAGAATGGAATATTTACGTGGACGGCTCCTCAACTAAGACTGGAAGCGGCGCAGATATGATAATTGAAAGCAACCAAGGAACCCAAATTGAGCTTTCCCTCAAATTTGGGTTCCTGACCTCAAACAACCAGGCGGAATATGAAGCACTACTAGCTGGTTTGAAGCTGGCTAAGGAGGTTGGAGCTCAAAAACTCAACATCTTCAGCGACTCACAAGTAGTCACCTCACAAATAACAGGGAGCTACCAGGCCAAAGATCCCACCATGAAAAAGTATTTGGATAAAACTAGGGAACAGCTCGGACAACTCGGGGAATATAAGATCCGCCACATACCCCGCGAACAAAATGCCCGAGCTGACGCACTCTCAAAACTAGCCAGCACCAAACCAGGGGGAAAACAATAGAAGCCTCATCCAAGAAATGCTACAGAACCCGTCAATCTCGGAAGAGGAAAAAGTCCTAGCCATAACAAGTTAGGATCAAGGATGGATGACCCCCATAATTAACTACCTCAAAATAGAAACACTCTCCACAGATGAAAAAGAGGCAAAGAGGTTAAAACGGGAGGCACAATACTACACTATCATAAACAACACCCTATACAAAAGAGGGATTTCAATACCATTATTAAAATGCCTGCCAACCTCCAACACAAGGGAAGTCTTAGAGGAAGTACACAGTGGCATTTGTGGCAATCATCTCAGAGCACAAGCTCTTACCAAAAAAGTACTCCGAGCGGGATTTTATTGGCCAACTCTACAAAAGGAAGCTACAGAGTTTGTAAAGACATGTCCACCATGCCAGAAACATGCCAACTTTCACATCGCCCCGCCAGAAGAGCTCATCAGCGTAACCTCACCTTGGCCATTTGCAAAATGGGGACTCGATCTTCTAGGACCCTTTTCCCAGGGATCGGGAAAGTTAAATTCCTCATAGTAGGGGTAGACTATTTCACAAAGTGGATCGAGGCAGAGCCCCTAGCCAATGCCACTGCTCAAAGAAGCCGGAAATTCCTATATAGGAACATTGTCACAAGGTTCGGGGTTCCATACTCCATCACCACAGACAATGGCACTCAATTAACAGATGCAGGCTTCAAAAAATTAGTAGCCGACTTGAACATAAAGCACTAGTTTACCTCCGTCGAACATCCCCAAGCCAATGGAGAAGCCGAAGCTGCTAACAAAGTCATATTGGCCGGATTAAAACGGAGGTTACAAGACGCAAAGGGAGCTTGGGGCCGAAGAACTTCCACAAGTCCTATGGGCATATCGAACGACGCCGCATTTAACCACAAAGGAATCACCCTTCCGATTAGCATACGGAACAGAAGCAATGATCCCAGTAGAGATCGAGGAAGGGTCGCCTAGAGTGGTCCATTACAATGAAGAAGCCAACTCCCAACTTCAAAGGGAAGAGCTCGACCTACTTCTTGAAATCCAAGAAAGAGCTCGGATCAGGGAAGAAGCACTAAAACGTCGAATGGCTTCCAGATATAATCAAAAGGTAGTGCCAAGAGGTTTCGCTAAGAATGATCTCATCCTAATCCGAAATGATATTGGAATAACTCGACCCGGAGAACGAAAGCTGGCAGCAAACTGGAAAGGACCTTACCGAGTCATAGAAGTACTTGGGAAGGGCTACTACAGACTAGCCAAACTCGACGAATGAGAACTTCCTAGGTCGTGGCACGCCTGCAACCTAAGAAGGTACTATAGTTAGAGAAGGTAAAAGATCTCATCATAGGATGCACTCTTTTTCCTGAAAAGGTTTTTTAATGAGGCACCAAGTTGAGATCCAGAAATTATCCGACTCAAAAGGATAAAAACCCTATATGTACATATCTTCATTTTTCATTTTAAATAAAATATATTAGACGTTCTACAAGTTTACAAGACGCATTAATCTGAAACATTCATCGTCCGATTATAAAGCGACAGATTGGCAGAAAGTGAAACAAATTCACTGCACAATCATGATAAAGACCAACAGATATGAAAACCAAACTCATCTAAAGGTCGACTAAACGAGGATTTAATCCACCTTCCACAAATCGGCAAAGATGAAAACAGAATAATGCAAGAAGTTATCGAAAGTGATCCGGAGAAAGGACCTGCGAGGTACTAATAGATTGCTAAATAATAACTTAAAAGACTGGCCGACGTTAAGAAGTCAGACCAAGTCAAACCAAGTTATAAGTAAACCCTGGAAAGAGGTCTGGCCAACCCTATAAAAGAGGTTTACTTTAACTTAGAAGGGCACGACATGATGAAGTCGGCCCAAAATATAAAAGTTATAGAAGTAATCCCTGAAAGAGACCTGAACAAGGTCCAAGAAAGAGGATTACAAAAATAACTTAGAAGGGCACGACATGACGAAGTGGGCCCAAAATATAAAA
Organism: Arachis ipaensis; assembly: GCF_000816755.2. Lineage (NCBI taxonomy): Eukaryota > Viridiplantae > Streptophyta > Magnoliopsida > Fabales > Fabaceae > Arachis > Arachis ipaensis. The sequence goes on along the minus strand of NC_029788.2, from coordinate 70,767,586 downwards.
GTTATAGAAGTAATCCCTGAAAGAGACCTGAACAAGGTCCAAGAAAGAAGATTACAAAAATAACTTAAGAAGGGCACGACATGACGAAGTCGGCCCAAAAACACAAAAGTTATAAAAGTAATCCCTGAAAGAGACTTGAACAAAGTCCAAGAAAGAGGATTACAAAATAACTCAAAAGGGTCCGACACGAAGAAGCCGGCCCAAAACACAAAGTTATAGAAGTAATCCCTGAAAGAGACTTGAACAAAAGTCCAAGAAAGAGGATTACAAAATAACTGGATACGACATAACGATGTCGGGAAGGACCCGACATGACGAAGTCAACCCACATAAAAGTGCGAAAGCTACACTTGGCAGAGACCTCACAAAAGGTCCACACAAAACAGGATTTTTAACCTCAAAGGAATCAAAGCCACAAGCGCAAAGGAGGCCGAACAACAAGGCTCCAACATTCTCAAAACCCAGAAAGATGCCAAGTTAAGCGCAAATAAGCATGATATAAAAATGCGAAGTTATAACAAGCTTCAGAGGCCACCAAAATCTGCCCCAAAAGCTTGGAAGCTACTTTTGTTTTTCAAAATAAAGTTACTAAACAAGCAACTAAGAAGTGTCAACAGCTAGCAAAATATTAATAAAGAGTTTAAAAGCCCACAAGCCAGGCAATATACACAAACAGATATGAAATTCAGTCAAATATCAGAAGGCTTCTCGGTAGCTTCAGTACGGGATGAAGGAGGACGAGCCTAGAGAGGCACTGCATCCACTATACCATCGTCCCTATTCAGAATTTGGGAATCAGGATCTAATTCTGGATGAACGACCCCAGACGGAGGAACTGTGGAAGTCGACACTTTGGCATCAGGCGCAGAGGGAGGTCTGACATCATCATCATCCGGGTCATCAGGGAGAATCTTACCATCCCTCACAATATTGTCCAAGCTGAAGAGAGTAAGGTCAACCTCAGGAGCAAGAACTTGAACCTGCTCCTTCAGGTTCTCATAAGCAGCATTTACGCTGCCGACAAGGTGACCTTGGAGCTCGGAGTAATCAACCCGGGCAGACTCTAACTTCTTTCTCAGACGCATCACCTCCCGATAGGATGTGACATAACTGTCTTTATGCCTCAATGCAGTGTCCTCGGCCAACCTCATAGAAGCCACCAGGGCAAGAGAGCTAGCCTTCTCATTTTGCAGCTCCTTCTCCAGTTTGGCTACTTTTACTTCAAGCTCCTCCTTCAGGCCATTCATCCGATCGAACTTTTGTTTAGCCTCCTCCATGAAGGCTTTGGTAGCGTGAAGGGGAAGATTTTGGGCAGTCCGATACAGGGCAGCTCCCATATATTCCATCTTAATGCTACTCCGAGTTATAAAATCTAAATGGCGAAGGAGTGATACATCATCCATGGGGAGGGCACCATAAGGACCGATTTGTTGATCAACAAACTCCACCTCATCGAAGTCAGGAGCATCAAGGTTGAAAGGCTCAATCGTTTTTTGTTTCTTGTTGGGAGGAGCACCAGAAGTAACGACAGAAGTCTGTGGAAGGTCGGCCAGACGAACCCGAGGAGTGGGGATCACTTTCCTCGGTCCAGGAGAACTTGAGAAGATCCCTCTCCTGTCACCTTGGCCGAAATATTTTGAGCAGCAGTAGTCTTCCTTGCCTTTTTGAAGGCCTTTATGGAATCATTGTTCTTAGACATCTCTGAAAATACAGAATCAACCACAGTAAGGGATTACAATCACAAAAAGAGGAAGCAAAACTAAGAAACAAGTATAGAAACAAGTCAGACAGTACCCAAAGCAGTTCGAACCAGGGACAGTCACTCAGAAACCTTTTTGTATCAAGATGGGGTGGTTCCCCCCATAAATCTTCAATAACAATTACAAAAGCCCGCTCAACCTCATCAAGCATCTCCCATGTATAATGAGACACTCTCACATCCTTTTGCCATTCTAGAGGGAAGGCAGACTCGTCATTCTCATCAAGAAAAAAGGGGCGGACCCCCTCAACAGCGCGGACTCTAAAGAAATAATTCTTAAAATCCTTAAAAGACTCATCGTACATGGCAAAAACTTTATGCCCCTGGGAAGACCTAAAAGAAACCCAGGAAGCCTTCTTTTTGGAAGAAGCTCCAGGCTTGGCAGAAACAAAAAGATAGAGGAAAAGAGTCTGAGAAGGTGTTACGCCTAACTCTTGGCAAAGCAGCTGAAAGATCATGATAAAGCCCTAGGAATTCGAATGAAGCTGGGATGGGGCAATGTTACACGACCACAACAAGTCGGTCTCGAAAGCAGTAAAAGGAAAAGTAATGTCCAACTAGCTGAAAAAATATTCATATGCATAAAAGAAGGGACGCTCCCCCTCGACCGAAGTAGGAAAACAAACCCTCTCGTCAGAGTCAGGCGCTACAAGCTCATAATCCCTCTCTCGGGCACCGCCACCACAAACTCTATGATGTTTCCTCAGCTCTACACAAAATCCAGCATCCACCACAGAGACACACATTAAGACAAGGGAGTCCAGCCAATCGGACATCCCCTCGGGAACTTTAGAAGACATCTCTACAATATTATTGTGAGAAGACATGGCCAAACTAGTCCTACAAACAAGAAAAGAAGATTGGATTACTAAAAAACATCCTGGATGAAATCAGAATAACTCGGCCAACATAATCCACTACAAAACAAACAACAAAAGGAAACCCCAGCACCATACGAAAAAGATCCAGGGGCATCCTTTAGAGGCAGTTAACAGGACAAGGATTCAGGAAAACAGGCATACGTCTCGATGCAAGAAAACAACAAAACCCTATCTGTTCTACAACCAAAATGACACCTCGAAGGCCACGAGCCACAAATCAAACACGGCCATCCAAACGAGCTACCTCCCAGACTCACCGTCCCAGTTCGAAATAAAAAATGAAAGCAGATAGCAACAAAATGTTCAGAAGAAGTAGTCATCAAAGACGCACCCCAAACAAACAAAGAAAATCTTAACAAGCGATGAGGAAAGCTATCAACAGGGCAAAAGTCAAGCTATCATTTTGAAAACTACCATTATTTAAGCAAGATACAGTCTTTTCAAGGCACAGCCAGAAGCGACAGTAGAACATGCAAAACCCTAGGAAGCATCAACAGAAACACCAGAGGTATACGCAAAAACGAAAAAGGAAAAACCAGAAAAATACGCCACAGTAAAAAGCAAGCTTTTTCAAACATACATTCAATCAGAATCAAGGCATTATCAGAAAAAAGGATGAGAACGATGAAAAGAAGAACCAACCTGAATAAAGGAAGAAGTTTTCGTAGAAGATCTAAGATGTAGAACAGAATCGCCTTTCAAGGAAAGAAAAACGCCAAGAAATCACCAAAGGACATTGCAGGGAAGAAATGTGAAAACCACAAACTTCAGGAAACAGAAAGGGAGAAGGAAAAGGGAAGTTACAAGTAAAAACGAAGAAGAGAAACCATTTCTGATTGCAAAATTCAAAATAAAAGCCAAGGGAAACGGGGCAATTAATACCAATTAATGAAGGTAATAAACCCTTGCACGTTCCCAAGAACAAAGCGCTGATATAAAAAGCGCGCGCTTTTAGAGGAAAACGTTCCACATTCAAAAAAGGTTCAACAAATGAAAGAATTGACAAAATGCTCGAGTTCGGCTTCACTAGAGAAAGATCGAAGTCAAAGATTCGACCTCAAAGCTGAAGACCGAGCTCAAGTAGGGGCACTGTTCATACCCTGGGTCAAGCTATCCGATCCGGGATGTTCAGTAATAAAGCGACCGACCTCTTCAAGTCAGGCTATCCGACCTCTTCTCAAAGAGGTCAGACGAATCGACAGAAAAGCCCAGTAAGGGGCCCAAATAGAGGAACACGACTCAAATTCAAAGGTAGTCCAAGCCTATAGAGATAAGAGGGTTCCCTTAAAAGATAAGCTGACCTCAACTCAAAGATAAGATAAGATAAGTTAACTAACTTATCTTATCTAAAAAGGTCACTCCACACTACTATAAATACACTAGAGCACCTAGGTATAACTCATACTCTGACTCTACTAAAAACCTGTTTAATACCCATGCTAACTTAAGCATCGGAGTCTCTTGCAGGTACCCCCCATCCTCCGGTGACCAAGGATCAGCAGTGCAGCCAGTCCAACAAGTCGGACACGACAATTCTGGCCGCCACCCACCAGCCAGACACGTCATCTCCGACCAGTACAGAAGATCTCGTCCGAGATCGACCTACAGTTTCAGGTAACCCTCGGAACAGTTATCTTTTTACAAAGGTAATTAGTAAGTTAGCTAGGATTTGTGGATTAAGAACAACTATGCTCACTTGACTTATCCTTCGATGTTAAGGGTTGACTAGATGAGATTAATCCATTATAATTATCATAGTTGTGGTTATGACAAGGAAAGAATTTCCTAACTCACCCCAAGCCAAGGTTCTATTTATGCTTAGAATAATACTTCAATTATTTTAAAGTTTTATTTGTCCATATTACATAGATAGTTCATTAATTTGTTCATTGGTTCATTAGTTGCAATTTTGATCGTTCTTTTATCTCTTAATTGTTTGCTTCATTATTGAAAACTCCCATGATTTCACAACCGATTTTGTGCACTTATTGTCACTAGTTCATTGGGAAGACGACCCGGGATTCAACTCCCAGTTAAATTTGGTTTGAACTGTGACAATTCTTTATTTTAAACTTTGATATGAGGATCCATTTCCGGTTTGGACTAAACTTGCAACGGAAGTTATTTTATGAATTCCGAATCGGCATAAATCATATACATCAAGTTTTTGGCGCCGTTGCTGGGGAGCTAAGTCCAATGAGTGCCATAATTTTGGATGTTGTAAATATGTGAATAGTGTGAATACTTGATTTTTGTTTGTTACTTGATACTGATTGGTAGCTAGTAACTTTGTTTTCATAGTTTTGGTAATTATTGACTATTAGATTATTTTTATTTACCTTCTTACTCTTGCTTTGTCTTAACAATTGCATGATTTCTATGATTCCTCAGTTGAATGACACGGTCGCTTCCAGACCCGAGCTTGGCCCCTTTTTTATCCTAAAATAGAAAAGACTCTAACTCATCTTAGGCAGGCTTGGCGCTAGTTAGCATTTGTGCATAGCGAATTGGATTCTCTTGAAGAGTGACCCGATTCACAATCACTATCCAACCGTGATTCTCATTCTTTATTAAACGAGGGAACCATGTATTCTTCTATTGGAAGTGCTGAAATTTCTGTGAGTGAATTAGGTGAAAACAACATGGTGGCACCACCTTGAAGAGTCACCCTCAAGGAGGCTGGAGCTCCAGACATCACCTTGCAACTGGTACAAGTTCGGTACCCGGATTTAGATGAGAACTTTGAACTCAAGATTGTGTGCCGAGTGAAGATCCCCTCAAGCACTCGAAAAATTTTCAAGTTGTATGCTCAACCGCAAGAAGTCATGGCTCGGATGAGATAGCCGTGATGGTTTTTTCTTTCCCTTTCTCTTTGGAGGGAAAGACAAAAGAATGGTTTTACACTCAATCTGATGAAGTGATAACTAATTGGAATTTGTTGTGCAAGGAGTTCCTTGAAAAGTTCTTTCCACCTCAAAAGACAGATCGTTTAAGGAAAGAAATCTCATGCATCATGCAAAGAGACGGAAAAATCCTTTATGAATATTGGGAAAGATTCATTTGATGAGGTGATTACTAATTGGGATTTGTTGCGCAAGGATTTCCTTGAGAAGTTCTTCCCACCCTAAAATACAGATCGTTTAAGGAAAGAAATCTCATGCATCATGCAAAGAGACGGAAAAATCCTTTATGAATATTGGGAAAGATTCAAGAAGTTATTGAAATCTTGTTCCCACCATCGCATTGATGAATTGGTGCTCATAAGCTATTTTAGCCATGGCTTGGTCCCTCAACACAAGCTACTTATTGATGCCTCATGTGGAGAATCTCTCACCAAAAACAAGACCGCGAAAGAAGCTTAGGAAGTCATTGCGGATTCAACTCAACATCTAAGGACAAGGAACATGCAACCAAAGGCCATAAGTGAAGTCTCACCTTCCGGTGACGCTATCTTGACTAAGACACTTGGTGAAATGACGATTTTTCTAAGGCAAATTACTCAAGGTCAACAAATTCCACAAATGTTGCTAGCTCCACCCCAACCTCTGAGGATTGAAGGGCCTTCTAGATCTTGTGGTATTTGTGCTTGCAATGGTCACTACACCGATGAGTGTCCTGAAATCTAAGAGGACAACACATTGGCGGTGGCAAATCCTTATCCACAAAGGTCCAACTTCAATCAAGGCAATCAAGGATCTTACCACTATGGAGGAAACCAAGGTCAAGGGTGGAGAGACAACTCAAATCAAAGATGGAAACAATCCTCTCAAGCTCAACATTTTTCAACCCTCTCAAGGCCAGCAACCTAACTAACAACCACCTCAACCCTACTACTAATCATATCAACCACAAAGCCCACCCAACCCACAACTTAATCAACAATCACACTCTCAACCTCAGGTAAGATATCAACCACCACACACTAGGCATACACTTCATCAAAATAGTCAACCTCTCTCTTTAAGCTAACCTCATATGAATGACACACTTCAAAGCTTCATACAAGAGCAATGGGAGTTCCACAAGAAGTAAGAAACCTACATGGTAACCATTGCTGATGCCTTATCTCGGTTGACTATATCTCCTTCTAACAATCATAACACCTCTCAAGATTTTTCCTCTAGCGGCCTACCTTCTTAACCACAACCAAACCCCAAGGGAAGCATTAATGCAATCACCCTAAGGAGTGGTACGAAATTGGAGGAAGTTGGTCTTAAGACTACAAGTGTAAGTAAGGAAAACCACGAAGAAATTGAAGAGGAGGTAGAATTGAATGACAGTGAGAAGGAAGATGTTGTAAAAGAAGAGGAGGATGCATTGAAGGTCAAGGAACCCAAGAGGAAAAATCTCCTTGAAGAGCCTACACCAATCCCTTTTCCAACGGTGGCTAAAAAAGCTAAGAAACATGAGGATTTTGCCTTAATGTGGTGGAGGTTTTCAAGAATGTGGAGGTTACCGTCCCTCTTTTTCAAGCCATCCAACAAGTTCCCAAATATGCCAAATTCTTAAAGGATGTTTGCAATCACAAGGAGAAAATTGGTGAGCTAGGTAAGAATCCGGTAAATGGCTCTATCTCCTCTCTTATTCGAAGAAGTGTGGTGATCCTGATCCTTGTTTCGTGACTTGCGTCATTAGTGGAATAGAATTCATGGATTGCATGTGTGATTTGGGAGCTTGTGTGAGCATCATGCCTCTCTCTATCTATAAAAAGTTGAACTTGTCACCATTAAAGAGGTCCGGGGTAAGATTTGTGTTGGCGGACAAAAGTATTGTGTCGGTTGTGGGAATTGCGGAGATTGTGTTGGTGAACATTCAAAGTTTGGTGTTTCTGGTGGATTTTCACATTTTAGAGACTCCTCCAATTGATTTGGACAAGCCTTCTTCCATCCTCCTTAGGCAGCCATTTTTGAAGACATCTAGGCTCAAGTTAGATGCATTTTCGGGAGCGTATTCATTTAAAGCCGAAGGGAAGGTGGTGAAATTCACGTAGGATGGAGCCAAGAAACCAACCCTTGAAGTACTATTTGGATGTGATCTAATTGAAGAGCAACTAATTGAGCCTAACATGGGACAAGAAGAAAGGATGTCAAGGAGCCTACATCATTGGAGCACACACAAGCTAAGCATGCCAAGGAGTTGGAGATTTTCTTCCTTGGGGAGGCTTCAAGTATTGATCATTGAACTCATGCACGTCCAACTTAAGGATGTTAAACCAAAGTGTTAGGTGGGAAACACCCCACCATGATAACATTGTTCTAATCTTTCTCTTTGTTTATAATTTAACTTCATCGCATTTTACTTGCCTTAGTTAACTTAGGTTAGTTTAATTTTCAGCATAGTGATAAACCCCAATTTTGTGGTTTATCTTGTGCTTAATTTGGGGGATTTTATCAACTTTTCTAACATTTATTCAATGAAATAGCATGGTTTTGTAATTCTCCCTAAATTTGTGCTTAAGTGTGAAAACATATTTTTTAGGCCTTAAAATAGCTAAATTTAACTCACTTTAATTCCATTCGATTCCTTGATATGTTTGTTAAGTTATTTCAGGTTTAGAAGGAAAATATTGGATTGAAGGAATGAAGGAAAAGCATGTAAAGCGAGAGAACTCATGAAGAAATGAAGGAATCGCAAAGCTGTCAATCCTGACCTCTTCGCACTCAATTGATCATAACTTGAGCCATAGAGGTCCAAATGAGGCGGTTTTAGTTGCATTGGAAAGCTAGCATCTGTGGTTTCAAAATGATATATAATTTGCCATATTTGTTCTGCGTTTAGGGATGCGTACACATGAATCACATGCACACATTGATGGATCAACGTGAGTCCATTTTAGCAACTTGTGGCCAGCGATTTCTGAAGCATTTTGGGCCCAATCCAACTCATTTTTTATGCTATTGAACCCAAGGATTGAAGGGAAAATAAACTAAGTAGCCATAGTTTAGTTTTTATGATGTTTTAGGGTAGAATTCTAGAGAGAGAGGCTCTCTTCTCTCTCTAGATTTAGGATAGAAATTAGGGTAAAGTTACGTTAATCACTCTCAAATTTCTCTTTCAATTCTTGTTTTGATTTCAATTCTCTTTATATTTTAGTGTTCTATTGTCTTAATCTTCTTAGTTTCTCTTGTTAATTTCTTATTTTGCTCTCTTTTATGTTGATGAACCATTGTTGGATCTTGATTTCTTCTAATGCAATTTTATATTTTTATGTCCTTTTTATGTTCATCTTAATTGCTATTGTTGATTTCTTGCTTGTGGTAGTCATGCGTTCCTTTAATTCTTACATTTGGTGATGTTTACTTTTCTTGCACTCTAGGTGTTTGATAAAATGTTTCCTCTAGTTTTTGAGTAGTTTTCTTGACTCTTGGCCTAGGCTAAGGGAATTGAGTGACCTTGAGTCATTGGGTCTCATTAAATTGGTGATTTGAGAACCCTATGTGATCAATTTGATATCCATTGATACTAACCCACTACTAATCTAATTAGTAGATAGGTTGGGACTTATGATTGATGTTGATCAAGCCTATTTGACGTACTTCAAGCTTAGGAGTAGATATTACATACTTAAAGCTCTTGGAGGTAGACCTAGTGAGTTTGGTTCTTCATAATTTTCAAGATATGGTTAATAGACAAGGATAGTGACCCCAATTCCCATGCCTAGCCAAGACTTGCTTTTATTATTCATATTTGAAAACCAAAAAGTCCAATTGCTTTGTCTTAGTTATAATTGCTTGTTTAATTTTAGAGTAGAATTATAGTGGATGTTGTCTTATTAGTTTGGATTTGCTCACACCTTGCTTTAGTTATTTAGATTAGTTTCTTGCACTTTAAGATTTCTTGCTTGTTAAGTCTCTTAGTTTAATTTCTTGCTCATGATTTGCAACCCCAAAATTCTAACCAATGTTGATGCACATGTTTGCCCATTTCTTGTGAGACGACCCGAGGTTTGAATACTTCGGCTACTTTTATTGGGGTTGAACTTGTGACAACTAATTCTTAAAATTTGATCTGAGGGTCGATTATCGGTTTGGACTATACTATTACGAACCCAATTTGAGAAATTCTAGATCGGTAGCAATCCTTGTCACATCAAATTTTTGACGCCGTTGTCGAGGAATGGTTGCAACGTATGCCTTGACATTGGTTATGTGAATATGTGAATATTGTAGATAGTTTACTTGCTTTCAATACTTAGTTGTAGTTTAGATTTCTTTTGTGTATGTGCTATGACTCCCAAGTTTGATGACTCGGTCTCAACCGAACTTTAGCTTAGCCGAGTTTGACCCTGAGATTGAAAGAACTTTGTTACACACTCAGCAAGCTAGACGGTGGTTAGACTATACGGCTAGTACTTCGGCCTCTCTTGAGGAGCATACCGAATTGCTAGACGGTACCGAGAGTGACTTAGAGTCCACTACTTCCTATTCTTCTATTGGAACCACTAATACATCTTTGCATCCCACAGGTGAACCATACATGGCGGAGCCACGCCGGATCACTCTACATGCATAAGGAGCTCCGGACATCACACTTCCACCTTTACAAACAAGGTATCCCAACCTTGATCCAAACTTTGAGTTGAAGAATAGATTGATAAATCTATTCCCTAAGTATCATAGGCTTCCGAGTCAAGACCCCATCCGACATCTAAGAGATTTTCAAGTTACTTGTTCCACGGCTCGAAGACATGGAGCCGATGAGGTGGCTATTATGGTTTTTGCCTTCCCCTTCTCTCTTGAGGGGCAAGCAAAAACATGGTTTTATTCGCAATCGGATGAGATTGTGACCAATTGGGATTTCTTGAGAAGAGAGTTTCTAGACAAATTCTTTCTGCCAGAGAAGACCGAATACATCCGGAAGGAGATCTCGGGTTTAATGCAAAAGGACCAAGAGAGTTTGTATGAGTATTGGACTCGGTTCAAGAAGCTATTGGAATCTTGTCAACATCATGGATTGGATACTCACTTGCTCATTAGTTACTTCACCGGAGGTCTTTATGCGAAAGATAGAAGATTGCTCACCGCTTCTAGTGGTGGTTCTCTTTCCAAAAACAAAGACGGCGGGAGATGCTTGGAGCTTGATAAATGATGTTGCTGAGGCTACACAACATGTAAGAGTAAGGAGCAACCCTCTCAAGGGTGTGGCGAAAGCATCCCCTTCAAAAATAAGCTTGACCAAGGCGCTTGGGGATATGACCACTATTTCGAGGGTTACCTGAAACTGTAGGTTGATCACGGGTGAGATCTTCTGTGCTGGTCGACGCTGATGTGTCCGACTTGTGGGTGGTGGCCGGAGCTGCCGTGTCCGACTTGTTGGACTTGTTGGTGATATTGATCCTTCATTACCGGAGGGTGGTGGTACCTGCAAGAGACTCCAATGCTTAAGTTAGCAAAGGTATTAAGCAGGTTTTTAGTAGAATCAAATTATGAGTTATACCTTGGTGCTCTAGTGTATTTATAATAGTGTGGAGTGACCTTTCTGGAGATAAGATAGTTATCTTATCTTATATTTGAGTGAAGTCATCTTATCTTTAAGGGGAACCGCCTTTATCTTTCTAGCCTTTAGCTGCCTTTAGATTTGGGCTGTGTTCCTTCGTTTGGGCCTTCTTTGGGCTTCTTTGGCGATTTGGCCGAGCTCTTTGAGAAGAGGTCAGGCAATCCTGACCGGAAGAGGTCGATCGACTTGTCGTCAATCAGCCCGGGTCGTACAGCTCGACCCTGGGCATGAACAGTGCCCCTGCTTGAGCTTGGTCTTTTTTTTAAGGTCGAGTCCTTTTAGACTTCGATCCTTTCCGGAGAAGCCGAGCTCAAGCACTTTTTTGTTGGTCTCTGTTTGTAGAACTTCCCATTAGTGGCTTTAAATGTGGAACGTTTCTCTCTTTCTAGCGTGCGTTTTGCACTTTCTTGTGAACGTGCAAGGGTTTTAAAAACCCATTAACTCCACCCTTCGCCGTTTCCTTTTCTCATTTTTTATTTTTTCAGAAAGCCTCTCTCTTTCACTTCTCTTCTCCTTGCTTACTGCAACTTCTCTTTTCTCCTTACTCCCTCTGTTTCTGTGCTTCCGTGCTTTCCCTTTCCTTACTTGAGAAGATGGTCGTTAGCGTGGCTTTAGTTGTTGTTTCATTCTCTTAATTACTTTGCCATTCCCTCTTCGCTACAGGTTGGTTTTCTATCTTCCTCCTTTTCTTTCACGCCTTTTCTTTTTATAGTTTCGTTTGGTCATGAGAAATTTGGTTCTTGCTTGAATTCATGTTGGAAAGTTTGAATCTTTCTTGGCGTTTGTTGTTGTAGCGTGTACTCTGAGGGTTTCTGTGATATGCACCATTCTAGGGTGTCTTTAATTTTATATACCCCCTTTTCTTATTTCATGCTAGCTGATGCTTCTAGGGCTTTGAATGTTACTATTGCTTCTGATTGTGTTCTTCGCATTTGAAGTTTTAAAGTGATAAACTGTTTGATTCTGAAAAAAGGTTGTGTCTTTGATGATTTCTTTTTGGCATGTTTGATACATGACAATTCCCTTTTGCTGATAAATAAAAGATGGCGATTTTGATGACTTCCTGTTTTGTGACTTTCCTTTCGGAGTGTTGCTTTGTTGAAAGAGGGTTATTTTCTTGTTTGGGAGATGTCGAGATGTAGGCTTGTAGATTTTTCCTGAGTCTTTATTCTGTTACTGCCTCCAAAGGATACCCCTGGATCGTTGGTGCGAGTTCTGGGGTTTTCTTTTGTTTGCTATGCCTGACTTCTTATCATTTGCATGTTTTTAGTATGAGTTGTTATCGCTGACTTGCCCAAGTTGTTTGATTAGTAACCCATTTTCCTTTTTTCTTACTGTAGGACTAGTTAACCATGTCTTCTCGAAAAAATATTGTCGAGACCTCCTCCAAAGTCCCCGAAGGAATGTTTGACTGACTGGACTCCCTCGTCCTGATGTGTGTTTCAGTAGTTACATCATCAGATCTATAGTGGTAGGGATCAGAAGAAAAACTACGAATTGGTAGCGCCTGACTCTGATGAAAGAGTTTGCTTTCCTTCTCTGACCCAGGGGGAACGTCCCTTCTTTTATGCTTACGACTACTTTTTCAACCAAATGAACAGCACCCTTCCTTTTACCTCCTTTGAGACCGACCTGTTGTGGTCGTGTAATGTAGCTCCATCCCAGCTCCATCCGAACTCCTGGGGCTTTATCAAGATCTTTCTATTACTTTGCCAAGAGCTGTATGTCAAACCTTCTCAAACTCTCTTTCTTTACCTCTTTGTCTTGACCAAACCTGGGACTACCAAAAATAAAGCTTCTTGGATTTCTTTTAGGTCTGCCCAACGACACAAAGTATTTTCTATGTACAATGAGTCTTTTAGGGATTTTAAGAACTACTTTTTTAAAGTCCGAGCTGTTGAGGGATCTCGGCCATTTTTCTTGGAGTCGAATAACGAACCTGCCTTCCCCTTATGTTGACAAAAGAATGTTATAGTATCTAGATATATGTGGAAGATGCTTGATGAGGTTGAGTAGGCTTTTGTGAATTTGTTGGAGGAGATTTGGGGGCAACCTCCCCATCTCGACACAAAGAGATTCTTAGGAGACCCTTCCCTTGTCCGAGCTGAGCTGGGTAGTGGTCGACTTCTTTTTGCTTTGTTTGCTTGCTTTTTGTTTCTGTTTCTTCCAGTTTCGTCACTTGTTTTGTTGTGTTTTTCAGAGATGGTTAAAAATAATGATTCCATGAAGGCCTTTAAAAAGGCGAAAAAAGCTACAGCAGCCTAGTACATCTTGGCTAAGGCTGCTAGGGAAGGATCTTCTCAGGTTCCCCCTAAGAAGCCTGTCTTGAGCACTGCTGGGCCGAGGAGGATGATTTCTACTCCTCAGGACCATTTGGTTGATCCCCCCAGACTTCTGTTGCTACCTCTTCTTCCTCTGCCGGCCCTCTTCCGAAAAGACAGAGGACTATTGAGCCTTTTAATCTGGAAGCCCCCGACTTTGATGCTGTTGGTTTTGTTGATCAACAAATTTCCCCTTATGGCGTTGTTCCTACTGATGATGTCTCCATTCTTCGCCATTTGGACTTTATTACCCGAAGTAGTATCAAGATGGCATACATGGGAGCAGCCTTATTCTGAACTGCTCAGAACCTTCCTATTCATGCAACAAAGGCTTTTATGGAGGAGGCCAAATCGGAATTTAATAGGATCAGGGGATTGAAGGAGGAGCTTGAGGTGAAGGTGGCGAAGCTGGAAAAAGAGTTGGAAGGTGAGAAGTCTCGAGCTACTGCTGTGGTAGCTTCTGCGAATCTGGCTAAGGATATGGCACTGAAGCATAAGGAAAGCTATGTCTTGACTTATGGTGAGATGATGAAGCTTAGGGAGAGGTTGGAATCTGCTCGAGCTGACTATGCCGAGCTTCAGGGCCATCTCGAGGGCAGTGTGACTGCTGCTTATGAGAATTTGAAGGATCAGGTCCGAGTTCATGCTCTCGAGCTCGACCTATCTCTCTTCAACTTATATAATATTGTGAAGAATGGGAAGATCGTCCCTGCCCCGGATGAAGATGAAGTTGATGCAGATCCACCTCCTGTGCCATCCACCAAGCCTTCTATTTCCCCGACTTCTTCAACTCCTGCAGCCGAGGTCGACCACCCTAATTCGGATCCTGATGTTCAGATCCTGAATCGGGCGGTTGGGACTGTCGACACTGTCCCCCTTCAGACTTGTCCTCCTTCACCCCGAGATGCTGCCACTAGGGAATCTTTGAATCCTTTATAGTTTTTTTTAGTGTATTGTGTACAGCCCAGTCTGTGGGCCTTTGAACTCTTATCTGTGTTTTGTTTCACTTGGATATTTTAGTTGCTTTTCTTAGCAACTTTATGTAGAAAAACAAATGTCTTTTCAACTCTTAAGGTCACCTTTTCAGGTGGCCTTTTGATTTATAATAGCTTTGTTTTTTCATGATATGGCTATCTGCAGTTTTTTGACACTTTAAGGAATCTTTAGAGTGTTGGAGCCTTGCTGTCAGACCTCTTTTGATTGCCTTTGTGCTTTATTTCCTGCTTTAGTCGAAGCTAGCTTTGTTCAACTATTCTTCTTTGCATTCTTTGATAGAATACTTGTAGATTGATGGCTTTCTGGGTCCGGCTTGAGTCCCTTATAGCGCACGTCTTCTGTCGGTCGACTTCTTTTGTTTAGTCTTTGCGAATTATTTTTAGTAATCCCTTGGGATTTACTTTTTTATAACTCTGTTGCTTTAATTGGTTTGATCCGACTTCTTCATATCGGTCCCTTTTAAGCTATTTCTGGTAATCTATTTTTTAGTTGGACCTTGTCAGGTCTCTTTTTTATGGATTACCTTTTAGAACTTTGTAGCTTTAGTTGGCTTGGGCCGACTTCTTCATGACGGTCCCTTCTAAGTTATTTCTAGTAATCCATTTTATTTGGACCTTACAGGTCTCTTTTTATGGATTACTTTTATAACTTTTGGTAGCTTTCTTACTGGTTTGGGCTGACTTCTTCATGTCGGCCTCTTTTAAGTTATTTCTAGTAATCCATTTTATTTGGACCTTACAGGTCTCTTTTTATGGATTACTGGTGCACGAAATCGTGATTCACACTTTTCACAACTCCGCACAACTAACCAGCAAGTGCACTGGGTCGTCCAAGTAATACCTTACGTAAGTAAAGGTCGATCCCACTGAGATTGTTGGCTTGAAGCAATCTATGATTATCTTGTAAGTCTTAGTCAGGAGATTAATAATAAAAATTACTTTTGTTTACAAAAACTAAATAACATGAAATAAAGGTTACTTGTTATGCAGTAATGGAGAACAGATTGAGGTTTTGGAGATGTTCTGTCTTCTGAATCTCTGCTTTCCTACTGTCTTCTTCTTCACGCACGCAAGGCTCCTTCCATGGCAAGCTGTATGTTGGTGGATCACTGTTGTCAATGGCTACCATCCATCCTCTCAGTGAAAATGGTCCAAATGCGCTGTCACCGTACGGCTAATCATTTGTCGGTTCTCACTCATGTTGGAATAGAATCCATTGATTCTTTTGCATCTGTCACTACGCCCAACACTCGCGAGTTTGAAGCTCGTCACAGTCATCCCTTCCCAGATCCTAGTCAGAATACCAGAGACAAGGTTTAGACTTTCCGGATCTCAGGAATGGCCGCCAATAATTCTAGCCTATACCACGAAGACTCTGATCATGAACCAGGAGGCTAAGAGATACACACTCAAGCTAGTGCAGATAGAACGGAGGTGGTTGTCAGGCATGCGTTCATAAGTGAGAATGATGATGAGTGTCATGGATCATCACATTCATCAGGGTGAAGTGCGAGTGAATATCTTAGAATAGAGACGAGCGTGATTGAATGAAAAACAGTAGTAGTTGCATTAATTCATCGAAACACAGCAGAGCTCCTCACCCCCAATCATGGAGTTTAGAGACTCATGCCGTAGAGATACAATGTAAAACATGAAAATGTCATGATGTCCATAATAAATCTCTAAAAGTTGTTTAAATACTCAACTAGTAACCTAGGTTTACAGAAAATGAGTAAACTACTGTAGATAGTGTAGAAATCCACTTCCGGGGCCCACTTGGTGTGTGCTGGGGCTGAGAATTGAGCTTTACACGTGCCTAGGCTGTTTCTGGAGTTAAACACCAAGTTGTAGCCTGTTTTGGGTGTTTAACTCTAACTTGTAACCTGTTTCTGGCGTTTAACGCCAGAATGCAACATGGAACTGGCGTTGAATGCCAGTTTACGTCATTTATCTTCAAGCAAAGTATAAACTATTATATATTGCTGGAAATCCCTGGATGTCTACTTTCCAACGCAATTGAGAGCACGCCATTTGGGTTTTTGTAGCTCCAGAAAATCCATTTTGAGTGCAGGGAGGTCAGAATCCAACAGCATCTGCAGTCCTTTTTCAGCCTCTGAATCAGATTTTTCTCAAGTCCCTCAATTTCAGCCAGAAAGTACATGAAATCACAGAAAAACACACAAACTCATAGTAAAGTTCAAAAGTATGAATTTTGAATAAAAACTAATAAAAATATAGTAAAAACTAACTAAATCATACTAAAAACTACTTAAAAACAATGCCAAAAAGCGTATAAATTATCCGCTCATCACAACACCAAACTTAAATTGTTGCTTGTCCCCAAGCAAATGAAAATCAAATAGGATAAAAAGAAGAGAATATACTATAAATTCCAAAATATCAATGAAACTTATCTCCAATCAGATGAGCGAGACTATTAGCTTTTTGCCTCTTGAATAGTTTTGGCATCTCATTTTATCCATTGAAGTTCAGAATGATTGGCATCTATAGGAACTTAGAATTTAGATAGTGTTATTGATTCTCCTAGTTCCGCATGTTGATTCTTGAACACAGCTACTTTATGAGTCTTGGTCGTGGCCTTAAGCACTCTGTTTTCCGGTATCACCACCGGATACATACATGCCACAAACACATAACTAGGTGAACCTTTTCAGATTGTGACTCAGATTTGCTAAAGTCCCCAATTAGAGGTGTCCAGGGTTCTTAAGCACACTCTGTTTTGGCTTTGGACCTTGACTTTAACTGCTCAGTCTCAAGTTTTCACTTGACACCTTCACGCCACAAGCACATGGTTAGGGACTGCTTGGTTTAGCCGCTTAGGCCAGGATTTTATTCCCTTGGGCCCTCCTATTCACTGATGCTCAAAGGCTTGGATCCTTTTTATTACCCTTGCCTTTTGCTTTTAAGGGCTATTAGCTTTTTCTGCTTGCTTTTTTTTTTCGCAAACTTTTATATTCACTGCTTTTTCTTGCTTCAAGAATCAATTTTATGATTTTTCAAATTATCAATAACATTTCTCCTTTTCATCATTTTTTCAAGAGCCAACATATTTAACATTCATAAACAACAATATTAAAAGAAATATGCACTGTTCAAGCATTCATTCAGAGAACAAAAAGTATTGTCACCACACCAAAATAATTAAACTAATTTCAAGGATGAATTTGAAATCATGTAATTCTTGTTCTTTTGTAATTAAAACATTTTTTCATTTAAGAAAGGTGATGGATTCATAGGATGTTCATAACTTTAAGGCATAGACTCTAATCTTTATTTATTATTTAATGGAATTAATATAAATTAGGCATAAAAGCAGACACTTAGTAATAAAAGAAAAGAAACTAAAGACATAAAGACTAATGACTTCTAATTTTAATACTCATATACTCTTAAAATAGATAAAAGGTTATCACAGAGTTAGGACTCAACAACCTTTACTTTGGGAGGTAGATGCCTCTTTAATCTATGGGGTGCTTGGCCCTTCAAGAGATAGCTTCTGGTGCTTCAGTTCTTTCAGTTCATGCCCTTGCTCTTCTTGTTCCCTAAGCAGTTTGCAGAGCATGCTGGTTTGATTTTGCTGTTCTTCCTTCAGTTGATCCATAGCTTCTTGCAACTTGGTGATAGATGCTTCTAGGCGCCCCCAGTATTCAAATTGAGGAATTTCCAGGAGGAACTCCTGTGCTCTCCTCTTGATGGGGTCGTCCTGCACTTGTCCTTCCATTGACTTTTTGGTGATTGGTTGCTCAACTGAGATATACTTATCTACTCGCATTTTTACCCCAGCATCTTTACATAACAGAAAGATCAAGCTTGGATAAGCTAATTTGGCATCTTTGGAGTTTTTGTTTGCAATTTTATAAAGCTCGCAAGAAATTAGCTGATGAACTTCCACTTTTTTTTCCAGCATAATGCAATGAATCATCACTGCTCTTTTGATGGTGACTTCAGAGCGGTTGCTAGTGGGCAGTATAGAGCGCCCAATGAAGTCCAGCCAGCCTCTGGCGACTGGTTTGAGATCTCCTCTTTTGAGTTGGTTTGGGACACCCTTTGTGTTGGTTGTCCATTTGGCTCCAGGGAGGCATATGTCCTCTAGGATTTTGTCCAAGCTCTGATTTGGTCTCATCATTCTCCTATTAAAGGAGTCTGGGTCATCTTGCAGTTGAGGCAGCTTGAAGATCTTCCTTATTTTGTCAGGGTGGGTGTGAACAATCTTCCCTCTGAACAGAGTTCGATATTCATAGAATGCGGTTCCAGCTATTCTCTGCCTGTCTGTCTGCCATAGATTAGAGTAGAATTCCTAAATCATGTTTCTTCCCACCTTTGTTTCAGGATTAGCTAGGACTTTCCAGCTCCTATTTTGAATTTGCTGTTGGATCTCCAGATATTCGTCTTCTTTCAGATCGAATTTAACTTCCGGGATCACTGACCTTAGACCCATTATTTTGTAGTAATGGTCTGAATGTTTTTTTATTAAGAACTTTCCTTGATTCCAAAGTAGTTTTAGAATATTCTCTTTCTTGCTTTTTGAGTTGGTTTGTTTTCCCTTAGGAGCCATGATCTTGGTGGGTATTGGCTTAGTGATCACGAATAAACACACCAAACTTAGAGGTTTGCTTGTCCTCAAGCAAAAGGAAAGAAAGGAGAGGGATAGAGGAAGAGCCATGTTCGAATTTGTGGATGAGAGGGGGGAGGCCGAATGAGGATTTAAAGGGGAGGGGGTGGGTTTTCAAAAATCTTTTAAAAAGATATGATAGAAAATGTGATTTGGAAAAGATAAGTAAGATAAGAAAAGATGTAATTTAAAATTGAAAAGATATGAAAGATATTTGAAAAAGATGGATTTGTTCTAAAAATATTGTGAATATTTGAAAAAGATATTGATGAGTTTGAAAAAAATTTTTGAAAAAGATAGATTTGTTTTAAAAAAAAGATTTGAGAAGAGGATAAAGAAGAATTGAGAAAGATTTAATTTTAGGATTAAGATATTTAAAATTTTTTTGGAAAAAAGTTTTAAAAATGAAAGTATGGGAACATGTTTATGCAAGAAAAATGGATGGAAATATGAAATTTTGAAAAAAAATCCAAGTTGGGAACAAAAACTTCCTCCCCTCCACAATCCTGGCATTAAACGCCCAACTGCTGCTTGTTTTGGGCATTTAACGCCCATCTGTAGCCTCTTTTGGGCGTTTAATGCCCAGCTGTTGCTTCTGGCTGGCGTTAAACGCCAAAAATCTTTTGTCACTGGGCATTTTTCTGAACGCCCAGGATGCTGCAAGTATGGCGTTAAACGCCTAGAATGGTAGACATTCTGGCGTTTAATGCCCAAAAAGGTATCGTTACTGGCGTTAAACGCCCAGTAGATGCTTCTTTTGGACGTTTAACGCCCAATTGTACCTCTTACTGGCGTTTTCTTGCCTGTGAGCTTCTTTTCCCTGTTTTGTACTCTGAATCCTTCTGTAGCCCTGTGAACTTATGCAATTGATACTTTACCTTGAAGATTATTTATATTAAACTCGTATAATTATTATTTAAATAAAAATAGGTTTTGCTAATGGCTGGGTTACCTCCCAGCAAGCGCTTCTTTATTGTCTTTAGCTGGACCTTGCTGAGCTTTTAATCTAGCCTCAACCTTGAGCACTCTTACTCAATATTAACTTCAAGATAATGCTTGATTCTTTGTCCATTAACAATGAACTTCTTATTAGAATCAATGTCTCGAGGCTCCACAAAGCCATATGGTGACACACTTGTAATCACATATGGTCCGCTCCACCGGGATTTTAGTTTCTCGGGGAATAGCCTGAGCCTAGAGTTAAACAGCAAAACCTTCTGTCCTAGTTCAAAGACTCTAGATGACAGCTTTCTGTCATGCCACCTTTTTGCTTTCTCTTTGTAAAGCTTGGCATTTTCAAAAGCAGTGAGTCTGAATTCCTCTAGCTCATTTAGCTGGAGCAATCTTTTTTCTCCAGCTAATTTGGCATCAAAGTTTAGGAATCTGGTTGCCCAGTAGGCCTTATGCTCCAGTTCCATGGGCAGATGACAGGCCTTACCATACACAAGCTGGTATGGAGAGGTCCCTATAGGAGTCTTGAATGCTGTTCTGTAAGCCCACAGAGCATCATCCAAGCTTCTCGCCCAGTCCTGTCTACGGGTACTTACAGTCCGTTCCAAGATTCTTTTTAGTTCTCTAGTAGAGCCTTCAGCTTGCCCGTTTGTCTGTGGATGATATGGAGTTGCCACTTTGTGGCTAATTTTATACCAGACCATAGCAAAGTAAAGCTGTTTGTTGCAGAAGTGAGTGCCCCCATCACCAATTAGTGCTTTAGGGACACCAAACCTGCTGAAGATATATTTCTGGAGGAACTTCAGCACTGTCTTAGTATCATTAGTGGGTGTGGAAATGGCCTCTACCCATTTGGATACATACTCGACTACCACCAGAATATAAGTGTTTGAGTATGATGGTGGGAAAGGCCCCATGAAGTCAATACCCCATACATCAAACAACTCAATCTCTAAGATTTCTTGTTGAGGCATGGCGTAACCATGAGGCAGATTACCATCTCTCTGGCAACTGTCACAGTTACGTATAAACTCTCGGGAATCTCTATAGAGGGTAGGCCAGTAGAAGCCACATTGGAGGACCTTAGTGGCTATTCGCTCACCTCCGAAGTGGCCTCCATATTGTGACCCATGGCAATGCTATAAGACCTTCTGTGCTTCTTCTCTAGGCACACACCTACGAATTATTCCGTCTGTACATCTCTTAAAGAGATAGGGTTCATCCCACAAGTAGTACTTTGCATCAATAATTAATTTTTCTTTTGTTGCTTACTGTACTCCTTGGGTATGAACCTTGCAGCTTTATAGTTTGCAATGTCTGCAAACCATGGTGTTTCCTGAATGGTGAACAAATGCTCATCTGGAAAGGTTTCAGAGATCTCAATAGAGGGAAAGGATGCCCCTTCTACTGGTTCTATCCGGCACAGATGATCAGTGATGCCAAGGCATCTTAGGCTAGTTTCACCAGCATTTTTCTGTTAGTTTTAGTGGTTTTATGCATTTTCTTGAGCTTAAAGTAACCAAGAATGGTTAAAAGAATAACAAAGCAATGAACCATCCAAATAATATGGTTTTGATGCAAATTCCATGAGTTTTAGTTATATTACTTGAATGCTATGAATGGAAGATTTCTCATGAAATTTTGCAAGACTTTGATGCATTTGTTTGGATGATTTCAGGGAAGAAGAGGCTAAGCAAGGAAGCAACAAAATCAATAAAGGAAGCTTGAATATCACATGTGGAGTTTAAGTTCCAGTTTAAGCCTAAACTGGAGCTTAAACGCCAAAATCATGAAGGATAAGAAATGCTGGAATTGAAGTTTAACCTCCAGTTTAACCTTAAACTGGAGGTTAAACGCCAGAATGAAAAGTCTCACCAAAGAAGCATTCCACGTTTAACCTCCAGTTTGACCTCAAACTGGAGGTTAAACGCCAGAATGATGATGCCACTCAGGAAGGAGTTCCACGTTTAACCTCCAGTTTGACCTCAAACTGGAGGTTAAACGCCAGAAGTGGGAAGAGCACCAGGGAGCCATTTCCACGTTTAAGCTCCAGTTTGACCTCAAACTGGAGCTTAAACGTGTTCGACAGATTTTCTCCTCCAGGGCTACTCTCTCCATTTCCACGTTTAAGCTCCAGTTTTACCTCAAACTGGAGCTTAAACGTGTTCGACACCTCCAGGGCTACTCTTCTAAGCTTCCACGTTTAACCTCCAGTTTAACCTTAAACTGGAGGTTAAACGTGTTCGACCTCCAGGATGCCTCCTTCCATTCCCACGTTTAACCTCCAGTTTAACCTTAAACTGGAGGTTAAACGTGTTCAACCTCCAGGGCTGCCCTTCCTTTATCCACGTTTAAGCTTCAGTTTAACCTTAAACTGAAGCTTAAACGTGTTCGACTACATTACTCTCCAGGGCTACCTTCTTCCATTTCCACGTTTAAGCTTCAGTTTAACCTTAAACTGAAGCTTAAACGTGCTTCTACAAAAAGCCTCACTGGAAGTATCTGGCGTTTAAGCTGCAGTTTAAGCTTAAACTGCAACTTAAACGCCACTCTTGGAAAAGTTTTCTGGGCCAATAATCTTGCGGTTTAAGTTACTCTTTGAGCACAAACAATAACTTAAACTTACTCTGGTATGAAACCCAATTGAATATCATGGTTTATGGGATTGGGCCTGAAGGATTGATGAGTTTGAAATCTCAATTTATTGAGTCATGTGTCATTATTTGATTATCACTAAGTTGGCTCAATGAATGCTACAGAATTTGGATCAACAGCCTCATCAAGATTATGGATCATAAACCCAAGGCAAAAGGAAAGCAAGGAGAGGCCTCAAAGCCCAAGAAGCACAACAGAAGCTCAAGATAGAAAGTGTATAAATAGGATAGAATTTAAGTTAGAAGGGACCTTACTTTTCACTTTTAGCTAGTTTTCATTTTCTTTGTAATTGAATTCAGAGCTATGACTCACTAAACCCCCTTTCATTGGGTTAGGGAGCTCTATTGTAATTCAATGAATCAATAATAGTTTATCTTCTTCTTCAATCTTTTCTCTTGAATTTTGTTAGAAAGCTTCTCGATCTAATTCCATTGAGTAGTTGTCTTGGGAAAGAAACTACTCATACTTGGAATCCTAAGCAACACCCATCTTATGAGCCTGGGTTTTGAATCCTGCTTTGTAAGTAGATATTTAAGAGTAGCATGGTCAGTGTACACAATCACTTTTGATCCTACTAAGTATGATCTAAACTTGTCAATGGCATAAACCACTGCAAGCAATTCTTTTTCTGTGGTTGTGTAATTTTTCTGGGAATTATTTAAAACACAGCTAGCATAATAAATGACATGCAGAAGCTTGTCATGCCTCTGCCCTAATACTGCACCAATGGCATGGTCACTGGCATCACACATTAGTTCGAATGGTAATGTCCAGTCTGGTGCAGAAATAACTGGTGCTGTGACCAGCTTAGCTTTCAGAGTTTCAAACGCCTGCAGACACTCTGTGTCAAACACAAATGGTGTGTCAGCAGCCAGCAGGTTGCTTAGAGGTTTTGCAATTTTTGAAAAATCCTTAATAAACTTCCTATAGAATCCTGCATGCCCCAGAAAGCTTCTGATTGCCTTAACATTGGCAGGTGGTGGTAATCTTTCAATCACCTCTACCTTAGCTTGATCTACCTCTATTCCCTTGTTCGAAATCTTGTGCCCAAGGACAATCACTTCAGTCACCATAAAGTGACATTTTTCCCAATTTAAAACCAGGTTAGTCTCTTGGCATCTTTTCAGAACTAATGTCAAGTGATCAAGACAAGAGCTGAATGAGTCTCCATATACTGAGAAGTCATCCATGAAGACTTCCCGAAAATTTTCCACGATATAAGAGAAAATAGAGAGCATGCATCTCTGAAAGGTTGCAGGTGCATTACACAGCCCAAATGGCATCCTTCTGTAGGCAAATACTCCAGATGGACATGTGAATGCTGTTTTCTCTTGATCCTGGAGATCTACTGCAATTTGGTTGTAGCCTGAATAGCCATCCAAAAAGCAGTAATAATCATGACCTGCTAGTCTTTCTAGCATCTGGTCTATGAATGGTAAAGGAAAATTATCCTTTCTGGTCGCTGTATTGAGCCTTCTGTAGTCAATACACATGCGCCACCCTGTAACTGTTCTTGTAGGAACCAGCTCATTTTTTTCATTATGAACCACTGTCATGCCTCCCTTTTGGGGACAACTTGGACAGGGCTCACCCAGGGGCTATCAGAAATGGAATAAATAATTCCAGCCTCTAGTAACTTGGTGACCTCTTTCTGCACCACCTCCTTCATGGCTGGATTTAGCCGCCTCTGTGGTTGAACCACTGGCTTAGCATTATCCTCCAATAGGATTTTGTGCATGCATCTTGCGGGGCTGATGCCCTTAAGATCACTTATGGACCACCCAAGAGCTGTCTTGTGTGCCATAGCACTTGAAGTAGTGCTTCCTCTTCCTGTGGATTTAAAGCAGAGCTTATGATCACCGGAAAAGTGTCACCTTCTCCCAGAAATACATATTTTAGGGATGGTGATAGTGGTTTGAGCTAGGGTTTAGGAGGATTTTCCTCTCCCTGAGGAATTTCCAGAGGCTCTTTTATTTCCTCTGAATCCTCCAGATCAGGCTGAGCATCTTTAAAGATGTCTTCTAGCTCTGATTCGAGACTTTCAACCATGTTGATCTCCTCTACCAAAGAGTCAATAAGATCAACTTTCATGCAGTCTTTTGGTGTGTCTGGATGCTGCATGGCTTTGACAATATTTAACTTGAACTCATCCTCATTGACTCTCAAGGTTACTTCCCCTTTTGGACATCAATGACAGTTCGTCCAATTGCTAGGAAAGTTCTTCCTAGAAAAAGAGTAGCACTCTTGTGCTCCTCCATTTCCAGCACTACAAAGTCAGTGGGAAAGGCGAATGGCCCAACTCTGACAATCATGTCTTCAATCACGCCTGATGGGTATTTGATGGAGCCATCAGCAAGTTGGAGACATATCCGGATTGGTTTGACTTCTTCAAGTAAACCAAGCTTTCTGATAGTGGATGCAGGTATTAGGTTGATGCTTGCCCCAAGATCACATAAAGCTGTCTTGGTGCAATTACCCTCTAATATGCATGGTATCATAAAGCTCCCAAGATCTTTAAGCTTTTCTGGGAAGCTTTTCAGAATGACTGCACTGCATTCTTCAGTGAGGAGAACTCTTTCAGTTTCTCTCCAATCCTTCTTATGACTCAAGATCTCTTTCATGAACTTGGCATAAGAGGGTATTTGCTCAAGTGCCTCTGCAAATGGAATCTTTATTTCAAGAGTCCTGAGATAGTCTGCAAAGCGGACAAATTGCTTATCCTGCTCCTCTTGGCGGAGTTTTTGAGGATAAGGCATCTTGGCTTTGTATTCCTCAACCTTGGTTGCTGCAGGTTTATTTCCTACAGAGGTGGTTGAAGAAGCCTTTTTAGAGGGGTTGTTATCAGCACTTGTGTATGTCTGATCCCTCACAAGCGTTTGAATGCCAGGGTTAGAAGCTTGATTGGCATTGGACGCCAACTTCTTACCTGTTTCTGGCGTTTGAACGCCAGAACTAAGCTTCCATTGGGTGTTTGACGCCAGCTCCTTGCCTATTTTTGGCGTTTAAACGCCAGAACTGTGCGTGGGTTGGGCATTTAACGCCAGCTTTGCATCCTTTTCTGGCGTTTGAACGCCAGAGTTATTCCTCTCTGGGCTCTTACTATCCTCAGAGGGATTTTAGATAGTGTTTTGCTAATCCTCTGTCAGTTGTTCTTCTCTTGGCTTTCTGCTACTCTGAAGTGAGGTATTTAATATTTTCCCACTTCTTAATTGAACTGCCTAGCACTCTTCTGTTATCTGCTTTGATAACTGCTATTTTTTCTGATTCAACTGTGCTTCCATATTTTTATTAGCATTTTTAGTGTCTTGTAGCATCTCCTTGAATTCTGCTAGCTGTTTTGTTAGAAAACACAATTGTTGATTGAGTTCAGCAACTTGTTCTGGAGAACCAAGTTTAGTAGATATTGCTTTGGCTTCTTCTTTTATGGAGGACCCACTACTTATGTACAGATGCTGATTTCTAGCAACTATATCAATAAGCTCTTGAGCCTCTTCAATAGTTTTTCTCATCTGTATAGATCCACCAGCTGAGTGGTTTAGAGATATCTGAGCTCTTTTTGTAAGCCCATAGTAGAAGATGTCTAATTGCACCCACTCTGAAAACATTTCAGAGGGGCATTTCCTTAGCATCCTTCTGTACCTCTCCCAAACATTGTAAAGGGATTCGTCATCCTCTTGTTTAAAGCCTTGGATGTCCAGCCTTAGTTGTGTCATCCTTCTTGGAGGGAAATATTGATTCAGAAATTTGTCTGATAACTGTTTTCAGGTTCTTATGCTTGCTGTGGGTTGGTTATTTAACCACCTTTTAGCTTGATCCTTTACAGAAAATGGAAACAGTAACAGCCTATAAACATCCTGATCTACTTCCTTGTCACGTACTGTGTCAGCAATTTATAAGAATTGTGCCAGAAACTCAGTAGGTTCTTCCTGTGGAAGACCGAAATACTGGCAGTTTTGCTGCACCATGACAATGAGCTGAGGATTTAGCTCAAAACTGTCTGCTTTGATGGGAGGTATATAGATACTACTCCCATATGCAGCAGTAATGGGGTTAGCATATGACCCCAGAGTCCTTCTGGAATGTTCATTTCCACTTAGATCCATGACGGAGAAAGGGAGATGATGTGAATTGCAAGTAAAATATATTTTTTTATTTTTGTTTTATTTAATTAAAAATAACCGAAAAAAATGAAATAAAATAAAGTAAAATAATTAGAAGATAAAATATAGATTTCAAAAATTAAAAGAAAAAGAAAATAAAAAGAAATTTGAATGTTGAATTGACTAATTAATTGAAAAGATTTGAAAATTTTTGAATATGATTTTCGAAAAAGATTTGAATTTTGAATTTTTAAAACTAAGATAAGATAAAATAGAAAGTTTTTAAAATAAAAATCTGAATTTTTAAAGGGAAATTTTGAAAATTAATTGAAATAAAGAGAAAATATATTTTTGAATTTAATGAAGAAAGAGAAAAACACACAAAAGACACAAGACTTAAAATTTTTAGATCTAATGCTCCTTGTTTTTTCGAAAATTTTGGAGGAAAAACACCAAGGAACACTAAACTTAAAAATTTTAAGATCAAAATACAAAGAAGACTCAAGAACACCTTGAAGACTCACAAGAACAACAAGAATAAATTTCAAAGACTCAAGAACATAAAAAGAACATCAAACTTAAAAGTTTGGCACAAGATCTAATAAAAAAAATTATTTTTGAAAAAGTTTTAAAAGGAAGATACTCAATTACCAAGAACATAAGCACAACGCTCTAGCCAACTGAGCTATAAATTTAACGTGTTTTTTTTAAAAAAAAAGTATTTAATGTATAAAAATTTTTGAAAACGGATAATTTGAAAATACACAAGAAAAACAAGAAAAGACACAGGACAGGAAAAACTAAAGATCAAACAAGAAAAATAGCAAGAACAACTTGAAGATCAAGAAAGAACAATGAACACATATTCGAAAATTTAAAGGAAAATAAAAACATGCAATTGACACCAAACTTAAAATATGAAACTAAACTCAAACAGAAAAACTCTAAAGATTAATAAAGAAAAATAATAAATTTTTGGAAAATTTTTCAAACGAAAATAAAAGACTCTGACCCAAAAGACAAAATTTTCCTAATCTAAGCAACAAGATGAACCGTCAGTTGTTCAAACTCGAACAATCCCCGGCAACGGCGCCAAAAACTTGGTGCACGAAATCGTGATTCACACTTTTCACAACTCCGCACAACTAACCAGCAAGTGCACTGGGTCGTCTAAGTAATACCTTACGTGAGTAAGCGTCGATCCCACGGAGATTGTTGGCTTGAAGCAATCTATGGTTATCTTATAAGTCTTAGCCAGGAGATTAATAATAAAAATTACTTTTGTTTATGAAAACTAAATAACATGAAATAAAGGTTACTTGTTATGCAGTAATGGAGAACAGATTGAGGTTTTGGAGATGCTCTGTCTTCTGAATCTCTGCTTTCCTACTGTCTTCTTCTTCACGCACGCAAGGCTCCTTCCATGGAAAGCTGTATGTTGGTGGATCACCGTTGTCAATGGCTACCATCCATCCTCTCAGTGAAAATGGTCCAAATGCGCTGTCACCGCACGGCTAATCATCTGTCGGTTCTCACTCATATTGGAATAGAATTCATTGATTCTTTTGCGTCTGTCACTACGCCCAACACTCGCGAGTTTGAAGCTCGTCATAGTCATCCCTTCCCAGATCCTACTCGGAATACCACAGACAAGGTTTAGACTTTTCGGATCTCAGGAATGGCCGCCAATAATTCTAGCCTATACCACGAAGACTCTGATCATGAACCCGGAGGCTAAGAAATACACACTCAAGCTAGTGCAGATAGAACGGAGGTGGTTGTCAGGCACGCGTTCATAGGTGAGAATGATGATGAGTGTCATGGATCATCACATTCATCAGGGTGAAGTGCGAGTGAATATCTTAGAATAGAGACGAGCGTGATTGAATGAAAAACAGTAGTAGTTGCATTAATTCATCGAAACACAGCAGAGCTCCTCAGCCCCAATCATGGAGTTTAGAGACTCATGCCGTAGAGATACAATGTAAAATATGAAAATGTCATGATGTCCATAATAAATCTCTAAAAGTTGTTTAAATACTCAACTAGTAACCTAGGTTTACAGAAAATGAGTAAACTACTATAGATAGTGTAGAAATCCACTTTCGGGGCCCACTTGGTGTGTGCTGGGGGTGAGACTTGAGCTTTACACGTGCCTAGGTTGTTTCTGGAATTAAACGCCAAGTTGTAGCCTGTTTTGGGCATTTAACTCCAACTTGTAACCTGTTTCTAGCGTTTAACGCCAGAATGCAACATGGAACTGGCGTTGAATGCCAGTTTACGTCATTTATATTCGAGAAAAGTATGGACTATTATATATTGTTGGAAAGTCCTGGATGTATACTTTCCACACAATTGAGAGCACGCCATTTGGGTTTCTGTAGCTCCAGAAAATCCATTTTGAGTGCAGGGAGGTCAGAATCCAACAGCATCTGCAGTCCTTTTTCAGCCTCTGAATCAGATTTTTCTCAGGTCCCTCAATTTCAGCCAGAAAATACCTGAAATCACAGAAAAATACACAAACTCATAGTAATGTCCAGAAATGTGAATTTTGAATAAAAACTAATAAAAATATAGTAAAAACTAATTAAATCATACTAAAAACTACTTAAAAACAATGCCAAAAAGCGTATAAATTATCCACTCATCAATTACTTGTTATAACCTTGTAGCTTTAACTGACTTGGGCCGATTTCTTCATGTCGGCCTCTTCTAAGTTATTTTTAGTAATCCATTTTCAGGGCTGGCCAAGCCTCTTTTTTATTGCTTTACTCTATAACTTTTGGTCGCTTTGATCGAACTGGTCCGACTTCTTTATGTCGGTCCGCCCTAAGTTATATTTAGCAATCCACTTTTTCTAAGTCCTCGTCAGGGCTCTTTCTATGGATTACTTTCTTTATAACTTCTTGCATTATTTTGATTTCGTCGCTTTTTATCTTGCCGATTTTGATCCTCGCTTGGCCGAGTTTTGATGAATTCGGTTTTCATCTTTATTGACCTTATCGTGATCAAGCAGTGAATCTGGTTTTCACTTTCGCCGATCTGTAGCTTCATAATCGGGTGATGAATTTTTGCGTTTTAGATTAATGTATCTTGATAAGAAAAATTTGTAGAAAATCTGAAAAAATTTTATTCAAAATAGAAAATATTCGAATATATACATGTGGGTGCTCACCCTTCTTATGTCAGGTAATTTTTGCAGATCTTGGCTTGGTGCCTCATTAAAAAACCTTTTTCAGAAAAAACAGTACACTTTTGTCCTAAGATCTTTTATTACCTCTTAACTATAATACCTTCTTAGGTTGTAGGCGTGCCATGACCTTGGTAGCTCTCGCCCCTCGAGTTCGGACACTCTGTAGTAGCCCTTTCCCAGTACCTCTGTGACTCGGTAAGGTCCTTTCCAGTTAGCCGCTAGCTTTCCCTCTCCGGGTCGACTTGTTCCGATATCATTTCGGATTAGGATGAGGTCATTATTGGCGAAGCTTCGTTGCACTACCTTTCGATTTTACCTTAAGGACATGCGACGTTTTAACGCCTCTTCTCTGATCCGAGCTCTTTCTCGGACTTCTAGAAGTAGGTCGAGCTCTTCCCTTTGAAGTTGGGAGTTGGCTTCTTTACTGTAGAGGATCGTTCTGGGGGATCCTTCTTCGACTTCTACTGGGATCATTGCCTCCATTCCATAAGCCAATCGGAAAGGTGACTCCCTTGTGGTGGAGTGTGGAGTTGTCCGATATTCCCATAGGACTTGTGGGAGCTCTTCAGCCTAGGCTCCCTTTGTGTCCTGTAGCCTCCACTTTAACCCGGCTAGTATGACTTTATTGCCAGCTTCTGCTTGTCCATTAGCCTGTGGGTGTTCTACGGATGTGAATTGCTGCTTTATTTTCACGTCAGCTACCAACTTTCTAAAGCCTGCGTCTGTGAATTGAGTGCCATTGTCTGTGGTGATGGAGTAAGGGACCCCAAACCTTGTGACAATGTTCCTATATAGGAATTTCCAACTTCTTTGGGCAGTGGCATTGGCTAGGGGCTCTGCCTCAATCCATTGTGTGAAATAATCTACCCCTACAATGAGGAACTTGACATGTCCTGATCCTTGGGGGAAAGACCCGAGGAGGTCGAGTCCCCATTTTGCAAATGGCCAAGGAGATGTTATGCTGATGAGTTCCTCTGGTGGGGCGATGTGGAAGTTAGCATGTTTTTGACATGGTGGACATGTCTTGACGAACTCGGTGGCTTCCTTTTACAAAGTCAGCCAAAAGAATCCGGCTTGGAGTACTTTTTTGGCAAGAGCTCGAGCTCCGAGATGATTGCCACTTGTGCCACTGTGTATCTCTTGTAAGACCTCTTTTGTGTTAGAGGTTGGTACACATTTTAGTAGAGGCGTCGAGATCCTTCTCTTGTATAGGATGTTGTTTACGATGGTGTAATACTGTACTTCCCGCTTTAAGCTCTTTGCCTCCTTTTTATCTATAGGGAGTATCTCTGATTTGAGGTAGCTGATTATGGGAGTCATCCATCCTTGATCCTGACCTGATATGGTTAGGACTTTTTCTTCTTCCAAGATTGATGGGTTCTGCAGTTTTTCCTGGATGAGGCTTCTATTATTGCCCCCTGGTTTGGTGCTGGCTAATTTTGAGAGGGCGTCAGCTCAGGCATTCTGTTCACGAGGTATATGTCGTATCTCATATTCCTTGAATTGTCCGAGCTATTTTCTGGTTTTGTCTAGGTACTTTTTCATGGCGGGGTCTTTAGCTTGGTAGGTCCCTGCTATTTGTGAGGTGATGACCTGTGAATCACTGAAGATAAAAAGTTTTTGAGCTCCCACCTCTGTAGCCAACTTCAAACCAGCCAATAACGCCTCATATTCAGCCTGGTTATTGGAAGCAGGGAACTCGAATTTCAGGGAGAGTTCGATTTGGGTTCCCTGATTACTTTCTATTATCACACCTGCTCCACTTCCGGTTTTATTTGAAGAGCCATCCACATATAGATTCCAATTTGTAGGGATTTTCGAGGTGTCGATGTACTCTACAATGAAGTCAGCCAGATACTGTGATTTGATGGCTGTTCGAGCTTCATATTGAAGGTCAAATTCGGACAACTCGACTGCCCACTGTAAGATTCTTCCTGCTAAGTCTGTTTTCTACAAAATGCTTTTTATGGGTTGGTTGGTCCGAACCTTGATGGTGTGAGCCTGGAGGTGAAGTCGTCGAGAAGTTAGTATGAGAGCATATACGAACTTCTCTATCTTTTGATAGTTCAGCTTGGACCCTTGTAGTGCTTTGCTGATGAAGTATATAGGTTGTTGTCCATTTTCGCCCTCTCTGACTAGTGTTGAGGCTACTGCCCGACTTCCTACTGCGAGGTATAATATGAGTGCTTCTCCTTCCCGCGGTC
Organism: Arachis ipaensis; assembly: GCF_000816755.2. NCBI lineage: Eukaryota > Viridiplantae > Streptophyta > Magnoliopsida > Fabales > Fabaceae > Arachis > Arachis ipaensis. The sequence goes on along the minus strand of NC_029788.2, from coordinate 70,735,398 downwards.
GGGTAAGGATGGGTGGTTGTCCCAGGAATCTTTTGAAATCCTGGAAAGCTTGTTCGCACTCTGGTGTCCATTCGAACTTATTTCCCTTTCTTAGTGTGGCGTAGAAGGGGAGAGATCTTATGGCTGATCCGGCTAGAAATCTAGACAAGGCTGCCAGTCACCCGTTGAGCTGTTGCACTTCTTTGACACAGGTTAGACTTTTCATTTCTAGTATGGCCCGGCATTTGTCTGGGTTTGCTTCAATTCCTCTTTGAGTGAGCATGAAACCCAAGAATTTGCCAGCTTCTACTGCGAAGGTGCATTTTGCAGGGTTAAGCCGCATGCCATGCTTTCTTATGGTATTGAACACTTGGGCGAGGTCAGACAGTAATGACTTCTCGCTTTGTGTTTTTACTAACATGTCGTCCACATATACTTCTATGAGTTTCGCGATATGGTCTGCAAAGACATTGTTCATTAATCTTTGATAGGTGGCTCCTGCGTTTTTGAGTCCAAATGGCATGACGATGTAACAGTAGTTTGCTTTTGGGGTTAAGAATGAGGTTTTTTCTTGATCGGATAGATACATCGGGATTTGATTGTATCCCGAATAAGCGTCCATAAACGAGAGGTATTTGTATCCGGAGGAGGCATCCACTAGGGCGTCGATACTTGTGAGTGGATAGGGATCCTTTGGGCAAGCTTTATTGAGATCGGTATAGTCGGTGCACATCCGCCACTTCCCATTTGATTTCTTTACCAGGACAACGTTGGCTAGCCATAATGGGTACTTGACTTCTCTTATGAATCCTGCCTCTAGTAGAGCTCGTACCTGCTCTTCCACAGCTTGGGATCTTTCTGGTCCGAGCTTTCTACGCCTCTGCTGTACTGGCCAAGATCCTGGATATACTGCCAGTTTGTGGCACATTAGTTTTGGGTCTATGCCCGGCATGTCTACGGCCTTCCATGCAAAGAAGTCGACGTTATCTTTTAAGAACTGTATCAAGGACTCCTTTACAATTATTTTTAGGGTTACGCCAATGTTGGTTGTTTTATCTGGGACATCTCTGATCTGGATTTTTTCAATTTCACCTTCGGGTTATGGACGAAGTTCTTCCCGACCTCGAATTCCCCCGAGTTCGATGGTGTGGATTTCTTCTCCTTTGCCTCCGAGGTTCAGACTTTCGTTGTAACAGTGGCGCGCTGTCCTCTGGTCTCTTTTTATTGTAGCGATCCCTTCTGTAGTTGGGAACTTCATGCATAGATGTGGAGTTGAGACTACCACAACGAGCTGATTCAAGGTTGTCCGACCTATTAGGGCATTGTAGGCTGAACTCACGTCGATCACAATGTAGTCTATGTTGAGTGTCCTTGGTTGGTTTTCTTTTCCAAAGCTTGTGTGTAGTGAGATGTATCTAAGTGGTTGGATCGGAGTGTCTCCTAGTCTGAATAAGTTGTTTGGATATGCTCTGAGCTCTTTTTCCTCTAGGCCGAGTTTATCGAAGGCGGTTTTAAACAAGATATCAGCCGAGCTTCCTTGGTCCACCAGTGTGCGGTGGAGGTTAGCGTTGGCCAATATGATAGTGATGACCATGGGATCGTCGTGTCCTAAGATGATACCCGCCGCGTCCTCTTTAGTAAAAGTGATAATAGGGAGGTCGGGTGGTTCTTCTCCTCCCTCAACGTGATATACTTCTTTTAGATGTCGTTTGCGAGATGGCTTGGAGATTTCTCCTCCTGCAAATCTTCTATGTATCATGTGGACATGTCTCTCCGGGGTACGAGGTGGTCGTTCAGTTTGTCTGACCTCTTCGTCTATTCTTCTTTTTCTGGGCTCATTTGTCTTGCTGGCTAAGTACCGATCTAGTCTCCCCTCTCTCACCAACTTTTCTATGATATTCTTTAAGTCGAAGCACTCGTTGGTAAGATGTCCATAGATTCTATGGTATTCACAATATTCTATCTGATTTTCGCCTCCTTTTTTGCTTTTAATTGGTCGAGGTGGTGGAATCTTCTTAGTGTGGCATACTTCTCAGTAAAATTCCACAAGAGACACCCGAAGAGGGGTGTAATTGTGGTATTTCTTAATCTTCTCTCTGTGTTGGTCTTCTTTTTTCTTGGACTCTTTATCCTTATCCCGAGAAGAGTAGGAGAATCCGAATTTTGAGGTCTCTCCTATTCGAGAGTTTTCCTCCATATTGATGTACTTCTCTGCTCGTTCTTGTACTTCATTTAGAGATGTCGGATGTCTTTTTGATATGGAGTGGCTAAAAGGTCCCTCGCGTAGGCCATTAATAATACACATAATTGCTGCCTCTGTTGGCAGACTTTGTATGTCCAAACATGCTTTGTTGAATATTTCCATATAGTTGCGAAGACTTTTCCGATCTCCTTGCTTGATCCCTAATAAGCTTGGGGCGTGCTTGGTTTTATCCTTCTGGATGGAGAACCTGGCGAGGAACTTTTTAGCAAGGTCGTCAAAACTTGTGATGGATCTTGGAGGCAAACTGTCGAATCACTTTATTGTTGTATTCATTAGGGTAGTCGGGAAGGCTTTGCATCGAATGGCGTTCGAGGCATCGGTAAGGTACATTCTGCTTCTGAAATTACTGAGATGATGACTTGGATCTGATGTGCCATCGTATGGGGTCATGTTGGGAGCTTTGAAGTCCTTTGGGACTTTGGCTTTCATAATCTCTTTGGTGAATGGGTCTTGATCTTTGCGGGGGTTATCTTCATGACTAGATTGTATAGTCTTGTTTTTTAGGTCGGCTTCGAGTTTTAGGAGTTTATCCTCCAACCCTCGGCGTCGCCTAGTTTTTTCTGGAGGTTTCTTTGCGCTTCTCGTTGATGTTCGGCCTCTTTTTCGAGCTGTTTGAGGCGGTCTTGTTGAGCTTGTAGGGCCTCCATGATTTCTGTGTTTGGTGAATTCTTGTCTTTTTTTGGTTGAGGCGTATCCTTTGGTGTAGCGTTCGCGTTTTTATGCAGAGTTCTCTCCTCCAATGTGGTGTCATGGTCATTGTCAGGGTTGTCCGTCATGGTGACGGGATGACTTCAAGGTCCCCGGCAATGGCGCCAATGTTCCGAGGGTTACCTGAAACTGTAGGTCGATCTCGGGCGAGATCTTCTGTGCTAGTCGGCGCTGATGTGTCCGACTTGTGGGTGGTGGCCGGAGCCGCCGTGTCTGACTTGTTGGACTTGTTGGTGATTGTTCCGAGGGTTACCTGAAACTGTAGGTCGATCTCGGACGAGATCTTCTGTGCTGGTCGGTGCTACTGTGTCTGACCTGTTTAGAGTTGGTGGCCGGAGCTGACGTGTCCGACTTGTTGGACTTGTTGGTGATGATGATCCTTTGTCACCGGAGGGTGGTGGTACTTGTAAGGGACTCCGATGCTTATGTTAGCAAGGGTATTAAGTAGGTTTTTAGTAGAATCAGAGTATGAGTTATACTTGGGTGCTCCAGTGTATTTATAGTAGTGTGGAGTGACCTTTCTGGAGATAAGATAGTTATCTTATCTTATCTTATCTTTGAGTGAAGTCATCTTACCTTTAAGGGGAACCACCTTTATCCTTCTAGGCTTTGGCTGCCTTTAGATTGGGCTATGTCCCTTCGTTAGGCCTACTTGGGTCTCTTATGGCGATTTGGCTGAGCTCTTTGTGAAGAGTTCAGTAATGGTCCAACCTTCCAAGAGGTCGGTCATGGGCCAACCTTCTAAGAGGTCGGCCAACCCAGTCCTTTATAGCTCGAACCGATGTATGAACAGTGCCCCTGCTTGAGTTCGGACCTTTCCGTGAGATCGTGCTTTCAGAGCTTCGATCTCTTTGAGGAAGTCGTGCTCAAGCATCCTGACTTGTTTCTTCATTGCTTTGCAATCCTTATAGATTTTCTAGAGGTTTGGTACTTCCCAATCCGACCTTTTTTGAGTGGTAGTGTGGGTTTTCTACCCTTGCCTTCTGGATCACGCCTTACTTTAAGTTTGTGTTGACAACCCTCTACTTTGGCAAAGTTATCCTTGCGGTTTGATATTCGGGATTTTAGTGACATGTCCGATGACTTTTTAGTGTTCTTTATATAGAACCTTTTTTAGTCTTCGGATGACGTTCGTAGCCCTATTTGAGATTGTGCCTTCTTTGAGCGAAGCTGTATCCCTCTAAGCACATTTGAGCCTTAAGTTGTTTCCCAACTTTTTGGCTTGTTCTTTTTTGAGATCGTACTTGCGCCTCTTCTTAGCTGACGTCGACCTGTACGACTTTGCCCCTGCTTGAGTTCGGACCTTTCCGTGAGATCGTGCTTTCAGAGCTTCGATCTCTTTGGGGAGGTCGTGCTCAAGCATCCTGACTTTGGTCGATCTTGAGTAGTTTCTCCTTGTGCGAGTCTGGTATTGCCCTTTTTAGTTTCTTGAGAGGGCTTCTCAGCCTTATTCCAACTTGTTTGTCTTTATTGCTCGGGTTTTTTAGTCATAATCCAACAACTTTTTAGGTAGTGTTCCGATGGGGAACCTTTTTATAGTTTGTTTGGATGACTTTTTAGCGCCGTTCAGATTTGTGCTTTTGCCTTTTGAGTAGTGTCTTTTTTCAAGACTTCATACCTTTCAGCAAAGCATTCCTGGCCTTCCTCTAGCCGTTGCGAGATGTCTTTGTCCCTTTTGTTGATCTTTGTGGAGTGTGGGTACTTTGTTGTCCGACCTATTTTGATCATTTATGGTTTTGTCCACTTTTTGCTTGGTTGAGGTGGTCCTTGGGGCTAACTTATCCGACAACTTTTTAGTGTTCTTGGTAGAACCTTTTTAGTTAGTCTGCACAATTTTGATAGCCTTGTCGTGGAGCCGTGGCTTTTTGGGCAGAGCTATGTCCCTTTTAGCGCACGCTTTTCGTTGGTCCGACTTCTCTTGTCGGTCCAAGTTGTAGCTTTGTTGGTCCAATTTCTTCTGGTCGTTCCAAGCTATAGCTTTTGTTGGTCCGACTTCTTCTTGTCGGTCCAAGTTGTAGCTTTCGTTGGTCCGATTTCTTCTTGTCGGTCCATTCTAAGTTATTTCTAGTAATCCATTTTATTTGGACCTTGTCAGGTCTCTTTTTATGGATTACTTTTTATAACTTTTTGCAGTTTTGTTGGGCCGACTTCATCATGTCGGTCCCTTCTAAGTTATTTCTAGTAATCCATTTTTAATTGGACCTCGCCAGGTCTCTTTTTATGGATTACTTTTTATAACTTTTTGTAGTTTTGTTGGGCCGACTTCATCATGTCGGTCCCTTCTAAGTTATTTCTAGTAATCCATTTTCAGGGCTGGCCAGGCCTCTTTTCTATGGCTTACTTTTTTATAACTTTTGGTCGCTTTGATCAGGTTGGTCCGACTTCTTTCTGTCAGTCCATCCTAAGTTATTTTTAGCAATCCACTTTTTCTAAGACCTCATCAGGTCTCTTTCTATGGATCACTTTTTTATAACTTCTTGCATTAATCTGTTTTTATCGCTTTCATCTTAGCCGACTTTGTCGAAATCGGACGATGAATTCTACTTTCACTTTTTTGCCGACCTTGTCAAAATCGGGCGATGAATTCTACTTTCATCTTTGCCGACTTTTATCGTAATCGGGCGGTGAATTTGGTTTTCACCCCGCCGACCTTGTCGTGATCAGGCAGTGAATTTTTGCGCTTAGATTAATGCGTCTTGGTAGGAAACTTTTTGGGGAATCTGCAAACTTTATTTAAATAATAACAGTAAGATATGAATAAGAGTGCGTGCACGTTAGTGCTTACCCTTCTAGGTCGGGCAATCTTTTAGATCTCGGCCTGGTGCCCTTCTAAGGTTGTAGGAATGCCATGACCTTGGTAGCTCTCGCCCCTCGAAGTCGGATGCTTTGTGGTGACTTTTCCCCAGTACCTCTAATCATTTGGTATGGTTCTTTCTAGTTGGCTGCTAGCTTCCCTTCTCCTGACCGACCTGTTCCGATGTCATTTTGGATTAGGATGAGATCATTGTTGGCAAAACTTCGCTGGATTACCTTCTGATTGTATCTTGAGGCCATTTGACGCTTTAACGCTTCCTCCCTAATCTGAGCTCTTTCTCAGACTTCTGAAAGTAGGTGGAGTTCTTCCCTTTGGATTTGGGAGTTGACCTCTTTATTGTAGAGAATCATTCTGGGGGATCCTTCTTTGATCTCTATTGGGATCATTGCCTGCATTCCGTAAGCCAATCGGGAGGGTGATTTCCCCGTGGTGAAGTGTGGAGTTGTCCGATATGCCCATAGGACTTGTGGGAGCTCTTCAGCCAAAGCTCCCTTTACATCCTGTAGTCTCCATTTTAACCCAGCTAGTATGAATTTGTTGGTAGCTTCTGCTTGTCCATTGGCTTGTCGGTGTTCTACGGATGTGAATTGGTGCTTTATTTTCAAGTCAGCCACCAACTTCTTGAAACATGTGTTCGTGAATTGAGTGTCATTGTCTGTGGTGATGGAGTAAGGAACCCCAAACCTTGTAACATTGTTTCTATACAAGAATTTTTAACTTCTTTGAGCAGTGGCATTAGCTAGGGGCTCTGCCTCAATCCATTTTGTGAAGTAATCCACCCCTACAATGAGGAACTTGACTTGTCCTGATCCTTGGAGAAATAGTCCGAGGAGGTTGAGTCCCCACTTTGCGAACGGCCAAGGTGATGTTGCACTGATGAGCTCCTCTGGTGGGACAATGTAAAAGTTAGCATGCTTTTGATGTAAAGCTTTGACTTTGTATTTGAGTTTTTGCTCTGTTGTTGCCTCCGAGGGTGCCCCTGGACTTTTGTGTGAGTCTTGGGGTTTCCCTTTTACTGCTGTATCTGACACTTGATGTTTTGCTGTTATTGTCCGGGTTGTTTCCTTATTTGCCCGAGTTGTTTGGTAGTAACCCCATAATATACCTATGTCTTCTCGAAAACATATTGTCGAGATATCCAATAAGATCCCGGATGGCATGTCTGATTGGCTGGATTCCATAGTTTTAATGCGTGTTACTGTGGCTGACCCTGAGTACTGTGTGCGACTTAGGAGGTTCCGTAGAATTTGTAGGGATAGGGATGAGGAGAAGAATTATGAGTTGGTGTCGTCGAACCCTAAGGAGAGGGTTTGTTTTCCTTCCTTGACTCCGGGGGAACGACCATTTTTCTATGCTTATGACTACTTTTTCAGTCAGTTGAATATTACCATCCCTTATACCGCCTTCGAGATCAACTTGTTGTGGTCTTGTAATGTAGCCTGGATGAGGCTTCTGTTATTGCCCCTGATTTGGTGTTGGCTAATTTTAAAAATGCATCAGTTCGGGCATTCTGCTCCCGAGGTATGTGTCGGACTTCATATTCCCCAAATTGTCTGAGCTGTTGGTGCTAGCTGGTTTTGAAAGTGTATCAGCTCGGGCATTCTGCTCACGAGGTATGTGTCAGAAATCATATCCCCCGAAATGTCCAAGCTATTTTTCTATTTTTGTCCAGGGTCCCCCAAATTGTCCGAGCTGTTCTCTGGTTTTGTCCAGGGTCCCCCGAATTACCCGAGGTATTTTTTCATGGTGGGATCCTTAGCTTGGTTGCTCCCTTCTATTTGTGAGGTGACTACTTGTGAATCACTGGACACGGTAAGCTCCTACCTTCATAACCAGCCTTAAACCAGTCAGTAGTGCCTCGTATTCAGCTTGGTTATTTAGCTTGATTTGGCTTCCCTGATCGTTTTCTATAATTACACCTGCACCACTCCCGGTTTTGTTTGAAGAGTCGTCCACGTAGAGATTCCATTTTGTAGGAGTTTCTGGAGTGTCAGTGTACTCTATAATGAAGTCGGCCAGATACTGTGATTTGATTACTGTCCGAGCTTTCATATCAAAGATCGAATTGGGATAACTCAACTGTCCACTGTAGGATTCTTTCAGCTAAGTTTGTTTTCTGTAGGATGCCTTTTATGGGCTGGTTGGTCCGAACTCTGGTAGTGTGAGCTTTAAAGTATGGGTGGAGTTGTTGAGAGGTGAGTATGAGGGCGTAGGCGAACTTTTTCTATCTTTTGATAGTTTAGTTCAGCCCCTTGTAGAGCTTTGCTGATGAAGTTGACGGGTTATTGCCCACTTTCGTCTTCTCTGACTAGTGCTGAGGATATTGCCCGACTTCCCACTACGAGGCATAATATGAGTTCTTCACTTTCCCGTGGTCTGGTGAGAATGGGTGGTTGCCCCAAGAATTTTTGAAATCTCGGAAGGCTTGTTCGCACTCCGTTGTCCTTTTCAAACCTCTCTCCCTTCCTTAATATACCTCTTTGAGGTGTCTTTTGCAAGATGATTTAGAGATCCCTCCTCCTGCGAATCCTCCATTTATCATATGAACATGTCTCTCAGGGGTGTGAGGTGGACGTTCAACTCGTCCGACCTCTTCGGTGTGAGGTGGACGTTCAACTCGCCCGACCTCTTCGGTGTGAGGTGGATGTTCAACTCGTCCGACCTCTTTGGTGTGAGGTAGATGTTCCACTCGTCCGACCTCTTCGGTGTGAAGTGGACGTTCAACTCGTCTGACCTCTTTGGTGTGAGGTGGATGTTCCACTCGTCTGACCTCTTCGGTGTGAGGTGGACGTTCAACTCGCCCGACCTCTTTGGTGTGAGGTGGATGTTCCACTCGTCCGACCTCTTCGGTGTGAGGTGGACGTTCAACTCGTCTGACCTCTTCGTCTCTTCTTCTTTTTCGAGGCTCATCCGATTTGTTGGCTAAATATCGATCTAGTCGTCCTTCTCTTACCAATTTCTCAATAAAATTTTTTAAATCGAAGCACTAATTGGTAGGATGTCCATAGATTCGGTGATATTCGCAGTATTCTGTCTGATTTCCTCCTCCTTTCTTGCTTTTGAGTGGACGAGGTGGTGATATCTTTTCAGTATGGCATACTTCTCGGTAAACATCCACAAGAGACACCCGGAGAGGGGTATAGTTGTTGTATTTTTTAGGCTTCTCGCCGTATTGATCTTCTTTTTTCTTGGATTCTTTATCCTTATCCCGGGAGGAGTAAAAAAATCCGGGTTTTGAGGTCTCTCCTAGCCAAGATTTTTCCTCCATGTTGATGTACTTCTCAGCTCGTTCTTGCACTTCATTCAGAGATGTTCAATGTTTCTTTGATATGGAGTGACTAAAAGGTCCTTCTCGCAGGCCATTGATGAGACCCATAATGGCTGCTTCTGTTGGTAGGCTTTGTATGTCCAGGCATGCTTTGTTGAACCTCTCCATATAACTGCGAAGACTCTCCCGATCTCCTTGCTTGATCCCTAGTAGGCTTGGGGCATGTTTGGCTTTGTCCTTCTGGATGGAAAAATATGGCAAGAAATTTCTTGGCCAGGTCGTTGAAACTTGTGATGGATCTAGGGGGAGAGTGTCGAACCATTTAATTGCTGTCTTTGTTAGGGTTGTTGGGAAGGCTTTGCATCAAATGGCATCCGAGATGTCTGTGAGATACATTCGACTTCTGAAAGTGCCAAGATGATGGCTTGGATCTGATGTGCCATCGTACGGGGTCATGTCGGGAGCTTTGAATTCCTTTGGGACTTTAGTTTTTATGATCTCTTTGGTGAATGGGTCTTGATCTTTGTGGGGGCTATCTTCATGACTGGATCGAGCAGTCTTGGTTTTGAGATCGGCTTCGAGCTTTAAGAGCTTGTCCTATATCTTTCGACGTCGTTTTGTTTCTCTCCTAAGGTCGCTTTCGGCTTCCCGTCGATGTTCAGCTTCTTGTTCCAGCTATTTAAGGCGATTCTATTGCTTACGGATAGCTTCCAAAATTTCTGTGTTCGGGGGTTGCTTATCTCCCCCATTTTGAGGTGTGTCTTTGGAGGTGGCGTCTGTGTTTTTGTTTGGCGTTCTGTCCACCAAACCAGAGTTGTGGTCGTTGTCAAGGTTGTCCACCATGATGATGGGATGACTTTCAGATTCCCCGGCAATGGCGCCAATGTTCCGAGGGTTACCTGAAACTGTAGGTCCATCTCGAACGAGATCTTCTGTGCTGGTCAGTGCTGCTGCGTTCGACCTGTTTAGAGTTGGTGGCCAGAGCTGTCGTGTCTGACTTGTTGGATCTGGTGGCCGGAGCTGACGTGTCCGACTTGTTGGACTTGTTGGTGATGCTGATCCTTTGTCACCGGAGGGTGGTGGTACCTGCAAGGGACTCTGATGCTTAAGTTAGCAAGGGTATTAAGCAGGTTTTTAGCAGAATCAGAGTATGAGTTATACCTGGGCGCTCCAGTGTATTTATAGTAGTGTGGAGTGACCTTTCTGGAGATAAGATAGTTATCTTATCTTATCTTATCTTTGAGTGAAGTCATCTTACCTTTAAGGGGAACCACCTTTATCCTTTTAGGCTTTGGCTGCCTTTAGATTGGGTTGTGTCCTTTTGTTTGGGCCTGCTTAGGCCTTTTATGGCGATTTAGACATGCTCTTTGTGAAGAGGTCGGTAATGGGCCAACCTTCCAAGAGGTCGGTCATGGGCCAACCTTCTAAGAGGCCGGTCATGGGCCAACCTTCTAAGAGGTCGGCCAACCCGGTCCTTTATAGCTCAAACCGATGTATAAACAGTGATGCTGATCCTTCGTTATCACAGGGTTGTGGTACCTGCAAGGGACTCTGATGCTTAAGTTAGCAAAGGTATTAAGCAGGTTTTTAGTAGAATCAGAGTATGAGTTATACTTGGGTGCTCCAGTGTATTTATAATAGCGTGGAGTGACCTTTCTGGAGATAAGATAGTTATCTTATCTTATCTTTGAGTGAAGTCATCTTATCTTTAAGGGGAACCGCCTTTATCTTTCTAGGCTTTAGCTGCCTTTAGATTTGGGCTATGTTCCTTCATTTGGGCCTTCTTTGGGCTTCTCTGGCGATTTGGCCAAGCTCTTTGAGAAGAGGTCAGGAAATCCTGACCGGAAGAGGTCGGTCGACTTGTCGTCAATCAGCCCGGGTCGTACAGCTCGACCCTGCGCATGAACAACCACTATCCTTACGGAGATACAAAAATATCAAAAGGCATTCTACTCCATCCAAGCCATCCAAGCCCTACCCCAAGTTCCTCAACTTGAATGTCCTCCTAGAATTTATGGTTTATGCTCTAGCACCGCTGATAAATCCCATTTGTAGGATTTATCTTGTATTGATTTTAAGGGATTTTATCACCTTTTACCCACATTTATTCAATGAAATAGCATGGTTTCATGATTATCTCCTAATTTGTGCTTAAGTGTGAAAACATACTTTTTAGGCTCTTAATTGTTAATTTTAACTCACCTTTGATTCCACTAGATGCCTTGATATGTTTGTTAAGTGATTTCAAGATGAAAAGGCTAGGAATGGATCAAGGGAGTGAAGAGAAAAGCATACAAAGTGGAGAACACAAGAAAAAGCCAAAGATTTGAAAATATTCATCCACGCGCACGCGCACTATATGCGCATGCGTGGATCGGGAAAACCTCAAAGGACGCGCACGCGTGCTGTACGCGTATGCGTCGGTGCCCACACGTGATTTTTAATTGAAAATGTGGCCAGCAAATTCTAAGAGGCTGTGGGGCCCAGTTTACAACCAACTTTGGCGCCAAAATGCATAAAAGAACCAAGGATTGAAGGGAAATCATCACTTCACATCATTCACACATCTTTAGCTCATTTTTACATATTAGGATTAGTTTAGAGTTAGTTTTAGAGAGAGAAGCTCTCACTTCTCTCTAGGATTAGGATTAGGATTAGGTTTAGTTCTTAGATCTAGGTCTTAATTCGTGCCTTCTTCTACTTCTACTCTTCAATTCCTTGTTGTTACATTCACCATTCTTCTATTCTTTTGTTGTAATTTCCTTTATGTTGTTTCTATACTTTATTGTAGATCTACTCTTGCTTCTTCTATTTTTCTTTCAATTCAATTTGAGGTAATTCACAATAATTGTGTTTCTTTTGCTTGTTGTCATTAATTCCTTGCAATAATTGTGTTAGATTTCATTGTTGTTGTCAATTTACTTTGCTTTCTTTTTATGCCTTCCAAGTGTTTGATGAAATGCTTGGTTGGATTTTAGTGTAGATTTTGTTCCTCCTGGCCTAGGTGGAATAATTAGTGACGCTTGAGTTATCTAATTCCTTTGTTGATTGACACTTAGAAATTGCTAATTGATTTGGATACCACTAAAGCTAGTCTTTCCCTTGGGAGTTGGCTAGGACTTGTGGAATCAAGTTAATTCATCCACTTGACTTTCCTCCATGGTTAGAGGTTAACTAAGTGGTAGCAATGGACAATTCTCATCACAATTGAGGCGGATAACTAGGATAGGACTTCTAGTTCTCATAACCTTGCCAAGAACTTTCATAGTTGTTAGTTTATTTTCATTGCCATTTACCTTTCATGTCTAATATCATAAAAACCCCAAACATACCTCATAACCAATAGCAAGGCACTTTATTGCAATTCCTAGGGAGAATGACCCGAGGTTTAAATACTTTGGTTATTAATTTTAGGAGTTTGTACTTGCGACAAACAAATTTTTGTATGAAAAGATTATTGATTGGTTTAGAAATTATACTTGCAACGAGATCTCATTAAAGAAATTCTATACCATCAATAATCAAATCATCAAAATGGCACCGTTGCCGAGGAATTACAATGGTGTTATGTTATTGGTTATTGTATATATGTGAATAGTGTGAATATGTTTGCTTTTTGTTAGTTCTTGCTAGTTTTAGGATTTAATTTTCTTGCTTCTTATTTGATTTTGCTTTCATTTCCTCTTGCTATCATGAATTCTCACTTTGGCTATGAGTTTGGTTACAACTATGTTGTAGGAAACAAGGACTACGATGAGGATGTGAATCAAGGATGGGATAATCAAAGGTGGGAGGAGCCATATGCACATGATCAATCTTCATGGCAATAACCTCCACTAATACACTATGAAGAAGAGCCATTCTTTAATGCATATCAATCCAATGGCTATGGTGAATCTCCTTGTGACTTTCAAGAACCACCACCATATGCCTACGAGTCATATCCTCAACATGAACCTCAACCATACTCACAATCCCTCTACCACCAAGCACCTCCATATGACCATAACCCATATCCATCCTACCAATCACCTTTTGAGCCATACATGGAACCACCATTCTAATATCAATACTCCCAAGAGCCACCTCAATATACACCACTATACCCTCACCAAGAAAAACTACCTTTCTATTATTAACCCTTTCTCCAAGACAATGAACCCTCTTATCCACCCCAATCCCCAATGGATGAAATCCTTGGCCTTTTACTTCAAGGGCAAGGAGAAATGCAAAGGGAGATACTAGAATTTGTGGCCACCTTGATTGAGGTCGTATGCCGATTAGCCTCCCAATGCTTGAGCACTCAAAGAACTCCCATTGTCACATGTGGAGAATTAATTGAAAAGCATAGCATGAAAGAGAGATTGGAAACTCCGGTGGAAAATGAGGGATGTTATTTTGTATTAGAGAAATTGGAGGAGCCTATGATCATTGAAGAAGAGGAAGAAGTGGTTGAAAACTTAGGAGATGCGGAACCTCCTTGGGAACTTAGAGTCGAAGAGAACCTCTCCAAGGAAATTGAATTGGATGTTGAGGAGGAGAGTGCACAACCTCCAAAACAATTTTTGAATGAAGACTTGGAAGGAGTGGAGCAAGAATTGAGTTCCTTTGGTGATGAAGATCATGCATCTAACCTTCTTGGTAGTGAATCCTTTGAATTTGATGAGCCTTCTCCCAATGAGATAGAAAGCAATGTGGAGGTAAATTTCTCTCAACCTCCCATTTATGATTTGAGTGATGGAAAAGAGTTGGATGAAAATGATGAACAAAGGATTGAAAGTGAAGAAGTTTGTGAAGAGGTGGAGGCAATCAAGGAAGAATATAAGGGAGTAGAGCTTGCAAGGACATTGAAGATACCTCTCCCCAAGCCATCACCATCCATTCTTTCATTCAAGTGGGTAAATTCCTTATACTTAAGCTTTATAATTCCCCTTGAATATGGTTTGCTTAAGCGGATGGTCAACTTAGAAATTTTTGTGGCTCTAAAAGCAAAAGGGAGATGGTTAGTTGTTGGTATTGTAATGGTTGGTATAGAGCTAGATTGCTTGGGTCTGAGAGAATGTTTGGTCGCTTAAATGAGAATTCCATAGTCATACCACCCGGATGGACTAATAATGAGGATCAACTTCAAGACGGGTGTGAAAACAAAGTATGGGATCCCGGATTACAAGAGGAGGATCAACTTTGGGAGCCCCAAGCTTGTGAAGAACTCCATCAAGACTTGGCTCAATCCATGAAAAATCTTGGGGCACAATGGAGAACCAAGCATTGGTGGGAGTTCCAAGATGAATTCAAGCACAAGCCACCTTGAGGGGAGCTCCCCATAAGTCCAACTTAAGGACAATAAACAAAAGTGCGTGGGATACACCCCACCATGGTAACATCTTTTCATTTTCTCTTTTGTAAATATGGGTAAACTTAGTTTAATTTCATGTTTTGATTGGTTCGTTGAGTTTATTTAGTAGTTTGGTATGTTGAATAAGGTCTTATGGTGTTTTGGTAGCTGTTTAGAGGTTTAGAATGCTTGGATTGGTGCAAAAATATAGAAAAATTTTGAAAAATAGAGCACCATCCACGCGTACGCCCAGCGCACGCGTACACGTGCATCAAGCATTTTTGCCCATCCACGCGCACACGCGCACACGCCATGCACGCGTACGCGTGGATTGAAAAATTCCACCCCCAAACCAAAAACCCGAGAGTTGTGCGAACACTGCGCGTGCACTGTGCTTGAGGCACAAACCAACTCGCGCGTACGCATACATGACGCATACACATCACTCTCGAAATAAGCCATCGACGCGGACGTGTCATGTACGCGTACGCATCGCGTCCATCGCACCATCACCCACGCGCGCGCACGCCATGCACGCATACGCGTGGATGCCTTTCTTTCACTACACTTTTTTTCTTCTCCTCTTTCCATTTCTTCCCTTCTTCTTTCTTCCTCCCTTCTCTTAACCCTCTTCCAACACTTCCAAACACCATTGATAACCACTTATATTAGCTAGTTAATTAGTTAGTAGTTTCATTTTCATTTTATTTCTCTTTTTCAGTGTAAGTGTTGGATTGTTAATCTTGTTTACCATTAATTGCTGCTAAGTACAAATGGGATGTTATCTTAACATCATTATGTTTATAATCTTTGTTGGATTCTATTGTTGAGGTTATCATTTGCTACTTGGTTTTAGAATCTTCATGCTTACCTTTTGAAAATACCAAATGATGAGAATCACCTTCGAGCTTGTAACTCTTCTTGAATTGCATGATTTGGCCACCATGTAATTGGAATCCTTTTCCTTGATTAGGCAATTTCTTGAGGGATGTTGTGCATTTATCTTAATGCATTGTAATTCATTATCATATGCATCCATATATGATTGGCTTGGATACTTTTGTGCTTCTTTATAGTTTGTCTCAACTTACAAGCTTACTTAAAGTATTTCAAGCACATTAGGATGAGTGACATGCATGCTTCTATTGTGACTTAGCCTCTTATGCTAGTGTGTTCTAAACAGCGCGATTTAGAATTCACACACTTATTTTTCACTGATGTCACACTAATTCACTCACTCATTTCTAGTGATTTACCTCATTCCAACAATGTATGCTTCCTTGCTTATGTATTTTCTCATCTTATGGTGTTATTTTCTACTTTTCATGTATGATGCGCCATGAGCAAAAACAGAAATGGAAGAAAGAACACGCAGCACCGGTTGACCTACCAGCTGAAGGTAGCAACTCGGAAAGTTGCCGCACCCCCTTGCTCATCTTTGAATGCACTGAGAACGATGCAAAATTTTAAGTGTGGGGAGGTCGTCCGACCAATTGGCGATTTTGGTTGACAAATTTCTAATCCCAACACTTTTGTATTTCATTTTTAGGTTTTTAGGATTTTTAGTTTTATTTTCTTAATTTTGCATATATATGCACAATAAGCTTAGTCAAAATAATGAAATTTTTCGAGAAATCTATCCATAGGGAATCTCAATTGAATTGAGTGAAAACCTTTCATTGAACTTGCTTGAACTATATGTATTGTGGGACATATTTTTGAGCAAAGAACACACAACCTAGTGAGTTTTGAGCCTAATTGTGTGGTTACATCTTATAACCACTTATTTTTCCTTCTTGTGTTCATTATTCTCTTTCTATGATTGTAATTTTTGATTTGTTTGATTTTCTATGTCCATTATTTTATGTATTCATGCACTTATATGATTGAGGCCATCATTTCAAATAGCTCACTTACCCAAATAGTCTTACCTTTCATCTTCCATTGTTAGCCAACTTTGAGCCTACGCTTAACCCACTTGTTCTAAATTTTAGCATATTACAAGCCTTGAAGCGAAAAATAATAAAAGTCCTTATTTGGATATTTGATTAGCTTAGGCTAGTGTGTGTGTATCATTCAAGTGTGGGGACCTTGGGACATTGGGCTATTGATTAAATGTATAGACCTTATGCGTTGATGTTCTTGTGTATAGTTTGAAAGAAAAAAATATGAGAAAAACAAAAAGAAAAAAAGAAAAGAAAAAAATATATATAGAAAAAGAAAGAAAAAGAAAGCAATAAAAGGGGACAAAATGCCCCAAGGCAAAGTGAAGCTCAATAAAGATCAATGCATATATGTTATAATAAAAAGAAAATGCATGAGTGATGAGCGGATAATTTATACGCTTTTTGGCATTGTTTTTAGTATGTTTTTAGCATAATCTAGTTACTTTTAGGGATGTTTTCATTAGTTTTCATGTTAAATTCACATTTCTGGAATTTACTATGAGTTTGTGTGTTTTTCTATGATTTCAGGTATTTTCTGGCTGAAATTGAGGGACTTGAGCAAAAATCAGATTCAGAGGTTGAAGAAGGACTGCTGATGCTGTTGGATTCTGACCTCCCTGCACTCAAAATGGCGCGCTTCCAATTGCGTTGGAAAGTAGATATCCAGGGCTTTCCAGCAATATATAATAGTCCATACTTTGCCCAAGTTTAGACGACGCAAACTGGCGTTCAACGCCAGCTCTCTGCCCAATTCTGGCGTCCAGCGCCAGAAACAAGTTGCAAAGTAGAGTTCGATCAATGCCCAAACTGGCACAAAAGCTGGCGTTCAACTCCAAGAATGACCTCTCCACGTGTAGACTTCAAGCTCAACCCAAGCACACACCAAGTGGGCCACGAAAGTGGATTTATGCGTCAATTACTTACTTCTGTAAACCCTAGTAGCTAGTTTATTATAAATAGGACCTTTTACTATTGTATTAGAGATCTTTGGAATCATCTTTGGAATCATCTTTGGATTATCTTTTGATCTATTGATCACGTTTGGGGGCTGGCCATTCGGCCATGCCTGGACCTTCATTACTTATGTATTTTCAACAGTAGAGTTTTTGCACTCCATAGATTAAGGTGTGGAGCTCTGCTATTCCTCAAAGATTAATGCAAAGTACTACTGTTTTCTATTCAATTCATCTTATTTCGCTTCTAAGATATTCATTCGCACTTCAACCTGAATGTGATGAACGTGACAATCATCATCATTCCCTATGAACGCGTGCCTGACAACCACTTCCGTTCTACCTTCGACTGAATGAGTATCTCTTAGATCTCTTAATCAGAATCTTTGTGGTATAAGCTAGATTGATGGCGGCATTCATGAGAGTCCAGAAAGTCTAAACCTTGTCTGTGGAATTCCGAGTAGGACTCTGGGATTGAATGACTGTGACGAACTCCAAACTCGCGAGTGCTGGGCGTAGTGACAGACGCAAAAGGATAGTAAATCCTATTCCAGTATGATCGAGAACCTCCAAGATGATTAGCCATGCAGTGACAGCGCATCGGACCATTTTCACAGAGAGGAATAGGATGCAACCAACGACAAGGGTGATGCCTCCAGACGATTAGCCGTGCTGTGACAGAGCATTTGGACCATTTTACCGAGAGGATTGAAAGTAGCCATCGGCACCAGTGACATCCTTACATAAAGCCAGCCATAGAAAGGAGTAAGATTGATTGGATGAAGACAGCAGGAAAGCGGAGGTTCAGAGGAACGAATGCATCTCCATACGCTTATCTGAAATTCTCACTAGTGATTTACATAAGTATTTCTATCCTTCTTTTATTACTAAATTTCGAAAACTACATAACTATTTTATATCCGCCTGACTGAGATTTACAAGGTGACTATAGCTTGCTTCATACCAACAATCTCCGTGGGATTCGACCCTTACTCACGTAAGGTATTACTTGGACGACCCAGTGCACTTGCTGGTTAGTTATGCGAAGTTGTGAAGATATGTTTAGACCATGGTTCTGTGCATCCGTTTTTGGTGCCATCGCCAGGGAATCAATTTCGAACAATAATACACAACCTGAGTAACAATTTCGCATACCAAGTTTTTGGCGCCGTTGCCGGAGATTGTTTGAGTTTGGACAACTGACGGTTCATCTTGTTGCTCAGATTAGGTAACTTTCTTTTTGTTTTCTTTTCAAAAATTTTTCAAAAATCTTTCAAAAATTTCTCCTTTGTTTTCGAAAAAAAAAATCTTAAAATAAAAATGTTTTCAAAAATATATTTTTCTTCAGAATTTTTAAGAATGAATTCTAGTGTTTCATGAAGCATGTTAAAGCCTGGCTGGCTGTAAAGCCATACCCAAACTACTTTGGGATTGGTCTTCAACTAATCACCTCAATGGATGTAATTTACATGCTAGAGCTTGGCTGGCTATTAAGCCATGTGTAACCCTCAGATTGGAGCTTTAGATTAAGATTGTAAGATTCCTGGAATTCATATTAAAAATTTTGGAATCCTTATTTTTCTTTTTCAAATGATTTTCGAAAAATATAAAATAAAAATACAAAAAAATTTAGAAAATCATAAAAATTAAAAATCTTTCATGTTTCTTGTTTGAGTCATGTGTCATGTTATAAGTTTGGTGTCAATTGCATGTGCATCTTGCATTTTTCGAAAAAAATCATGCATTCATAGTGTTCTTCATGATCTTCAAGTTGTTCTTGGTAAGTCTTCTTGTTTGATCTTTGCATTTGCATGTTTTGTGTCTCTTCTTGTTTTTCATATGCATTCTTGAATTCTTAGTGCCTAAGCATTAAAGATTTCTAAGTTTAGTGTCTTGCATGTTTTCCTTGCATTAAAAATTTTTCAAAAATGTGTTCTTGATGTTCATCATGATCTTCATAGTGTTCTTGGTGTTCATCTTGACATTCATAGCATTCTTGCATGCATTCATTGTTTTGATCCATAACTTTCATGCATTGCATCATTTTTCTTGTTTTTCCCTCTCATCATAAAAATTCAAAAATCAAAAAAATATCTTTCCCTTTTTCTCTCTTAAAATTTCGAAAATTAGATTTGACTTTTTCAAAAATTTTTAAAATCTAGTTGTTTTTATGAGTCAAATTAAATTTTCAAATTAAAAAAATCTTATCTTTTTCAAAATCTTTTTCAAAAATCAAATCTTTTTTTCAATTTTTTTAGTTATTTTCGAAAATTTCAAAAATAATTTTCAAAAATCTTTTTCTTAATTTTACATCATATTTTCGAAAATAACATCATCAATTAATGTTTTGTTTCAAAAATTTCAAGTTTGTTACTTACTTGTTAAGAAAGATTCAAACTTTAAGTTCTAGAATCATATCTTGTGATTTCTTGTGAATCAAGTCATTAATTGAGATTTTAAAAATCAAATCTTTTTCAAAAACTAATTTCTATCATATCTTTTCAAAAATATCTTCTTATCTTACCTTTTTCAAAAAAGTGATTGCAAAATATCTTTTCTAACTTCCTAACTTCTTATCTTTTCAAAATTTGTTTCAGCTAACTAACTAACTTTTTGTTTGTTTCTTACCTTTTTCAAAACTACCTAACTAACTCTCTCTCTCTAATTTTCGAAAAAATCTTCCCTCTTTTTCAAAATTTCTTTTTAATTAGACTAATAAATTTCTTTATTTGAATTTTCGAAAAACTACTAACCCTTTTCAAAAACTATTTTCGAAAATCACTAACTCTTTTTAAAAATAATTTTCGAAAATTCTCTTCCTCTCTCATCTTATTCTATTTATTTATTCATCCACTAACATCTCTTCCTCACATCACTCACCAAATTCGAACCCCCTCTTCTATCTGTGTTCGAATTTTTTTTTCTTCTTTTCTTCTTCTACTAACAATAAGGAACCTCTTTACTGTGACATAGGGGATTCCTCTTCCTTTCTTTTTCTCCTCTCTTTCTTATGAGCAGGGACAAAGAAAAAGGCATTCTTGTTGAAGCTGATCCAGAACCTGAAAGGACTCTGAAGAGAAAACTAAGAGAAGCTAAATTACAACAATCCAGAGACAACCTTATTAAAAATTTCGAACAAGTAAAGGAGATGGCAGCCGAACCCAACAACAATAATGCAAGGAGAATGCTTGGTGACTTTACTGCACCTAATTCCAATTTACATGGAAGAAGCATCTCCATCCCTGCCATTGGAGCAAACAACTTTGAGCTGAAACCTCAGCTAGTTTCTCTGATGCAGCAGAACTGCAAGTTTTATGGACTTCCATCTGAAGATCCTTTTCAGTTCTTAACTGAATTCTTGCAGATATGTGATACTGTTAAGACTAATGGAGTAGATCCTGAAGTCTATAGGCTCATGCATTTCCCTTTTGCTGTAAGAGACAGAGCTAGAGTGTGGTTGGACTCTCAACCCAGAGATAGCCTGAACTCTTGGGATAAGCTGGTCACGGCTTTCTTAGCCAAGTTCTTTCCTCCTCAAAAGCTGAGCAAGCTTAGAGTGGATTTTCAAACCTTCAGACAGAAAGAAGGTGAATCCCCCTATGAAGCTTGGGAAAGATACAAGCAGCTGACCAAAAAGTGTCCTTCTGACATGCTTTCAGAAT
>NC_029788.2:70707316-70714274 GCF_000816755.2 Arachis ipaensis | reverse complement strand
AACACCTATAATCCATCATGGAGAAATCATCCAAATCTCTTATGGAAGGATCAAAGGCCTCAACAAGGCTTTAATAATGGTGGAAGAAACAGGTTTAGCAATAGCAAGCCTTTTCCATCATCCACTCAGCAACAGACAGAGAACTCTGAACAAAGTACCTCTAATTTAGCAAACTTAGTCTCTGATCTATCCAAGGCCACTGCAAGTTTCATGAATGAAACAAGGTCTTCCATTAGAAATTTGGAAGCACAAGTGGGCCAGCTGAGTAAAAGGATCACTGAAATCCCTCCTAGTACTCTCCCAAGCAATACAGAAGAGAATCCAAAAGGAGAGTGCAAGGCCATTGACATAAGCACCATGGCCGAACCTGTAAGGGAAGGAGAGGACGTGAATCCCAAGGAGGAAGACCTCCTAGGACGTCCAGTGATCAATAAGGAGCTTCCCTCTGAGGAACCAAAGGAATCTGAGACTCATCTAGAGACCATAGAGATTTCATTGAACCTCCTTATGCAATTCATGAGTTCTGATGAGTATTCCTCTTCTGAAGAGAATGAGGATGTTACTGAAGAGCAAGCTGCCAAGTTCCTTAGTGTAATCATGAAGCTAAATGCCAAATTATTTGGTATTGAAACTTGGGAAGATGAACCTCCCTTGTTCACCAATGAACTAAGTGATCTGGATCAACTGACATTGCCTCAGAAGAAACAGGATCCTGGAAAGTTCATAATACCTTGTACCATAGGCAACATGATCTTTAAGGCTCTGTGTGACCTTGGTTCAGGAATAAACCTCATGCCCCTCTCTGTAATAGAGAAACTGGGAATCTATGGGGTACACGCTGCTAAAATCTCATTAGAGATGGCAGACAATTCAAGAAAATAGGCTTATGGACAAGTAGAGGACGTGTTAGTAAAGGTTGAAGGCCTTTACATCCCTGCTGATTTCATAGTCCTGGATACTGGAAAGGAAGAGGATGAATCCATCATCCTAGGAAGACCTTTCCTAGCCACAGCAAGAGCTGTGATTGATGTGGACAGAGGAGAATTGATCCTTCAATTAAATAAGGACAACCTTGTGTTTACAACTCAAGGATCTCTCTCTGCATCCATGGAGAGGAAGCATAAAGAGCTTCTCTCAAAGCAGAGTCAAACAAAGCCCCCACAGTCAAACTCTAAGTTTGGTGTTGGGAGGCCACAACCAAACTCTAAGTTTGGTATCAAACCCCCTTATCCAAACTCTAAGTTTGGTGTTGGGAGGTCTCAACAAAGCTCTGGACATCTGTGAGGCTCCATGAGAGCCGACTGTCAAGCTATTGACATTAAAGGAGCGCTTGTTGGGAGGCAACCCAATGTTTATTTATCTAATTTTATTTTTGTTTTTCATGTTTTCTTAGGTTCATGATCATGTGGAGTCACAAAATAAACAAAAAATTTAGAAACAGAATCAAAAAACCAGCGGAAGAAAAATCACACCCTGGAGGAAGCACCTGTCTGGCCTTCAACGCCAGAACAGAGCATGGTTTTGGCGCTGAACGCCCAAAATGGGCAGTATCTGGGCGCTGAACGCCCAAAATGGGTAGCATCTGGGCGCTGAACGCCAGAATTGCACCCTGGAGAAGAGCTGGCGCTGAACGCCCAGAGTTGTGTGCAAGGGCATTTGACATGCCTAATTTGGTACAAGGTTGTAAATCCTTGAACACCTCAGGATCTGTGGACCCCACAGGATCATCTCAGGATCTGTGGACCCCACAGGATCATCTCAGGATCTGTGGACCCCACAGGATCATCTCAGGATCTGTGGACCCCACAGGATCATCTCAGGATCTGTGGACCCCACAGGATCATCTCAGGATCTGTGGACCCCACAGGATCATCTCAGGATCTGTGGACCCCACAGGATCATCTCAGGATCTGTGGACCCCACAGGATCATCTCAGGATCTGTGGACCCCACAGGATCATCTCAGGATCTGTGGACCCCACAGGATCATCTCAGGATCTGTGGACCCCACAGGATCATCTCAGGATCTGTGGACCCCACAGGATCATCTCAGGATCTGTGGACCCCACAGGATCATCTCAGGATCTGTGGACCCCACAGGATCATCTCAGGATCTGTGGACCCCACAGGATCATCTCAGGATCTGTGGACCCCACAGGATCATCTCAGGATCTGTGGACCCCACAGGATCATCTCAGGATCTGTGGACCCCACAGGATCATCTCAGGATCTGTGGACCCCACAGGATCATCTCAGGATCTGTGGACCCCACAGGATCATCTCAGGATCTGTGGACCCCACAGGATCATCTCAGGATCTGTGGACCCCACAGGATCATCTCAGGATCTGTGGACCCCACAGGATCATCTCAGGATCTGTGGACCCCACAGGATCATCTCAGGAT
The DNA here is from genome assembly GCF_000816755.2 of Arachis ipaensis. NCBI lineage: Eukaryota > Viridiplantae > Streptophyta > Magnoliopsida > Fabales > Fabaceae > Arachis > Arachis ipaensis. The sequence goes on along the minus strand of NC_029788.2, from coordinate 70,711,871 downwards.
CTGTGGACCCCACAGGATCATCTCAGGATCTGTGGACCCCACAGGATCATCTCAGGATCTGTGGACCCCACAGGATCATCTCAGGATCTGTGGACCCCACAGGATCATCTCAGGATCTGTGGACCCCACAGGATCATCTCAGGATCTGTGGACCCCACAGGATCATCTCAGGATCTGTGGACCCCACAGGATCATCTCAGGATCTGTGGACCCCACAGGATCATCTCAGGATCTGTGGACCCCACAGGATCATCTCAGGATCTGTGGACCCCACAGGATCATCTCAGGATCTGTGGACCCCACAGGATCATCTCAGGATCTGTGGACCCCACAGGATCATCTCAGGATCTGTGGACCCCACAGGATCATCTCAGGATCTGTGGACCCCACAGGATCATCTCAGGATCTGTGGACCCCACAGGATCATCTCAGGATCTGTGGACCCCACAGGATCATCTCAGGATCTGTGGACCCCACAGGATCATCTCAGGATCTGTGGACCCCACAGGATCATCTCAGGATCTGTGGACCCCACAGGATCATCTCAGGATCTGTGGACCCCACAGGATCATCTCAGGATCTGTGGACCCCACAGGATCATCTCAGGATCTGTGGACCCCACAGGATCATCTCAGGATCTGTGGACCCCACAGGATCATCTCAGGATCTGTGGACCCCACAGGATCATCTCAGGATCTGTGGACCCCACAGGATCATCTCAGGATCTGTGGACCCCACAGGATCATCTCAGGATCTGTGGACCCCACAGGATCATCTCAGGATCTGTGGACCCCACAGGATCATCTCAGGATCTGTGGACCCCACAGGATCATCTCAGGATCTGTGGACCCCACAGGATCATCTCAGGATCTGTGGACCCCACAGGATCATCTCAGGATCTGTGGACCCCACAGGATCATCTCAGGATCTGTGGACCCCACAGGATCATCTCAGGATCTGTGGACCCCACAGGATCATCTCAGGATCTGTGGACCCCACAGGATCATCTCAGGATCTGTGGACCCCACAGGATCATCTCAGGATCTGTGGACCCCACAGGATCATCTCAGGATCTGTGGACCCCACAGGATCATCTCAGGATCTGTGGACCCCACAGGATCATCTCAGGATCTGTGGACCCCACAGGATCATCTCAGGATCTGTGGACCCCACAGGATCATCTCAGGATCTGTGGACCCCACAGGATCATCTCAGGATCTGTGGACCCCACAGGATCATCTCAGGATCTGTGGACCCCACAGGATCATCTCAGGATCTGTGGACCCCACAGGATCATCTCAGGATCTGTGGACCCCACAGGATCATCTCAGGATCTGTGGACCCCACAGGATCATCTCAGGATCTGTGGACCCCACAGGATCATCTCAGGATCTGTGGACCCCACAGGATCATCTCAGGATCTGTGGACCCCACAGGATCATCTCAGGATCTGTGGACCCCACAGGATCATCTCAGGATCTGTGGACCCCACAGGATCATCTCAGGATCTGTGGACCCCACAGGATCATCTCAGGATCTGTGGACCCCACAGGATCATCTCAGGATCTGTGGACCCCACAGGATCATCTCAGGATCTGTGGACCCCACAGGATCATCTCAGGATCTGTGGACCCCACAGGATCATCTCAGGATCTGTGGACCCCACAGGATCATCTCAGGATCTGTGGACCCCACAGGATCATCTCAGGATCTGTGGACCCCACAGGATCATCTCAGGATCTGTGGACCCCACAGGATCATCTCAGGATCTGTGGACCCCACAGGATCATCTCAGGATCTGTGGACCCCACAGGATCATCTCAGGATCTGTGGACCCCACAGGATCATCTCAGGATCTGTGGACCCCACAGGATCATCTCAGGATCTGTGGACCCCACAGGATCATCTCAGGATCTGTGGACCCCACAGGATCATCTCAGGATCTGTGGACCCCACAGGATCATCTCAGGATCTGTGGACCCCACAGGATCATCTCAGGATCTGTGGACCCCACAGGATCATCTCAGGATCTGTGGACCCCACAGGATCATCTCAGGATCTGTGGACCCCACAGGATCATCTCAGGATCTGTGGACCCCACAGGATCATCTCAGGATCTGTGGACCCCACAGGATCATCTCAGGATCTGTGGACCCCACAGGATCATCTCAGGATCTGTGGACCCCACAGGATCATCTCAGGATCTGTGGACCCCACAGGATCATCTCAGGATCTGTGGACCCCACAGGATCATCTCAGGATCTGTGGACCCCACAGGATCATCTCAGGATCTGTGGACCCCACAGGATCATCTCAGGATCTGTGGACCCCACAGGATCATCTCAGGATCTGTGGACCCCACAGGATCATCTCAGGATCTGTGGACCCCACAGGATCATCTCAGGATCTGTGGACCCCACAGGATCATCTCAGGATCTGTGGACCCCACAGGATCATCTCAGGATCTGTGGACCCCACAGGATCATCTCAGGATCTGTGGACCCCACAGGATCATCTCAGGATCTGTGGACCCCACAGGATCATCTCAGGATCTGTGGACCCCACAGGATCATCTCAGGATCTGTGGACCCCACAGGATCATCTCAGGATCTGTGGCCCCCACAGGATCCCCACCTACCTCTACTCACTCTCTTCTCTCTTCTCAATCATCCTCTATTCCCAATAAACACTCTTCCCTATTAACCCTTCACCACTCACATCCACCCACTCTTCCCCATAAACCTACTCAATAAACTCCACCTACCTTCAAAATTCAAATCAATTTCCCACCCAAACCCACCCATGTGGCCGAAACACACCTCCCCCCCTCTTCTCCATCTTTTCTTCTTCTTTTTCATCTAATTCTTTATTTTCTTTCTCGAGGGCGAGCAATATTCTAAGTTTGGTGTGGTAAAAGCATAAGCTTTTTGTTTTTCCATTACCATTGATGGCACCCAAGACCGGAGAATACTTTAGAAAAGGGAAAGGGAAGACAAAAACTTCCACCTCCGAGTCATGGGAGATGGAAAGATTCATCTCCAAAGCTCATCAAGACCACTTCTATGATGTTGTGGCCAAGAAGAAGGTGATCCCCGAGGTCCCTTTCAAACTCAAAAGAAATGAGTATCCGGAGATCTGACATGAAATTCAAAGAAGAGGTTGGGAAGTTCTAACAAACCCCATCCAACAAGTCGGCATCCTAATGGTTCAAGAGTTCTATGCCAATGCATGGATCACCAAGAACCATGATCAAAGTAAGAACCCGGATCCAAAGAACTATGTTACAATGGTTCGGGGGAAATACTTGGATTTTAGTCCGAAAAATGTGAGGTTGGCGTTTAACTTGCCTATGATGCAAGGAGATGAACGCCCCTACACTAGAAGGGTCAACTGTAATCAAAGGTTGGACCAAGTCTTCATGGACATATGTGTGGAAGGAGCTCAATGGAAGATTAACTCCAAAGGCAAGCCGGTTCAACTAAGAAGATTGGACCTCAAGCCTGTGGCTAGAGGATGGTTGGAGTTCATCCAACGCTCCATCATCCCCACTAGCAACCGATCTGAAGTTACTGTGGATCGGGCCATCATGATCCATTGCATCATGATTGGAGAAGAAGTAGAGGTTCATGAAGTCATCTCCCTTGAACTCTACAAAATAGCCGAAAAGCCCTCTCCTCGGGCAAGGCTAGCTTTTTCTCATCTTATCTGCCATCTATGTTACTCAGCTGGAGCTTCCATAGAAGGAGACATTCACATTGAGGAAGAGAAGCCCATCACTAAGAAAAAGATGGAGCAAGCAAGAGAGCCCATTTATGGAGCTCAAGAGGCACAGGAAGCTCATCACCATGAGATCCCGGAGATGCCTCATATGCATTTTCCTCCACAAAATTATTGGGAGCAAATCAACACCTCCCTAGAAGAATTAAGTTCCAACATGGGATAATTAAGGGTGGAACATCAAGAGCACTCCATCATCCTTCACGAAATTAGAGAAGATCAAAAAGCAATGAGGGAGGAGCAACAAAGACAAGGAAGAGACATAGAAGAGCTCAAGGACATCATTGGTTCCTCAAGAAGGAAACGCCACCATCACTAAGGTGGACTCATTCCTTGTTCTTACTTTCTCTATTTTTCATTTTCTCTATGTTAAGTGCTTATCTATGTTTGTGTCTTCATTACATGATCATTAGTAGTAAGAAACTTTGTCTTAAAGTTATGAATGTCCTATGAATCCATCACCTCTCTTAAATGAAAAATGTTTTAATTCAAAAGAACAAGAAGTACATGAGTTTTAAATTTATCCTTGAACTTAGTTTAATTATATTGATGTGGTGACAATGCTTCTTGTTTTCGGAATGTATGCTTGAACAGTGCATATGTCTTTTGAAGTTGTTGTTTAAGAATGTTAAATATGTTGGCTCTTGAAAGAATGATGACTAGGAGACATGTTATTTGATAATCTGAAAAATCATAAAAATGATTCTTGAAGCAAGAAAAAGCAACAAAGAACAAAACTTGCAGAAAAAAAAATTAGGCGAAAAAAAATAGAAAGAAA
>NC_029788.2:70706018-70706954 GCF_000816755.2 Arachis ipaensis | reverse complement strand
TGTGGCATTTATGTATTCGGTGGTAATACTGGAAAACAAAGTGCTTAGGGCCACGGCCAAGACTCATAAAATAGCTGTGTTCAAGAATCATCATACTGAACTAAGAGAGTCAATAACACTATTCTGAACCTCAATGGATAAAGTGAGATGCCAGAACTATTCAAGAGGCAAAAAGCTATAAGTCCCACTCATTTGATTGGAGCTATGTTTCATTGATAGTTTGGAATTTATAGTATATTCTCTTCTTTTTATCCTATTTGATTTTCAGTTGCTTGGGGACAAGCAACAATTTAAGTTTGGTGTTGTGATGAGCGGATAATTTATACGCTTTTTGGCATTGTTTTTAGTATGTTTTTAGCAGAATCTAGTTACTTTTAGGGATGTTATCATTAATTTCCATGTTAAATTCACATTTCTAGACTTTACTATGAGTTTGTGTGTTTTTCTGTGATTTCAGGTATTTTCTGGCTGAAATTGAGGGACTTGAGCAAAAATCAGATTCAGAGGTTGAAGAAGGACTGCTGATGCTGTTGGATTCTGACCTCCTTGCACTCAAAATGGATTTTCTGGAGCTACAGAACTCAAAATGGCGCGCTTCTAATTGCGTTGGAAAGTATACATCCAGGGCTTTCCAGAAATATATAATAGTCTATGCTTTGCCCTAGTTTAGATGACGCAAACTGGCGTTCAACGCCAGCTCTCTGCCCAATTCTGGCGTCCAGCGCCAGAAACAAGTTGCAAAGTGGAGTTCAACGCCCAAACTGGCACAAAAGCTGGCGTTCAACTCCAAGAATGACCTCTCCACGTGTAGACTTCAAGCTCAGCCCAAGCACACACCAAGTGGGCCACAGAAGTGGATTTATGCATCAATTACTTACTCATGTAAACCCTAGTAGCTAGTTTATTATAAATAGGACCTTTTACTATTGTATTAGA
>NC_029788.2:70701789-70705451 GCF_000816755.2 Arachis ipaensis | reverse complement strand
GATGCCTCCAAACGATTAGCCGTGCTGTGACAGAGCATTTGGACCATTTTCCCGAGAGGATTGAAAGTAGCCATTGGCACCAGTGACATCCTTACATAAAGCCAGCCATAGAAAGGAGTAAGATTGATTGGATGAAGACAGCAGGAAAGCGGAGGTTCAGAGGAACGAATGCATCTCCATACGCTTATCTGAAATTCTCACCAGTGATTTAGATAAGTATTTCTATCCATCTTTTATTACTAAATTTCGAAAACTACATAACTATTTTATATCCGCCTGACTGAGATTTACAAGGTGACCAAAGCTTGCTTCATACCAACAATCTCCGTGGGATTCGACCCTTACTCACGTAAGGTATTACTTGGATGACCCAGTGCACTTGCTGGTTAGTTATGCGAAGTTGTGAAGATATGTTTAGACCATGGTTCTGTGCATCCGTTTTTTGTGCCATTGCCAGGGAATCAATTTCGAACAATAATTCACAACCTGAGTAACAATTTCGCATACCAATGAGTATGTGAAGAAAAGTGAAAATGGGTAGTTAGGTTAGCTTTGAATTGTATAGGATGTCATAGGTTAGCTGGGAAGTTTAAGCTTATCAAATATTCAAATTTCAAGCTCACTTGACCAAATATGCATCCCACGTTAACCCTAGCTCCATTACAACCAATGAAAAGACCTCATGATACTTGTATGCATGCATGAAATAAATTTTGATTGTTAGAAGAAAAACAAATCTTGGAAAGCATGATTAGGGGAGAATTGAGAGAATCAACCTTAAACATTTGAGCGAATAGAGTGCAAACACATCCGGTGAGGGTTTGATGCTCAATTACATGTTTTCACCTATAATCATCTCTTTTCTTGCAAGTTTATAAAAATATTTAATAACTCAATTCAATTGTGGATTAGACTTGCTAGTCCCTAGCCCTTGTGCATCTATGCTTCTTGGGAATTGATTTATTTTGACCAAGCAATTGCATTCATGTAGATAGTTGCATATGGTTTAGGTTGCATCTAGTTAGGTTACATTGAATAAATGTTGATGCCCTTTGTTTCTTTCTTGGTTTAAGCATGAGGACATGCTTGGTTTAAGTGTGGGGAGGTTGATAAACCCCATTTGTAGGGTTTATCTTGTATTGATTTTAAGGGATTTTATCACCTTTTACCCATATTTATTCAATGAAATAGCATGGTTTCATGATTATCTCCTAATTTGTGCTTAAGTGTGAAAACATGCTTTTTAGGCTCTTAATTGATAATTTTAACTCACATTTGATTCCACTAGATGCTTTGATAGGTTTGTTAAGTGATTTCAGGTTGAAAAGGCTAGGAATGGATCAAGGGAGTGAAGAGGAAAGCATGCAAAGTGGAGAACAAATGAAAAAGCCAAAGATTTGAAAATATTCATCCACATGCACGCGCACTGTACGCGCACGCGTGGATCGCGAAAACCTCAAGGGACGCTGATGAGCGGATAATTTATACGCTTTTTGGCATTGTTTTTAGTATATTTTTAGTATATTTTAGTTAGTTTTTATTATGTTTTTATTAGTTTTTAAATAAAAATCACTTTTCTGGGCTTTACTATGATTTTGTGTATTTTTCTGTGATTTCAGGTATTTTCTGGCTGAAATTGAGGGACTTGAGCAAAAATCTGATTCAGAGGCTGGAAAAGGACTGCAGATGCTGTTGGATTCTGACCTCCCTGCACTCAAAGTGGATTTTCTGGAGCTACAGAAACCCATTTGGCGCGCTCTTAATTGCGTTGGAAAGTAGACATCCTGGGCTTTCCAGCAATATATAATAGTCCATACTTTGCCCGAGATTTGATGGCCCAAACAGGCGTTCCAAGTCAGCTCAAGAATTCTGGCGTTTAACTCCAGAACTGGCACAAAAGCTGGAGTTAAACGCCCAAACTGGCATAAAAGCTGGCGTTTAACTCTAGGAAATGTCTCTACACATGAAAGCTTCAATGCTCAGCCCAAGCACATACCAAGTGGGCCCCAAAAGTGGAATTTTACAATAAACCCCCTAGCTTACTCATTTTCTGTAACCCTAGGTCACTAGTTTACTATAAATACTACTTTCAGTGATTCATATTGTACCTCATGACACTTTACACGTTTCTTGTTGTGTTCTCTACGGCATGAGTCTCTAAACCCCATTGTTGGGGGTGAGGAGCTCTACTGTTCTTCATGAATTAATGCAATTACTACTGTTTTCCATTCTATTATGCTTGCTTCCATTCTAAGATATTCATTCACACTTCAACTTGATGAATGTGATGATCTGTGACACTCATCATCATTCTCACCTATGAACGCGTGCCTGACAACCACCTCCGTTATACCTTAGATTGAATGCATATCTCTTAGCCTCATGATTCAAATTAGAGTCTTCGTGGTATAAGCTAGAATCATTGACGGTCATTCCTGAGATCCGGAACGTCTAAACCTTGTCTGTGGTATTCTGAGTAGGATCTGGGAAGGGATGACTGTGACGAGCTTCAAACTCACGAGTGTTGGGCGTAGTGACAGACGCAAAAGGATCAATGGATCCTATTCCGACATGATCGAGACCCAACAGATGATTAGCCGTGCGGTGACAGCGCATTTGGAACATTTTCACTGAGAGAACGGGATGTAGCCATTGACAATGGTGATGCCCAACATAAAGCTTGCCATGGAAGGAGTCTTGCATGCATGAAGAAGAAGACAGTAGGAAAGCAGAGGTTCAGAAGACAAAGCATCTCCAAAGCCTCAACCTGTTCTTCATTACTGCATAACAAGTATTTATTTCATGTTCTTTTACTTTTTACAATTAAATCTGAGAATTACTGATATCCTGACTAAGAGTTACAAGATAACCATAGCTTGCTTCAAGCTGACAATCTCCGTGGGATCGACCCTTACTCACGTAAGGTATTACTTGGACGACCCGGTGCACTTGCTGGTTAGTTGTGCGGAGTTACAAAAGTGTGATTGTAATTTTGTGCACCAAGTTTTTGGCGCCGTTGCCGGGGATTGTTCGAGTTTGGACAACTGACGGTTTATCTTGTTGCTTAGATTAGGAATATTTTATTTTTGTTGGTTTAGAGTCTTTTATTTAAGTTTAGTTTTATATTTTAAGTTTGGTGTCAATTGCATGCTGTTATTTTCTTTTAATCTTTTTCGAATTTGCATGTTACTAGTTCTTTCTTGATCTTTAAAAATTCTAAGTTTGGTGTCTTCTTTGTTTTTCCTTTAATTTTTCGAAAATATTGTGCTTGATTTTCTAAAAATTTTAAGTTTGGTGTTTTTGTGCTTTTATTTACTTAAAAATTTTTTTTTCAAAAATTTGTTCTTGGTGTTCATCTTGATCTTCAAAGTGTTCTTAGTGTTCATCTTGACATTCAAAGTTTTCTTGTTTGTTCTCTGTGTTTTGATCTAAAATTTCTAAGTTTAGTGTCATTTTGTTATTTTTCTCTTTCCGCATTAAAATTCAAAAATAAAAAAAAATATCCCTTCCTTATTTTACTCATAAATTTTGAAATTTTGCATTAATTGAGTCAAAGATTTTCAAAATTATATCTTTCTTTTTAGTTAAGTCAATATTCTAATTTCAAAAATTGATCTTTTCAAATCTTTTTCAAAGTAATTCTCAATCATATCTTTTTAATT
>NC_029788.2:70676362-70701710 GCF_000816755.2 Arachis ipaensis | reverse complement strand
GCTAATTTCAAAAAAAAAACTTTTTAATTAATTAATTAATTTAGTTTTCAATTTACTTTGATTTTATTTTCTTTTAGTTTTCAAAATTTTATTTTCCTTTTTATTTTATTTTATTATTTTCGGTCACTTTTAATAAAAAATATATATAATTCATATCAATTCCCTTTTCTCCATCATGGACATAAGTGGAAGTGAACAGTCCAGAAGGACTCTGGGGTCATATGCTAACCCCATTACAGCTGCATATGGGAGTAGCATCTGTGTACCTCCCATCAAAGCAAGCAGCTTTGAGCTAAATCCTCAGCTCATTATCATGGTGCAGCAAAATTGCCAGTATTCCGGTCTTCCACACGAAGAACCTACTGAGTTTCTGGCACAGTTCTTACAAATTGCTGACACAGTACGAGATAAAGAAGTGGATCAGGATGTCTACAGATTATTATTGTTTTCATTTGCTGTAAAAGATCAAGCTAAGAGGTGGTTAAATAACCAACCCACATCAAGCATAAAAACATGGAGACAATTAACAGACAAATTCCTGAATCAATTTTACCCTCCAAGAAGGATGACACAGCTTAGGCTGGACATCCAAGGCTTTAAACAAGAGGATCATGAATCCCTTTATAATGCCTGGGAGAGGTACATAGGGATGCTGAGAAAATGCCCTTCTGAAATGTTTTCAGAGTGGGTACAGTTAGACATCTTCTACTATGGGCTTACAGAAAAAGCTAAGATGTCCCTAGACCACTCAGCTGGTGGATCTATACACATGAGAAAAACAATTGAAGAGGCTCAAGAACTCATAGATACAGTTGCTAGAAATCAACATCTGTACTCAAACAGTGAGTCCTCCATAAAAGAAGAGGCTATGGCAGTAACTACTGATCCCAATCCTAAAGAACAGATTGTGGAACTTAATCAGCAACTACTCCTAATGACAAAACAATTAGCAGAATTCAAAGAGATGCTCCAAGACACTAAAAATGCTAACAAGAATATAGAAGCACAATTGAATCAGACAAGACAGCAGCTATCTAAACAGATAACAGAAGAATGCCAAGCTATCCAACTAAGGAGCGGGAAGACAGTGAATAACTCAGCTCAAAGTAGCAAAAAGTCAAGAAGAGAGCAAATGACAGAGGATGACCAAACCACTGCCCAAAATCCCTCTGAGGACATCAAGAGCCCAGAGAGGAATAACTCTGGCATTCAAACGCCAGAAAAGGGGGAAAAGTTGGCATTAAACGCCCATTCCTTGTCCAGTTTTGGCGTTCAAACGCCAGAAAAGGGTGGGAAGCTGGCGTTAAACACCCATCCAGCACCCAATCCTGGCGTTCAAACGCCAATGAGGGATCAGACACCTGTAAATGCTGATAGTAACCCCTCTAAGAAGGCTTCTCCAACCACTCCTGTAGGGAATAAACCTGTAGCAACTAAGGTTGAAGAATATAAAGCCAAGATGCCTTATCCTCAGAAACTCCGCCAAGCGGAATAGGATAAACAATTTGCCCGCTTTGCAGACTATCTCAGGACTCTTGAAATAAAGATTCCATTTGCAGAGGCACTTGAGCAAATACCCTCTTATGCTAAGTTCATGAAAGAGATCTTAAGTCATAAGAAGGATTGGAGAGAAACTGAAAAAGTGTTTCTCACTGAAGAATGCAGTGCAGTCATTCTGAAAAGCTTACCAGAGAAGCTTCAAGATCCAGGAAGCTTTATGATACCATGCACATTAGAGGGTGCCTGTACCAAGACAGCCCTATGTAACCTTTCAGGCATCATTGAAGACATGATTGTCAAGGTTGGGCCATTTGCCTTTCCCACTGACTTTGTAGTGCTGGAAATGGAGGAGCACAAGAGTGCAACTCTCATTCTAGGAAGACCTTTCCTAGCAACTGGATGAACTCTTATTGATGTACAAAAAGGGGAAGTGACCCTGAGAGTCAATGAGGATGAGTTCAAGTTAAATGCTGTCAAAGCTATGCAGCATCCAGACACATCAAATGACTGCATGAGCACTGATATTATTGACTCTTTAGTGGAAGAGATCAATATGACTGAGAGTCTTGAATCAGAGCTAGAAGACATCTTTAAAGATGTTCAGCCTGATCTGGAGGAATCAGAGGAAATAAAAGTACCACTGAAAATCCCTCAGGAAGAGGAGAAACCTCCTAAACCTGAGCTCAAACCACTACCACCATCCCTGAAATATACATTTTTGGGAGAGGGTGACACTTTTCCAGTGATCATAAGCTCTGCTTTAAATCCACAGGAAGAGAAAGCACTAATTTAAGTGCTAAAGCAGAGATTAATCCACTGTTTCCTGCATTAGTAGCATCCTCTCCACTGTTTACAATTATTTCACATCAAAAGGAAAAAAAAGAGGATAATTGTATTTGTACCTGTGAAACTTGTTGAGTAGGGAATATTCCAGCCAATTGTATTGGAATTTTACCTCCTTCCTTAGAAGCAATATAGGAGACTAGCGCTTGCAATTGTGCTTTAACGGTATCCAACTCTTCTTGTACATTTGGACCACAAGTAGATGATGTTCCAACATCATTTGAAGAACCTAAATTCATTTGACTAATCCTTGTAATGTTGTTCTTGAAAGCAATTGTTGGAACAGCTCCCATACCTAAACCTCGAACACGACCAGGGTGCTCTTTCCCAAAAACTACTCCAAGAGCATCAAGAGGATAATTAAGAGTTAATTCCATCGGTTGTTGGCTGCTATGTGCTTCAATCTTCTCCTACATGTATAAAAAAAAAGAAAGAATCAAAAATAGTATTATATTATAAAAAAGAAAGAAAAAGAAATACAAACAAGTTACTTATTACACTTTAGTCTTACCGCTATTTCTTTAGCTTTTTCGTTAACATAACTTCCATCTGTTTTCTTGTGAGTGATGTCCCACATTTGAACCCTACTAACTTCTTTTCCCGTCTCTTCCGTCTAAAATTTAAGAAAAGTAGAAAGACTCGATTAAAAAATAGAAGCCTACTAACTTCAATCATGTATATATCATTCATCTAATTATTATCTGAGATAGATTAGATATGCAGAAAAATTAAGAGATAATGCATGCATTATATTTGAGATAGATTAGATATGCATGCATTAATTGATTACCAATTCAGCCCTTCTTCTTGCAATTGATTTAGCACCTGAAGTATGAGGAATTATTTGTTTTTGCCGAATTTCTTGATTCCTCTTACAAAGTTTCTGCAAGTTAAATTTGGACATAATTAAATAGAACCAAACATGCATTCAACATATAACAATAATAATGGTTTCAAGAGGGCAAAAGAGTGCAGCACTACTGCATGAGAAGCTATCACTAGTTCATTACCAACTCTATATAAAATAAAATACAAGAGCAGGCAGCAGCAATATCTGCTTCATATAAGGCTTACTTCACCCTTCACCATGCCAATACCAAACTTTGTAGTTTTCTGGAAATGGCTTGACTATTAAATGTTCAAAAACTTTCTCTCTTGTTTGCCACTTGCCAAAACCACACACCGGACAAGGGCATTTAATCTGATGACCAAAAGCGAAATCCAAAAACTTGTTTAGACCATCCTTATACTCATGCGTGTTTCGTGGTTTTCCAATCCATGACTTATCGATTGACATGACTAAGAGGAACTACAAATAGAAATTTTAAAAAATCTATTCATTAAAAATCTCTCTCTCATATTAACTAGGCAACTAACTAGTATATATCAGCATGCACTACTATAAAAAGAAATTCTTGTATGCACAAATTAGATATCAAACAAATACTTAAAGAAATTATAATTACCTCTTTCAAATGATAATTTCCCTTCTTTTTTCTTTCCCAGCAAATATTAAAACTTGAAGCTTTCAAAGTAAAGTAGCTAGCAGCAAAAGTTGAAGATAATTTATACGCTTTTTGGCATTGTTTTTAGTATGTTTTTAGTAGGATCTAGTTACTTTTAGGGATGTTTTCTTAGTTTTTATGTTAAAATTCACATTTCTGGACTTTACTATGAGTTTGTGTGTTTTTCTGTGATTTCAGGTATTTTCTGGCTGAAATTGACGGACTTGAGCAGAAATCAGATTCAGAGGTTGAAAAAGGACTGCTGATGCTGTTGGATTCTGACCTCCCTGCACTCAAAGTGGATTTTCTGGAGCTACAGAACTCGAAATGGCGCGCTTCTAATTGCGTTGGAACGTAGACATCCAGGGCTTTCCAGCAATATATAATAGTCGATACTTTGGCCAAGAATTGACGACGTAAACTGGCGTTCAACGCCAGCCTTCTGCCCAAATCTGGCGTCCAGCGCCAGAAAAGGATCCAAAACCAGAGTTGAACGCCCAAACTGGCACAGAAACTGGCGTTCAACTCCACAAATGGCCTCTGCACGTGCTACACTTAAGTTCAGCCCAAACACACACCAAATGGGCCCCGGAAGTGGATTTATGCATCAATTACTTACTCATGTAAACCCTAGTGACTATTTTATTATAAATAGGACCTCTTACTATCGTATTAGGCATCTTTGGATTACCTTATGATCCTTTGATCACGTTTTAGGGGGCTGGCCTCTCGGCCATGCCTGGACCTTCACTTATGTATTTTCAACGGTAGAGTTTCTACACTCCATAGATTAAGGTGTGGAGCTCTGCTGTTCCTCAAAGATTAATGCAAAGTACTACTGTTTTCTATTCAATTCTTCTTATTTCGCTTCTAAGATATCCATTCGCACCCAAGAACGTGATGAAGGTGATGATTATGTGTGACGCTCATCATCCTTCTCCCTTATGAACGCGTGCCTGACAAACACTTCTGTTCTACATGAATTAAGCTAGAATGAATATCTCTGAGATCTCCTAACCAGAATCCTCGTGGCGTACGCTAGAATGATGGCGGCATTCAAGAGAATCCGGAAGGTCTAAACATTGTCTGTGGTATTCTGAGTAGGATTCAATGATTGAATGACTGTGACGAGCTTCAAACTCGCGATTGTTGGGCGTTAGTGACAGACGCAAAAGGAGGGTGAATCCTATTCCAGCATGATCGAGAACCGACAAATGAATAGCCGTGCCGTGACAGGGTGCGTGAGCATATGATTCACTGAGAGGAGGGGATGTAGCCACTGACAACGGTGATGCCCTTGCATAAAGAGAACCGACAGATGAGTAGCCGTGCCGTGACAGGGTGCGTGAGCATATTATTCACTGAGAGGATAAGATGAAGCCATTGACAAGGGTGATGCCTCCAGACGATTAGCCGTGCCGTGACAGGGCATTGGATCATTTTCCCGTGAGATGACCGAAAGTAGCCATTGACAGTGGTGATGTATCACATAAAGCCAGCCATGGGAAGGAGTAAGACTGATTGGATGAAGATAGCAGGAAAGCAGAAGTTCAGAGGAACGAAAAGCATCTCCATTCGCTTATCTGAAATCCCTGCCAATGAATCTACATAAGTATCTCTATCCCTTTTATTGTTTTTTTTAATCTAATAAAGTATCATGTTTAAATCCGCCTGACTGAGATTTGCAAGGTGACCATAGCTTGCTTCATACCAACAATCTCCGTGGGATTCGACCCTTACTCACTTAAGGTATTACTTGGACGACCCAGTGCACTTGCTGGTTAGTTGAACGGAGTTGTGAATTCAAATAGAGCCAATTATTAAATTTCACACAAATACAAAGAGAATGGATCACAATTTCGTCCACCAAGTTTTTGGCGCCATTGCCGGGGATTGTTTGAGTTTGGACAACTGACGGTTCATCTTGTTGCTCAGATTAGGTAATTTTCTTTTTATTTTCTTTTCAAAAATTTTTCAAAAATCTTTCAAAAATTTTCCTTTTGTTTTCGAAAAAAAAAATGTGTTTTCAAAAATAAATTATTCTATGACTTCAAAATTTTTAAGAATGAATTCTAGTGTTTCATGAAGCATGTGAAGCCTGGCTGGCTGTAAAGCCATGTCTAAATTCGTTTGGACTGAGGCTTCCAACCATCACTTTATACGACTGTAGGGCATGCCAGGCATGTCATGTCTGAATCACATGCTGAAGCTTGGCTGGCCATTCTGGCGTTCAAACGCCAGAACAGAGCATAGTTCTGGCGCTGAACGCCCAGAATGGGAGCATCCTGGTGCTGAACGCCCAGAACAAGCATGGTTCTGGCGTTCAACGCCAGAAATGGCAGCAAATGGGCGTTGAACGCCCAAAATGGACACCAACCTGGCGCTGAACGCCCAGAGTTGTGTGCAAGGGCATTTTGCATGCCTAAATTGGTGCAGGGATGTAAATGCCTTGACACCTCAAGATCTGTGGACCTCACCGGATCACCTCAGGATCTGTGGACCCCACAGGATCCCCACCTACCTCCTCATAATCCTAGTTTTTATTTCCACATCTTCTTCTTCAACTATTCCTTCTTCTTTTGCTCGAGGGCGAGCAACATTCTAAGTTTGGTGTGGTAAAAGCATAGTTTTTTTTTTTTGTTTTTTCCATAACCATTGATGGCACCTAAGGCCAGAGAAACCTCTAGAAAGAGGAAAGGGAAGACAAAAGCTTCCATCAAGGGTCTATAGCTCACTGGTAGAACATTTGACTGCAAATCAAGAGATCCCTGAGATACCTCAGGGGATACATTTTCTTCCACACAATTATTGGAAGCAACTAAGGGTGGAATATCAAGAGCACTCCATCATACTTCATGAAACAAGAGAAGATCAGAAAGCAATGAGGGAGGAGCAACAAAGACAAGGAAGAGACATAGAAGAGCTCAAGGACATCATTGGTTCCTCAAGAAAAAAACGCCACCATCACTAAGGTGGATTCATTCCTTGTTCTTCTTTCTTCTGTTTTTCGTTTTCTATGTTATGTGCTTATCTATGTTTGTGTCTTCACTACATGATCATTAGTAGTAGTAACTTTGTCTTAAAGATATGAATGTCCTATGAATCCATCACCTCTCTTAAATGAAAAATGTTTTAATTCAAAAGAACAAGAAGTACATGAGTTTCGAATTTATCTTTGAACCTAGTTTAATTATATTGATGTGGTAACAATGCTTCTTGTTTTCTGAGTGTATGCTTGAACAGTGCATATGTCTTTTGAAGTTGTTGTTTAAGAATGTTAAATATGTTGGCTCTTGAAAGAATGATGACTAGGAGACATGTTATTTGATAATCTGAAAAATCATAAAAATGATTCTTGAAGCAAGAAAAAGCAGCAAAGAACAAAGCTTGCAGAAAAAAAATAGAGAAAAAAATATAGACGAAAAAAAAATAAAGAAAAAGAAAAAGCAAGCAGAAAAAGCCAAAAGCTCTTAAAACCAAGAGGCAAGAGCAAAAAGCCAATAGAAAGGATCCCAAGGCTTGGAGCATCAGTGGTTAGGAGGGCCTAAAAGGAATAAAATCCTGGTCTAAGCGGCTAAACCAAGCTGTCCCTAACCATGTGCTTGTGGCGTGTAGGTGTCAAGTAAAAACTTGAGACTGAGCGGTTAAAGTCAAGGTCCAAAGCAAAAACAAAGAGTGTGCTTAAGAACCCTGGACACCTCTAATTGGGGACTTTGGCAAAGCTCTCCGTGGGATTCGACCCTTACTCACGTAAGGTATTACTTGGACGACCCAGTGCACTTGCTGGTTAGTTGAACGGAGTTGTGAATTCAAATAGAGCCAATTATTAAATTTCACACAAATACAAAGAGAATGGATCACAATTTCGTCCACCAGTAGGACATAGAAGTTAGAACATAGATTATTGGAATAGCTCATAATATGCTTGACCCTTAATGATATTACATTTAGACATTGATTCTGCAGCTCGTTACAATTATAAGCTAAAAAAATGGTTGCAAACTTCACCCAGAAATAAATATCCAGGATAAATAAAGTAATTTAGCCACAGAAGCGTACATACCAGTCATATGAAACAGAGATAGCAGGTATATCATTGAAAAAAGCCTCACGAGCTCCTGCTACAGTGCCTGAGTAAACACTAGAAAGGGAAATACTTAGTACAGCCATGGGAAAAACACTTTCTTAATAGAGTTAAAAACTTCTGAAGCAACAATAGTTGTTTTCTAAGTTTCTTTGCAAATTATAATTTTGTGCATCTCAAATTGCAGGAGGTTTATGATCATATGGAGTTAATGATGATTACATTGTCATATGGAGTAAATTATATTCCAATAACAAGAGTCAACAGCCATTCTACTAAAATTGTTCAAAAATAAATATAAACAAAAGAAAGTCCAAGACAGCCAGCCTAAAAGAAGCAGAAGGAATAAAATGAAACAAGGACTACAACATGTTAATCAAATCTAAGTGTAAGGACATGTTAATCAAATAATGAGCTACACTACATGTTTGATGTTGATGACCTGAGACTGAAATGAAACAAGGACTACAGCATACACTAATGTGTCTAAGTGCTTCTTTTCACTGCTATTTTAGGGCTTTAATTAAATATTGAACAGAGCTAATGCAAAAACATTGAACAGAGTAACGGCAACAGAGCTAAATAACTAAAGAGATTACTCATTTATAGCTTTGCTTAAAAGAACCAAAAAAGAACCAAAGAGGCAAATAGAGAAATTGAGATTGGAGCAGTTTTTTCTGAGATCGGAGATCAGAGAAACACCTTAATAGAAGTAAGCAATAGAAGATCTGAGTTCAGAGAGAGAGACACACGTTAATAGAAGTAAGCGAAAGAAGACCTGAGATCGTCGTCAATCACCCCCGCACCAACGTCAATCCAATGCTTCAACGGAAGACCCAAAAATCCCTAACAGAGCTGCAGAGAAATAAAAACCCCCAAAAATCAGCACCAAAAGCAATTTTCAAATCCTAACCCAAACAAAAACAAAGAAATCGGTGCCTTTTGGAATCGAAATGAAGCGAGAAGCCCTAGAAGGAAGAAGGCGTTGTCGGAGAGCTTCTTTACACTGAGGAAATGAGAGTGTTGTATGTTCAGAGAGGATAGAAGCCCTAGCTAGAAGGAAGAACGGCGTTGAATGAGTCAGGGATTGTAATTTTTTTCTTTTTATATGCATGTGAAAACGGCGGTTCAAAACCGCCATAATCACCAGAACCGCCAAAATATATAAAGCCAATTACGGCAGCA
This sequence comes from Arachis ipaensis, assembly GCF_000816755.2. NCBI lineage: Eukaryota > Viridiplantae > Streptophyta > Magnoliopsida > Fabales > Fabaceae > Arachis > Arachis ipaensis. The sequence goes on along the minus strand of NC_029788.2, from coordinate 70,692,593 downwards.
GAAAAATTGCCATAATGACTCGATAATATGGCGGTTCTTTAAAACCGCCTTAATCTCCATGCCATTTTAACCCTTTTTTTTTGTAGTGTAAGGACACATAAGACAGCTCTTGGGTGGTCCATAAGCGACCTTAAGGGCATTAGCCCAGCGAGATGTATGCACAAGATCCTATTAGAGGATGATGCTAAGCCAGTGGTTCAACCACAGAGGCGGCTAAATCCAGCTATGAAGGAAGTGGTGCAGAAAGAGGTCACTAAGTTACTCGAGGCTGGGATTATTTATCCTATTTCTGATAGCCCCTGAGTGAGCCCTGTCCAAGTTGTCCCCAAGAAGGGAGGCATGATAGTGGTCCATAATGAAAAGAATGAACTGGTTCCCACAAGAACAGTCACAGGGTGGCGTATGTGTATTGATTACAGAAGGCTCAATACAGCCACCAGAAAGGATCATTTTTCTTTACCATTCATAGACCAAATGCTAGAAAGACTAGCAGGTCATGAATACTACTACTTTTTGGATGGCTATTCAGGCTACAACCAAATTGCAGTGGATCCTCAAGACCAAGAGAAAATAGCATTCACATGTCCATCTGGAGTATTTGCTTACAGAAGAATGCCTTTTGGTCTCTACAATGCACCTGCAACCTTTCAGAGGTGCATGCTCTCTATTTTCTCTGATATGGTAGAGAAATTCTTGGAAGTCTTCATGGATGACTTCTCAGTATTTGGAGACTCATTTAGCTCCTGTCTTGATCATCTAGCACTTGTCCTGAAAAGGTGCCAAGAAACTAACCTGGTCTTAAACTGGAAAAAATGTCACTTTATGGTGATTGAAGGTATTATCCTTGGGCACAAAATTTCAAGCAAGGGAATAGAGGTAGATGATGAGCGGATAATTTACACGCTTTTTGGCATTGTTTTTAGTATGTTTTTAGTAGGATCTAGTTACTTTTAGGGATGTTTTCATTAGTTTTTATGTTAAATTCACATTTCTGGACTTTACTATGAGTTTGTGTGCTTTTCTGTGATTTCAGGTATTTTCTGGCTGAAATTGAGGGACTTGAGCAAAAATCAGATTCAAAGGTTGAAGAAGGACTGCTGATGCTGTTGGATTCTGACCTCCCTGCACTCAAAGTGGATTTTCTGGAGCTACAGAACTCAAAATGGCGCACTTCCAATTGCGTTGAAAAGTAGACATCCAGGGCTTTCCAACAATATATAATAGTCCATACTTTGGCCGAGTTTAGATGACGCAAAAGGGCGTTGAACGCCAGTTCTATGCTGCAGTCTGGAGTTAAATGCCAGAAAAACGTCACGAACCAGTGTTGAACGCCAAAAACACGTCACAACTTGGCGTTCAACTCCAAAAGAAGCCTCTGCACGTGGAAAGCTAAATCTCAGCCTAAGCACACACCAAGTGGGCTCCGGAAGTGGATTTATGCATCAATTACTTACTTCTGTAAACCCTAGTAGCTAGTTTAGTATAAATAGGACTTTTTACTATTGTATTAGACATCCTGGATTGTATTTTTGATCCTGTGATCACGTTTTGGGGGCTGGCCATTCGGCCATGCCTGAACCTTCATCACTTATGTATTTTCAACGGTAGAGTTTCTACACTCCATAGATTAAGGTGTGGAGCTCTGCTGTTCCTCATGAATTAATGCAAAGTACTACTGTTTTCTATTCAATTCAACTTATTCCGCTTCTAAGATATTCATTCGCACTCCAACATGAATGTGATGAACGTGACAATCATCATCATTCCCTATGAACACGTGCCTGACAACCACTTCCGTTCTACCTTAGATTGAATGAGTATCTCTTGGATCTCTTAATCAGAATCTTCGTGGTATAAGCTAGATTGATGGCGGCATTCATGAGAATCCGGAAAGTCTAAACCTTGTCTGTGGTATTCCGAGTAGGATTCAGGGATTGAATGACTGTGACGGACTTCAAACTCAAGAGTGCTGGGCGTAGTGACAGATGCAAAAGGAGGTGAATCCTATTCCAGTATGATCGAGAACCACAGATGATTAGCCGTGCCGTGACAGAGCATTTGGAGCTTTTTCACAAGAGGATGGGATGTAGCCATTGACAACGGTGATGCCCTTACATAAAGCCAGCCATGGAAAGGAGTAAGACTGATTGGATGAAGACAGCAGGAAAGCAGAGGTTCAGAGGAACGAAAGCATCTCTATACGCTTATCTGAAATTCTCACCAATGAATTACATAAGTATTTCTATCTTTATTTTCTGTTTATTTATTATTATTTTCGAAAACTCCATAACCATTTGATATCCGCCTGACTGAGATTTACAAGGTGACCATAGCTTGCTTCATACCAACAATCTCCGTGGGATCGACCCTTACTCACGTAAGGTTTTATTACTTGGACGACCCAGTGCACTTGCTGGTTAGTTGTGCGAAGTTGTGAAGTTATGTTTGGACCATGGTATTGTGCACCAGTTGTTGGCGCCATTGCTAGGGAGAGAACGAACAACAAATTTTACAACCTAATCTGAGTAACAATTTCGCATACCAAGTTTTTGGCGCCGTTGCCGGGGATTGTTTAAGTTTGGACAACTGACGGTTCATCGTGTTTCTCAGATTGGGTAATTTTCTTCTTATTTTATTTTCAAAAAGTTTTCAAAAATTTTTCAAAAAAAAAAATCTTTCAAAAATTTCTCATCTGTTTTCAAAAATTATTCTAAAATTTTTTTAAGAATGAATTCTAGTGTTTCATGAAGCATGTTGAAGCCTGACTGGCTGTAAAGCCATGTCTAAATTCATTTGGACTGGGGCTTCCAACCCAACATTATCAAGAGCAAGCTAGTTGTTGCTAATCCACCTGCTGCTGTTCCTGATCCACCTGATTTACATGCTAAAGCTTGACTGGCTATTAAGCCATGTCCTACCCTCAGATTGGAGCTTTAGACTAAGAGTGCAAGATTCCTGGAATTCATATTAAAAATTTTGGAATCCTTATTTTTCTTTTTCAAATAATTTTCAAAAAATCCAAAAAAATTAGAAAATCATAAAATCAAAAATATTTTGTGTTTTTGGTATGAGTCTTGTGTCAATTGCATGTTTTAAATTTTGCATAAAATTTTCGAAAAAAATCATGCATTCATGGTGTTCTTCATGATCTTCAAGTTGTTCTTGATGAATCTTCTTGTTTGATCTTCATGTTTTCTTGTTCTATGTCTTTTCTTGTTTTTCATATGCATTCTTGCATCCATAGAGTCTAAACATGAAAGATTTCTAAGTTTGGTGTCTTGCATGTTTTCTTTGCATTAAAAATTTTCAAAAATAAGTCTTGATGTTCATCTTGACATTCAAAGTGTTCTTGGTGTTCATCTTGACATTCATAGTGTTCTTGCATGCATTCATTGTTTTGATCTAAAAATTCTCATGCATTGAGTCTTTCTCATGTTTTTCTCTCTCATCATTAAAATTCAAAAATCAAAAAAATATCTTTCCCTTTTTCACTCATAAATTTTCGAAAATTTGAGTTGATTTTTTCAAAATTTTTTAAAATTTAGTTGTTTCTTATGAGTCAAATCAAATTTTCAATTTAAAAATTTTATCTTTTTCAAAATCTTTTTCAAAAATCATATCTTTTTCATTTTTCTTATTTATTTTCGAAAATCTCAAAAATATTTTTCAAAAATCTTTTTCTCAATTTTATCTCATAATTTTCGAAAATATCATCAACAATTAATGTTTTGAGTAAAAAATTTCAAGTTTGCTACTTACTTGTTAAGAAAGATTCAAACTTTAAGTTCTAGAATCATATCTTGTAATTTCTTGTGAATCAAGTCATTAATTGTGATTTTAAAAATCAAATCTTTTTCAAAACTAATTTCAATCATATCTTTTCAAAAACATCTTCTTATCTTATCTTTTTCAAAAATTTGATTTTAAAATATCTTTTCTAACTTCTTATCTTCTTATCTTTTCAAAATTGATTTTCAAAATTTGTTTCAACTAACTAACTAACTTTTTGTTTGCTTCTTATCTTTTTCAGAACTACCTAACTAACTCTCTCTCTCTAATTTTCGAAAATCTCTTCCCCCTTTTTCAAAAATTCTTTTTAATTAACCAATTGTTTCAAATTTTAATTTTAATTTTCGAAAATCACTAACCAATTTTTCAAAAATTATTTTCGAAAACTTCTCTCTCTCTCATCTTCTTCCATTTATTTATTTATTTACTAACACTTCATCTCACCCAAATTCGAACCCCCTCTTCCATCTGTGTTCGAATTTTCTCTTCTTCCCTTCTTTACATTACATTCTTTTCTTCTTCTACTCACACAAGGAAACCTCTATACCTAGGTAAAAAGGATCTCTATTATTATTATTTTCTGTTCCCTCTTTTTCATATGAGCAGGAGCAAGGACAAGAACATTCTTGTTGAAGCAGACCCTGAACCTGAAAGGACTCTAAAAAGGAAACTAAGAGAAGCTACAATACAACAATCCAAAGACAACCTTATAGGAATTTTCGAACAAGAAGAGGAGATGGCAGCCGAAAATAATAATAATGCAAGGAGGATGCTTAGTGACTTTACTGCACCTAATTCCAATTTACATGGAAGAAGCATCTTCATCCCTACCATTGGAGCAAACAATTTTGAGCTTAAGCCTCAATTAGTTTCTCTGATGGAGCAGAACTGCAAGTTTCATGGACTTCCATCTGAAGATCCTTTTCAGTTCTTAACTGAATTCTTGCAGATCTGTGATACTGTTAAGACTAATGGAGTAGATCCTAAAGTCTACAGGCTCATGCTTTTCCCTTTTGCTGTGAGAGACAGAGCTAGAATATGGTTGGACTATCAACCTAAGGATAGCCTGAACTCTTGGGATAAGCTCGTCAAGGCCTTCTTAGCCAAGTTCTTTCCTCCTCAAAAGCTGAGTAAGCTTAGAGTGGATGTCCAAACCTTCAGACAGAAAGAAGGTGAATCCCTCTATGAAGCTTGGGAGAGATACAAGGAATTGACCAAAAAGTGTCCTTCTGACATGCTTTCAGAATGGACCATCCTGGATATATTCTATAATGCTCTGTCTGAATTAGCTAAGATGTCATTGGATACTTCTGTAGGTGGATCCATTCACCTAAAGCCTGCAGAAGCTCAAGAACTCATTGACATGGTTGCTAATAACCAGTTCATGTACACTTCTGAGAGGAATCCTGTGAGTAATGGGACGCCTCAGAAGAAGGGAGTTCTTGAAATTGATACTCTGAATGCTATATTGGCTCAGAATAAAATATTGACTCAGCAAGTCAATATGATATCTCAGAGTCTGAATGGAATGCAAGCTACATCCAACAGTACTCAAGAGGCATCTTCTGAGGAAGAAGCTTATGATCCTGAGAACCTTGCAATAGCAGAGGTGAATTACATGGGTGAACCCTATGGAAACACTTATAATCCCTCATGGAGAAATCACCCAAATCTCTCATGGAAGGATCAACAAAAGCCTCAACAAGGCTTTAATAATGGTGGAAGAAACAGGTTTAGCAATAGCAAACCTTTTCCATTATCCACTTAGCAACAGACAGAGAATTCTGAGCAGAATCCATCTAGCTTAGCAGATTTAGTCTCTGATCTATCTAAGGCCACTCTGAGTTTCATGAATGAAACAAGGTCCTCCATTAGAAATTTGAAAGCACAAGTGGGCCAGCTGAGTAAAAGGATCACTGAAATCCCTCCTAGTACTCTCCCAAGCAATACAGAAGAAAATCCAGAAGGAGAGTGCAAGGCCATTGAATTGACCATCATGGCCAAACCCACAAGAGGAGAGAAGGACGTAAATCCCAAGGAGGAAGACCTCCTGGGATGTCCTGTGATAAAAAAGGGGTTTCCCTCTGAGGAACCAAAGGAATCTGAGACTCATCTAGAGACCATAGAGATTCCATTGAACCTCCTTACGCCCTTCATGAGCTCTGAAGAGTACTCTTCTTCTGAAGAGAATGAAGATGTTACTGAAGAGCAAGTTGTCAAGTTCCTTGGTGCAATCATGAAGCTGAATGCCAATCTATTTGGTACAGAGACTTGGGGAGATGAACCTCCCCTGTTCACCAATGAACTAAATGCATTGGATCAACTGAGATTGCCTCAGAAGAAACAGGATCCTGGAAAGTTCCTAATACCTTGTACCATAGGCACCATGACCTTTGAGAAGGCTCTATGTGACCTTGGGTCAGGAATAAACCTCATGCCACTCTCTGTAATGGAGAAACTGGGAATCTTTGAGGTACAAGCTGCTAAAATCTCATTAGAGATGGCAGACAACTCAAGAAAAGAGGCTTATGGACAAGTAGAGGACGTGTTAGTAAAGGTTGAAGGCCTTTACATCCCTGCTAATTTTATAATCCTAGATACTGGGAAGGATGAGGATGAATCCATCATCCTTGGAAGACCCTTCCTAGCCACAGCAAGAGCTGTGATTGATGTTAACAGAGGTAAACTTGTCCTTCAATTGAATGAGGACTCCCTTGAGTTTAAAACTCAAGGACATCCTTCTGTAAACATGGAAAAGAGGCACAGTAAGCTTCTCTCAAAACAAAGTCAACCAGAGCCCCCACAGTCAAACTCTAAGTTTGGTGTTGGGAGGCCACAACCAAACTCTAAGTTGGTGTTGAACTCCCATATCCAAACTCTAAGTTTGGTGTTGGGGAGTCTCAACAATGCTCTGAACATCTGTGAGGCTCCATGAGAGCCCACTGTCAAGCTATTGACATTAAAGAAGCGCTTGTTGGGAGGCAACCTAATTTTTATTTAATTATATTTTTATTAATTATATGTCTTTATAGGTTCATGATCATGTGGAGTCACAAAAACAACTGAAAAAATTGAAGAAAAATCAAAAACAGCATTAAAAACAGCACACCCTGGAGGAGGATCTTACTAGCGTTCAAACGCCAGTAAGGAGCATCTGGCTAGCGTTCAACGCCAGAACAGAGCATGGAGCTGGCGCTGAACGCCAGAAACAAGCATGAAACTGGCGTTCAACGCCAGAAATATGCTGCATCTAGGCGTTGAACGCCCAGAACAAGCATCAGTTCGGCGTTTAAATGCCAGAATTGCATGCAAAGGCATTTTACATGCCTAATTGGTGCAGGGATGTAAATCCTTGACACCTCAAGATCTGTGAACCTCACAGGATCATCTCAGGATCTATGGATTCCACAGGATCCCCACCTTCCCTCCTCATAATCCTAGTTTCTTCCACATCTTTGACGTTAGGATTTTTGCCAGTAAAGAATATCATAAAAACAGTCGCATTGTAGATATAGTCTCTAAACCGACAGAAATCCCTTCGTACAAATGTTTTGGTTGTCACAAGTAACAAACCCCTAAATAAATTGATAACCGAAGTATTCAAACCTCGGGTCGTCTTCTCAAGGAATTGCACGAAGGTATGTTCTTATTATTGGTTATGAAGATTGTAAATTGGGGGTTTTGGAAGTAAGGAAGCAGTATGTTGCACAAAAAGAATAAAATAAAATAGTAATAATAAAATAAACTCTTGACAAGGTATGAAGACTGGAGGTCCTATCCCAGTTATCCTTATCAATTGTAATGAGAATTGGATTTTTCTCCCACTTTATTAACCTTTAACTATGAAGGTAAGTTAAGTGGATGAATTAATTCTCGAAGAATTCCAAATCTCAATTAACAATGAGTTTGATAACTCAAGAGTTACCAATTATTTAACCAAAGCCAAAAGGAAGAAAATGAGTAAGTTAAATTGAAAGCACTTATAAATAAAGCAAAGCAAAATTAAATCTGAAATTACCTCAAATTGCCTTAATAATAGAAGATCAATCTAAACATAAAGGGTTCATAAATTAAATTGAGAAAAGAAATAAAAATAAAGAACTTGGGATTGAGAGTCAATCCTAAAACTAAGAGAAATCCTAAATCCTAATCCTAAGAGAGAGGAGAGAACCTCTCTCTCTAAAAACTATATCTACTCCTAAAATTGTGAATTATGAGAGCCTTCTTATGAATGGATGCATTCCCTCACTTTATAGCCTCTAATCTGTATTTTCTAGGCCGAGAACTGGGTCGAAAACAGTCCAGAATTCGCTGGTTTCAAATTTTGCCACGCTGGATTTCCGTCACTGCGACGCGGCCGCATGAATCACGCGGTCGCGTCACCTAGCGTCAGGTAAACTATAGCGTATTATATATCAAATCGAAGCCCCGGACGTTAGCTTTCCAACTCAACTAGAACCGCGTCGTTTGGACCTCTGTAGCTAAAGTTATAGCCGTTTGAGTGCAGAGAGGTCAGGCTGGACAGCTTAGCAATTTCTCCAACTTCTTGCATTCCTTCCACTTTTGCATGCTTTCTTCCCTTCCTCCAAACCATTCCTGCCTTATAATATCTGAAAACACTTAACATACATATCAAGGCATCTAATGGTAATAAGAGAGGATTAATAATAAGCAAATATAAGATCAAAGAAGCATATTTTCAATCAAAGTACATAATCAGGAAGGCAAATGTAAAACCATGCAAATAGTATGAATAAGTGGGTAAAGAGTAGATAAAAACCACTCAATTGAGCACAAGATAAACCATAAAATAGTGGTTTATCAACCTCCCCACACTTAAACAATAGCATGTCCTCATGCTAAGCTCAAGAGAAGCTATAAAAAATGAAGGATGTATGAAATGCAACCTATAAATGTAACTACATGCAGAATGTTTCCACCTACTTAGTTAAAAGTAAACAATTCTTTCAAGAGGAAATATGAACTGGATTTCACTAATTTAAATCATGAAAATGAGGTACAAATAGACTTGCAAGAAGAAAATAGCTCATGAAAGCAGGGAACAAGGGATTGAGCATCGAACCCTCACTGGTAGTGTATACACTCTAATCACTCAAGTGTTTTAGGTTCGATTCTCTCGATTCTCTACTAACCTTGCTTTCTAAGGCTTGCTCTTCATCTAACAATCAACATAAATTTAATGCATAAATACACAAATCAAGAGGTCTTTTAAGGGTTGTAATGGGGTTAGGGTCAAGGTAGGATTGTATTTGGCCAAGTGGACTAAAATTTGAATCCTTAATTAACTTGAACTTTTCCCACCTAACTTAAACAATCCATGTAATCATAATACAACATCTAACCATCCATTAACCATGTTTTCCACATATTCATGCATTCTAATTTCAAGTACAACTCATATGCATTGCTTTCACCACATATTTTGGGGCATTTTGTCCCCTTTTACTTATTTGTTCTTTCTCTTTTTTTCTTTTTTCTTCTCTTTTTTTTATATATATATATATATTTTTTTTTCTTTTTCTTTTATTTTTCTCAATGCATATGATTAATTTATTGAATGCATGAACATGTCCTAAACATTTCTTTCACATTTTTAGAAAATTCTAACATACTCAATTCTCAAACCAAATATTTCCAAACCCAATTTTCCCACAGTTAAATCATAAGCACTCTCACTAGTCTAAGCTAACCAAGGATTCAAATTAAGGACATTATTGTTTTTCGCTTAGAGTTAATGATTTGCTAAATAAAAAGAACAAAGGGGGTACAATAGGCTCAAAATTGGTTTGCAAGGGATAATGAAAGGTAAGGCCATATGGGTATGTAAGCTCAGTGAAATAAAGGCCTCAATCATATAAGTGCATGTATACATCAAATTATGGAAATATAGAATTAGGCAAGACAAAGATCACATTTTTTGAGAGAAAAACACACATCAAAAATAAAATATTGGTTGAAAAATGCAACCAATTCAAATAGGCTCAAAATCTCACAGGTTTTGTGTGTTCGAGCTCTAAACCATGTTCCAGTATACTATTTCTTCAAACAAGTGTAATATTAAATTTTATTCAAATTAGTGAAATGCTCTAAAAGGTTTCTTGAAAAAGAAAATATTACTTCAACCAAGTGGTAAAATATGCAAAAAATCAAACAAATATGCAATCAAAAAAACAAATAAAATAAAAATTTTGGTGTTGAGTCAGGAAATAACTAACCCATGGAGATCAGTATCGACCTAAATAAAATAGAATGGAAGAGAAAAAAAATAAGAAAGGAAGAAGAAAGAAATAAGAAAAGATAAGAGAATAAGGATTCGGAGAAGAAAAGATAAGAAAATTGGCACTAATCTGGATAGGTTGTGCGACGCCGGCGACGCAGTCGCGTGGGTGATGCAGTCGCGTGGTGCGCAATAAGGTTAGGTGACACGGACGCGTGGGGCACGTGATCGCGTGACTTGATTTGTGCTAGTGGCGCGAGTGCAGCCTCGCAGTCGCACAACTCTCTGTTCAAAACTTAGTATTGCCAAAATCCTGGGTGACGCGATCGCGTGGGGGACACGATCGCGTGAGTGGCCATCATGGGGATGTGACGCGGACGCGTGGGGCACGCGTTCGTGTGGTGAGGCTTGGGCTTTCAGCACGATTCCAGCCCAACTCCAGCTCAACTTTTGGCCATGCACCCTTTGACGTCGAAATCCAGGTCACGCGGCCGCGTGGGGCACGCGATCGCGTGGGAGGCCAGTATTCCCCTGCGACGCGGACGCGTCAGCGATGCGGTCGCGTGGGACGAATTGTGCCACTGGCACGCCTCCAGCCTTGCTCCAGCGTGACTCTCTGTTCGTTTTTATTTTCTCTTCTCTCCTTGCGACGCGGACGCGTCGCTGATGCGGTCGCGTCGCGTGCTCGCTTCTCTCTTTTTTTTTTAATCTAAAAAGATGCAGAATGCAGTGTTAATGTGAATGTGATGCAAAACTCCAGGTTCAATATAACAAAATAAAATAAAATTCAAAAACAAATAAAACTAAATAAAAATGAAAAAGGACGATCATACCATGGTGGGTTGTCTCCCACCTAGCACTTTTAGTTAAAGTCCTTAAGTTGGACATTTGATGAGCTTCCTGTTATGGTGGCTTATGCTTGAACTCGTCCAGGAATCTCCACCAGTGTTTGTGATTCCAGTAACCTCAGGGGTCCCAAACTAGGCATGTAAAACCCTTGAACAGCTTCAAAAAGATTCTTAGGCTCCCGGGGTAACAAGTGTCAGAGCAGATTCCAGGATCCCAAATCTTGCTTTTACACCCATCCTTGTCAGGATCTGTATTTTTCCAGCCGGGTGAAAGGTGATCTGAATTCTCACTGCAGTGACCAAACAGCTTCCTAGACCCATTCAGTTGAGCTTTATACCAACCTTTGCGTTTGAACTTAAAGCTTCCAACCATGATGAACCTTGCTTGACAATTCTTATCACTGGCTATCTTCCTCTTATTCTTAATGCCACAAAGAGCTCTAAGTTGACCATCCATCTCCAGTAGCCCATATTCAAGTGGGATTAGAAAGCTATGGGATATGAATTTTGCCCACTTGAATGTTGTGAAGGATGATGGCAACTTAGGAGGAGGTATTTTTAATGAAATTGCAAGCTCCACTCCCTTGTGCTCTTTTCTGATAACTACCACCTCTTTGCAAGCTTCTTCAATTTCAACCTCTTCCTCTTGGTAGCTCTCTTTCAATTCAATCTCCTCTTCATTGCTTTCCAAGGGCATGGGAGGTTGTGCTTCTTCTTCTTGAATCTCCATCTCTTGATCAACCTCTTCCAAGTCTTCAACTATGATATGCTTTGGAAGGAGGCTCTATGTCTTCAACTTGATCAATCTCTTGTACACCCTCCTCAGCATCAATTACAACCGTCTTGGAAGGAGGCTCTATGTCTTGACTTTCCCATGGAGGTTCTGCATCTCCTAAGTCTTCAACCACTTCTTCTTCTTTACTAAGAACAGCTTGAAGGTCAAGATGAACGCGAAGAACAACTCGAAGATCAAGATGAACACTAAGAACAAATTTTTGAAAATTTTTGTAATAACTAAAGAAAAACCAATAACCTCTTAATTTATGAAAAAGCAAAAATAAAAACAAAAATAAAAATAAATAAACAAGAAAAAATAAAAAAATATTTACAATAACCAATAATAAGACACACGTTTGCAATTCCCTAGCAACGGCGCCATTTTGACGTTAGGATTTTTGCTAGTAAAGAATATCATAAAAATAGTCGCGTTGTAGATATAGTCTCTAAACCGACAGAAATCCCTTCGTACAAATGTTTTGGTTGTCACAAGTAACAAACCCCTAAATAAATTGATAACCGAAGTATTCAAACCTCGGGTCGTCTTCTCAAGGAATTGCAGGGAGGTATGTTCTTATTACTGATTATGAAGATTGTAAATTGGGGGGTTTTGGAAGTAAGGAAGCAGTATGTTGCACAAAAAGAATAAAATAAAATAGTAATAATAAAATAAACTCTTGACAAGGTATGAAGACTGGAGGTCCTATCCCAGTTATCCTTATCAATTGTAATAAGAATTGGATTTTTCTCCCACTTTATTAACCTCTAACTATGAAGGTAAGTTAAGTGGATGAGTTAATTCTCAAAGAATTCCAATTCTCAATCAACAATGAGTTTGATAACTCAAGAGTTACCAATTATTTAACCAAAGCCAAAAGGAAGAAAATGTGAAAGTTAAATTGAAAGCACTTATAAATAAAGCAAAGCAAAATTAAATCTGAAATTACCTCAAATTGCATTAATAATAGAAGATCAATCTAAACATAAAGGGTTCATAAATTAAATTGAGAAAAGAAATAAAAATAAAGAACCTGGGATTGAGAGTCACTCCTAAAACTAAGAGAAATCCTAAATCCTAATCCTAAGAGAGAGGAGAGAACCTCTCTCTCTAAAAACTACATCTACTCCTAAAATTGTGAATTATGAGAGCCTTCTTATGAATGGATACATTCCCCCACTTTACAGCCTCTAATCTGTATTTTCTAGGCCGAGAACTGGGTCGAAAACAGTCCAGAATTCGCTGGTTTTGAATTTTGCCACGCTGGATTTCCGTCACTGCGACGCGGCCGCATGGATCACGCGGTCGCGTCGCCTAGCATCAGAGAAACAATAGCATATTATATATCAAATCGAAGCCCCGGACGTTAGCTTTCCAACGCAACTGGAACCGCGTCGTTTGGACCTCTGTAGCTAAAGTTATAGCCGTTTGAGTGCAGAGAGGTCAGGCTGGACAGCTTAGCAATTTCTCCAACTTCTTGCATTCCTTCCACTTTTGCATGCTTTCTTCCCATCCTCCAAGCCATTTCTGCCTTATAATATCTGAAAACACTTAACACACATATCAAGGCATCTAATGGTAATAAGAGAGGATTAATAATAAGCAAATATAAGATCAAAGAAGCATATTTTCAATCAAAGTACATAATCAGGAAGGCAAATGTAAAACCATGCAAATAGTATGAATAAGTGGGTAAAGAGTAGATAAAAACCACTCAATTGAGCACAAGATAAACCATAAAATAGTGGTTTATCAATCTTCTTCTTCATTTATTCTTTCTTCTCCTGCTCGAGGGCGAACAACATTCTAAGTTTGGTGTGGTAAAAGCATTGCTTATTTTGCTTTTCCATAACCATTGATGGCACCTAAGGCCAGAAAAACCTCACAAAAAAAAAAAAGAGAAGAGAAAAGGGAAGACAAAAGCTTCCACCTCCAAGTCATGGGAGATGGAGAGATTCATGTAAAGGATCTATAGCTCAGTGGTAGAACATTTGACTGCAAATCAAGAGATCCCTGAGATACTTCAGGGGATACATTTTCCCCCGCACAATTATTGGGAGCAACTAAGGATAGGAGCACCAAAATCACTAGGGATCAAGCAACAGAGACAAGTAAGAGACGTAGAAGAGCTCAAGGACATCATTGGTTCCTCAAGGAGAAAACGCCACCATCACTAAGGTGGACTCATTCCTTGTTCTTACATTCTCTGTTTTTCGTTTTCTCTATGCTAAGTGTTTATCTGTGTTTATGTCTTTATTACATGATCATTAGTATTTAGTAACTATGTCTTAAAGTTATGAATGTCCTATGAATCCATCACCTCTCTTAAATGAAAAATGTTTTTAATTCAAAAGAACAAGAAGTACATGAGTTTCGAATTTATCCTTGAACTTAGTTTAATTATATTGATGTGGTGACAATACTTTTTGTTTTCTGAATGAATGCTTGAACAGTGCATATGTCTTTTGAAGTTGTTGTTCATGAATGTTAAATATGTTGGCTCTTGAAAGAATGATGACAAGGAGACATGTTATTTGATAATCTGAAAAATCATAAAAATGATTCTTGAAGCAAGAAAAAGCAGCAAAGAACAAAGCTTGCAGAAAAAAAAATGGCGAAAAAAAATGGAAAAAGAGAAAGCAAGCAGAAAAAGCCAAAAGCTCTTAAAACCAAGAGGCAAGAGCAAAAAGCCAATAACCCTTAAAACCAAAAGGCAAGGGTAAATAAAAAGGATCCCAAGGCTTAACTGAACTAGGAGAATCAATAACACTATCTGAACTTTGAGTTCCTATAGATGCCAATCATTCTGAACCTCAATGGATAAAGTGAGATGCCAAAACTATTCAAGAGGCAAAAAACTACAAGTCCTGCTCATCTAATTGGAGCTATGTTTCATTGATAGTTTGAAATTTATAGTATATTCTCTTCTTTTTATCCTATTTGATTTTCAGTTGCCTGCGGACAAGCAACAATTTAAGTTTGGTGTTGTGATGAGAGGATAATTTATACGCTTTTTGGCATTGTTTTTAGTAGGATCTAGTTACTTTTAGGGATGTTTTCATTAGTTTTTATGTTAAATTCACATTTCTGGACTTTACTATAAGTTTGTGTGCTTTTCTGTGATTTCAGGTATTTTCTGGCTAAAATTGAGGGACTTGAGCAAAAATCAGATTCAGAGGTTGAAGAAGGACTGCTGATGCTGTTGGATTCTGACCTCCCTGCACTCAAAGTGGATTTTCTGGACCTACAAAACTCAAAATGGCACGCTTTTAATTGCGTTGGAAAGTAGACATTCAGGGCTTTCCAGCAACATATAATAGTCCATACTTTGGCCGAGTTTAGATGACGCAAAAGGGTGTTGAACGCCAGTTCTACGCTGCAGTCTGGAGTTAAATGCCAGAAACACGTCACGAACCAGAGTTGAACGCCAAAAACACGTTACAACTTGGCGTTCAACTCCAAAAGAAGCTTCTGCACGTGGAAAAATAAAGCTCAGCCCAAGCACACACCAAGTGGGCCCCGAAAGTAGATTTATGCATCAATTACTTACTTCTGTAAACCCTAGTAGCTAATTTAGTATAAATAGGACTTTTTACTATTGTATTAGACATCCTAGATTGTATTTTTGATCCTGTGATCACGTTTTGGGGGCTGGCCATTCAGCCATGCTTGAACCTTCATCACTTATGTATTTTCAGCGGTAGAGTTTCTACACTCCATAGATTAAGGTGTGGAGCTCTGCTGTTCCTCATGAATTAATGCAAAGTACTACTGTTTTCTATTCAATTCAACTTATTCCGCTTCTAAGATATTCATTCGCACTCCAACATGAATGTGATGAACGTGACAATCATCATCATTCCCTATGAACGCGTGCCTGATAACCACTTCCGTTCTACCTTAGATTGAATGAGTATCTCTTGGATCTCTTAATCAGAATCTTCGTGGTATAAGCTAGATTGATGGCGGCATTCATGAGAATCCGGAAAGTCTAAACCTTGTCTGTGGTATTCCGAGTAGGATTCAGGGATTGAATGACTATGACGGACTTCAAACTCGCGAGTGCTGGGCGTAGTGACAGACGCAAACGGAGGGTGAATCCTATTCCAATATGATCGAGAACCTCAGATGATTAGCCGTGCCATGACAGAGCATTTGGACCTTTTTCACAAGAGGATGGGTGTAGCCATTGACAACGGTGATGCCCTTACATAAAGCCAGCCATGGAAAGGAGTAAGACTGATTGGATGAAGACAGCAGGAAAGCAGAGGTTCAGAGGAACGAAAGCATCTCTATACACTTATCTGAAATTCTCACCAATGAATTACATAAGTATTTCTATCTTTATTTTCTGTTTATTCATTATTATTTTCGAAAACTCCATAACCATTTGATATCCGCCTGACTGAGATTTACAAGGTGACCATAGCTTGCTTCATACCAACAATCTCCGTGGGATCGACCCTTACTCACGTAAGGTTTTATTACTTGGACGACCCAGTGCACTTGCTGGTTAGTTGTGCGAAGTTGTGAAGTTATGTTTGGACCATGGTATTGTGCACCAGTTGTTGGCGCCATTGC
>NC_029788.2:70666204-70676332 GCF_000816755.2 Arachis ipaensis | reverse complement strand
TTTGACACAGAGTGTCTGCAGGCGTTTGAGACCCTGAAAGCCAAGCTAGTCACAACACCAGTCATCTCTGTGGACATTTGGACATTACCATTCGAATTAATGTGTGATGCCAGTGACCATGCCATTGGTGCAGTGTTGGGACAAAGGCATAACAAGCTTCTGCACGTCATTTACTATGCCAGTCGTGTTCTAAATTACGCACAGAAGAATTACACAACCACAGAAAAAGAGCTACTTGCAGTGGTTTATGCCATTGACCATGCTGCTCTTAAATATCTACTCACAAAGCAGGATTCAAAACCCAGGCTCATAAGATGGGTGTTGCTTCTGCAAGAGTTTGATATAGAAATAAGAGACAGAAAAGGGACAGAGAACCAAGTAGCTGATCACCTGTCCCGGTTAGAACCAGTGGCTGGGGCGTCCCTCCCTTCCACTGAGATCTCTGAGACCTTTCTGGATGAGCAACTCTTTGCCATTCAGGAGGCACCATGGTTTGCAGACATTGCAAATTATAAAGCTATGAGGTTCATACCCCAGGAGTACAGTAGGATGCAAAAGAAAAAACTAATTTCTGATGCAAAGTACTACTTATGGGATGAACCATATCTCTTTAAGAGATGCGCTGACGGAATGATCCGCAGATGTGTCCCTAGAGAGGAGGCATAGAAGATCCTGTGGCATTGTCATGGATCATAGTATGGAGGACATTTTGGAAGTGAGCGAACAGCCACTAAAGTCCTCCAATGTGGCTTCTATTGGCCTACTCTCTATAGAGATGCCCGAGAGTTTGTGCGTAACTGTGACAGTTGCCAAAGAGCTGGTAACTTGCCTCATGGTTATGACATGCCTCAACAAGGGATCTTAGAGATTGAGTTGTTTGATGTATGGGGTATAGACTTCATGGGTCCTTTCCCACCATCATACTCAAACACTTACATTTTGGTGGCAGTAGACTACGTATCTAAATGGGTGGAAGCAATTGCCACACCCACTAATGATACCAAGACTGTGCTGAAGTTCCTCCAGAAATATATTTTCAGCAGATTTGGTGTTCCCAGAGTACTAATCAGTGATGGGGGAACCCATTTCTGTAATAAACAGCTTTATTCTGCTATGGTTCGATATGGAATTAGCCACAAAGTAGCAACTCCGTATCATCCACAGACAAATGGGCAGGCTGAAGTCTCTAATAGAGAACTAAAGAGAATCCTAGAATGGACTGTAATTGGGCAAGGAGCTTGGATGATGCTCTGTGGGCATACAGAACAGCATTCAAGACTCCTATAGGAACCTCTCCATACCAGCTTGTGTATGGCAAGGCTTGTCATCTACCCGTGGAACTGGAACATAAAGCCTACTGGGCAACCAGATTCCTAAACATGGATGCTAAGTTAGCTGGTGAGAAAAGATTGCTCCAGCTAAATGAGTTGGAAGAGTTCAGACTCAATGCTTTTGAAAATGCAAAAATTTATAAGGAAAAAGCAAAAAAGTGGCATGACAAGAAATTGTCATCCAGAGTCTTTGAGCCAGGACAAAAAGTTCTACTATTCAACTCTAGGCTCAGATTATTCCCTGGGAAATTAAAATCCCGGTGGAGGGGATCATATGTGATTACAGGAGTGTCACCATATGGATATGTTGAGCTTCAAGATATTGATTCTGACAAAATATTCATTGTCAATGGACAGAGAATCAAACATTATCTTGAAAGCAATTTTGAGCAAGAATGCTCAAAACTGAGGCTTGAATGAAGCTCAATAAGAGTCCAGCTAAAGACAATAAAGAAGCGCTTGCTGGGAGGCAACCCAGCCATTAGCAAGTTATTTATTTTAATTAATACTTGTAGAGGTTTGATATACATTTTCATCAAAGGCTAAGCATCAAAATTGAAGGAATTCACAGAGTTACAGAAGGATTCAGTACAAAAAACAGAGAAAAGGAGCTTGCTGGCAAGAAAACACCAGTAAGGGGCATTTTGGGCGTTAAATGCCAGAATGGGTATCATTCTGGGCGTTTAACGCCAGTAAAGGTACCATTTTGGGCGTTAAACGCTAGAATGCGTACCATTCTGGGTGTTTAACGCCAGATTTGCAATATCCTGGGCGTTCAGCAAAACGCCCAGTGATAAAGAAGTTTCTGGCATTTAACGCCAGCCAAGGTACCTGGCTGGGCGTTAAATGCCCGTAATGGCAAACAACTGGGCATTAAACGCCAGAATGGATACCATTCTGGGCGTTTAACGCCAGAAAGGCAGGGGGAGGAGATTTTGTTTCTAACTTCAATTTTTTTCAAATTTTCATGTTTTGACTCATAATTTTCTGCATAAACATGTTTCAAACTTTCATCATTCACCCTCAATTCTCATCATTCAATAATTTTCTAAATTATTTCTCAAAATTCTTTCAAATCCTTTCCAAATCTTCTTCAAAATCTCAAATATCTTCTCAAATTCTTTCCATATCTTTTCATATCTCTCTCAAATTTTTCGAAAGCCATCCCCTCCTCCTATAAATATAGTTTCGGCCATCCCCTCCTCTACACTATTCGAATTTACCTCTTCTTCTCTCTCCTCCCTTTCCTTTCTTTTGCTTGAGGGCAAGCAAACCTCTAAGTTTGGTGTGCTTTTCTGTGATCACTGAGCTAAGACTCATCAAGATCATGGCACCTAAGGGAAAACAAACCAAATCAAGAGGCAAGAAAGAGAATACTCCAAAGAGTCTTTGGAATCAAGAGAGGTTCCTAACCAAGGAACATGTAGACCATTACTACAAAATAATGGGTCTGAGGTCAGTGATCCCGGAAGTTAAATTCAATCTGAAAGAAGATGAATATCCGGAGATCTAAGAGCAAATTTGAAATAGAGGATGGGAAATTCTAGCCAATCCTGAGACAAAGGTTGGAAGAAACATGGTTCAGGAATTCTACTCAAATATGTGGCTGACAGATAAGCAGAGAATGATTGGAACCGCCTTTCATACCTACAGAACCATGGTCAGAGGAAGAATTATTTACTTCCATCTGGACAAAATAAGAGAGGTCTTCAAACTACCTCAACTACAAGATGATCTTGAATCCTTTAATAGGAGAATGGTGAGAGTAGATAAGGGGTTGGATCAAGTTCTAGAGGACATATGCCTCCCTGGAACTAAGTGAATAACCAATTCCAAAGGTGTCCCAAACCAACTCAAGAGAGGAGATCTCAAACCAGTTGTAAGAGGTTGGCTGGACTTCATTGGGCATTCTATATTGCCTACTAGCAACCGCTCTGAGGTCACTGTCAAAAGAGCAGTGATGATTCATTGTATTATGCTTGGAAAAGAAGTGGAGATTCATCATCTGATTTCTTGTGAGATTTACACAATTGCAAACAAGAATTCCACTGAAGCCAAACTGGCCTACCCAATCTTAATTTCTCTGCTATGTAAAGATGCTGGGGTGAGGATGGGAGTAGATGAATTCATCCCAATTGAACACCCAATCACCAAGAAGTCAATGGAAGGACAAGTGCAAGACAACTCCATCAAAAAGAGGGCGCAGGAGTTCCTCCCAGAAATTCCTGAAATTGACTACTGGACCCGCTTAGAAGCATCTGTTACCAAGCTGCAGGAAGCTATGGAACAACTTAAGGAAGAACAGCAGAATCAAAACTGCATGCTCTGCAAGCTGCTGAAGGAACAGGAGAAGCAGGGGCGTGAGCTACAGGAGCTGAAGCGCCAGAAGTTCTCCCTTGAAGGACCAAGCACCCCACAAAAAGAGGGAGCATCAACTTCTCAAAATCAAGGTTGTTGAGTCCTAAATCTGTGATAACCTTTATTATTAAGAGTCTATTTTAAGAGTCATTTATTTTTCTGCTTTTAATTTTTAGGCTTTGAGCATCAGTGGATAGGAGGGCCCACAGGAATAAAATCCTGGCCTAAGCGGCTAAACCAAGCTGTCCCTAACTATGTGCTTGTGGCGTGAAGGTGTCAAGTGAAAACTTGAGACTGAGCGGTTAAAGTCGTGGTCCAAAGCAAAAAAAAGAGTGTGCTTAAGAGCTCTGAACACCTCTAATTGGGGACTTTAGCAAAGCTGAGTCACAATCTGAAAAGGTTCACCCAGTTATGTGTTTGTGGCATTTATGTATCCGGTGGTAATACTGGAAAACAAAGTGCTTAGGGTCACGGCCAAGACTCATAAAGTAACTGTGTTCAAGAATCAACATACTTAACTAGGAGAATCAATAACACTATCTAGATTCTGAGTTCCTATAGAAGCCAATCATTCTGAACTTCAAAGGATAAAGTGACATGCCAAATCTGTTCAGAGGCAAAAAGCTAAAAGCCCCGCTCATCTAATTAATACTGATCTTCATAGATGTTTTCAGAATTCATTGTATATGCTCTTTTTTTTATCCTATTCGATTTTTAGTTGCTTGGGGACAAGCAACAATTTAAGTTTGGTGTTGTGATGAGCGGATAATTTATACGCTTTTTGGCATTGTTTTTAGTATGTTTTTAGTATATTTTAGTTAGTTTTTATTATATTTTTATTAGTTTTTAAATAAAAATCACTTTTCTGGGCTTTAATATGAGTTTGTGTATTTTTCTGTAATTTCAGGTATTTTCTGGCTGAAATTGAGGGACCTGAGCAAAAATCTGATTCAGAGGCTGGAAAAGGACTGCAGATGCTGTTGGATTCTGACCTCCCTGCACTCAAAGTGGATTTTCTGGAGCTACAGAAGCCCAATTGGCGCGCTTTCAATTGCATTGAAAAGTAGACATCCTGGGCTTTCCAGCAATATATAATAGTCCATACTTTGCCCGAGATTTAATGGCCCAAACAGGCGTTCCAAGTCAGCTCAAGAATTCTGGCGTTTAACTCCAGAACTGGCACAAAAGCTAGAGTTAAACGCCCAAACTGGCATAAAAGCTGGCGTTTAACCCCAGGAAATATCTCTACACATGAAAGCTTCAATGCTCAGCCCAAGCACACACCAAGTGGGCCCCGGAAGTGGAATTTTATAATAAATACCCTAGCTTACTCATTTTCTGTAACCCTAGGTCACTAGTTTACTATAAATACTACTTTCAGTGATTCATATTGTACCTCATGACACTTTACACGTTTCTTGTTGTGTTCTCTACGGCATGAGTCTCTAAACCCCATTGTTGGGGGTGAGGAGCTCTGCTGTTCTTCATGAATTAATGCAATTACTACTGTTTTCCATTCTATTATGCTTGCTTCCATTCTAAGATATTCATTCGCACTTCAACTTGATGAATGTAATGATCCGTGACACTCATCATCATTCTCACCTATGAACGCGTGCTTGACAACCACCTCCGTTCTACCTTAGATTGAATGCATATCTCTTAGCCTCATGATTCAAATTAGAGTCTTCGTGGTATAAGCTAGAATCATTGACGGTCATTCCTGAGATTCGGAACGTCTAAACCTTGTCTGTGGTATTCTGAGTAGGATCTGGGAAGGGATGACTGTGACGAGCTTCAAACTCGCGAGTGTTGGGCGTAGTGACAAACGCAAAAGGATCAATGGATCCTATTCCGACATGATCGAGAACCGACAGATGATTAGCCGTGCGGTGACAGTGTATTTGGAACATTTTCACTGAGAGGACGGGATGTAGCCATTGACAACGGTGATGCCCAACATAAAGCTTGCCATGGAAGGAGTCTTGCGTGCATGAAGAAGACAGTAGGAAAGCAGAGGTTCAGAAGACAAAGCATCTCCAAAGCCTCAACCTGTTCTTCATTACGGCATAACAAGTATTTATTTCATGTTCTTTTACTTTTTACAATTAAATATGAGAATTACTGATATCCTGACTAAGAGTTACAAGATAACCATAGCTTGCTTCAAGCCGACAATCTCCGTGGGATCGACCCTTACTCATCTAAGGTATTACTTGGACGACCCAGTGCACTTGCTGGTTAGTTGTGCGGAGTTACAAAAGTGTGATTGTAATTTTGTGCACCAGACGTGCACGCGTGCTGTACACGTACGCGTCGGTGCCCACATGTGATTTTTAATTGAAAACGTGGCCAGTGAATTCTGAGAGGCTGTGGGCCCAGTTTACAACCAACTTTGGAACCAAAATACATAAAAAGACCAAGGATTGAAGGGAAATCATCACTTCACATCATTCACACATCTTTGGCTCATTTTTACACATTAGGATTAGCTTAGAGTTAGTTTTAGAGAGAGAAGCTCTCACTTCTCTCTAGGATTAGGATTAGGATTAGGTTTAGTTCTTAGATCTAGGTATAAATTCATGCCTTCTTCTACTTCTACTCTTCAATTCCTTGTTGTTACATTCACCATTCTTCTATTCTTTTGTTGTAATTTCCTTTATGTTGTTTCTATGCTTTATTGAAGATCTACTCTTGCTTCTTCTACTTTTCTTTCAATTCAATTTGAGGTAATTCACAATAATTCAGTTTCTTTTGCTTGTTGTCATTAATTCCTTGCAATAATTGTGTTAGATTTCATTGTTGTTGTCAATTTACTTTGCTTTCCTTTTATGCCTTCCAAGTGTTTGATGAAATGCTTGGTTGGATTTTATTGTAGATTTTGTTCCTCCTGGCCTAGGTGGAATAATTAGTGACGCTTGAGTTATCTAATTCCTTTGTTGATTGACACTTAGAAATTGCTAATTGATTTGGATACCACTAAAGCTAGTCTTTCCCTTGGGAGTTGGCTAGGACTTGTGGAATCAAGTTAATTCATCCACTTGACTTTCCTCCATGGTTAGAGGTTAACTAAGTGGTAGCAATGGACAATTCTCATCACAATTGAGGTGGATAACTAGGATAGAACTTCTAGTTCTCATAACCTTACCAAGAACTTTCATAGTTGTTAGTTTATTTTCATTGCCATTTACCTTTCATGTCTAATATCTTAAAAACCCCCAACATACCTCATAACCAATAGCAAGGTACTTTATTGCAATTCCTAGGGAGAACGACCCGAGGTTTAAATACTTTGGTTATTAATTTTAGGGGTTCGTACTTGTGACAAAGAAATTTTTGTATGAAAAGATTATTGATTGGTTTAGAAACTATACTTCCAACGAGATCTCATTAGAGAAATTCTATACCATCAATAATCAAATCATCAACCACACATTACACCGATCAATGCCATGATAAACCACTATTTTATGGTTTATCTTGTGCTCAATTGAGTGGATTTCATCAGCTCTTTACCCACTTATTCATACTATTTGCATGGTTTTACATTTGCCTTCCTAATTATGTGCTTTGATTGAAAACATGCTTCTTTGATCTTATATTTGCTTATTATTAATCCTCTCTTATTACCATTAGATGCCTTGATATGTGTGTTAAGTGTTTCAAGATATTATAAGGCAGGAATGGCTTGGAGGATGGGAAGAAAGCATGCAAAAGTGGAAGGAATGCAAGAAGTTGGAGAAATTGCTAAGCTGTCCAGCCTGACCTCTCTGCACTCAAACGGCTATAACTTTAGCTATAGAGGTCCAAACGACGCGGTTTTAGTTGCGTTGGAAAGCCAACGTCTGGGGCTTCGATTTGATATATAATATGTTATAGTTCCCTTGAAGATTGGTGACACGAACGCGTGATCCATGGGCCGCGTCGCAGTGACGGAAATCCAGCGTGGCAAAATTCGAAACCAGCGAATTCTGGACTGTTTTTGACCCAGTTTGCGGCCCAGAAAACTCAGATTAGAGACTATAAAGTGGAGGAATGCATCCATTCATAGGGAGGCTCTCATATTCATAATTTTAGGAGTAGATATAGTTTTTAGAGAGAGAGGTTCTCTCCTCTCTCTTAGGATTAGGATTTAGGATTTCTCTTAGTTTTAGGAGTGACTCTCAATCCCAGGTTTAATATTCTTTTTACTTTATATTCCTCTTTTTACTTTCAGATGCTTCAATGCTTGTATTAGATATGTTGCCCAATTGGCTTATGAACTTTTCATGTTAAGATCTGCATATTTTATTTAATAATATTTGAGGTGTTTCAGATTTAAGATTGCTTTGTTTTATTTATATTAATGCTTTTAATTTAATTTAGATATTTTCTTCCTTTTAGCTTTGGTCAAGTGATTGGTAGTACTTGAGTTATCAAACTCAGCAAGTGGTTGAAATTGGCAGATTTTGCTTTAGCTAGGATTGCTCTAACACTAGTCTCCCCACAGGAGTTGACTAGGACTTGAGAATCAAGCTAATCAATCCACTTAACCTTCCTTTGTTTAATAAAGGCTGACCAAGTGGGATTAAAACCCAATTCTCTTCACACTTGATAAGGATAACTAGGATAGGAATTCCAATTCTTATACCTTGCCAAGAGATTTTATTATTATTATTATTTTATTTTACTTGTCATATAACATATTCCCTCCTTACTTCCAAAACCCCAATTTACAAACTCATAACCAATAATAAGAACATCCCTCCCTGCAATTCCTTGAGAAGACGACCCGAGGTTTGAATACTCAGTTATCAATTTCAAAGGGGTTTGTTACTTGTGACAACCAAAACGTTTGTATGAAAGGACTTTTGAAGGTTTACAAACTATACTTGCAACGAGGATTTATCCGCAAATTTCTAGACCACGCAAAAGTTCCTCTCATCAAAATGGCGCCGTTGCCGGGGAATTTCAAACGTGTGCCTTATTATTGGTTATTGTAAATATTTTTTTTGATTTTTGCTTGTTTATTTATTTTTATTTTTGTTTTTATTTTTTTCCATAAATTAAGAGGTTATTTATTTTTATTTAGTTATTAAAAAAATTTTTTTTTCAAAAATTTGTTCTTAGTGTTCATCTTGATCTTCAAGTTGTTCTTCACGTTCATCTTGACCTTCAAGCTGTTCTTAGTTGTTTTCTTCATTTTGATCTAAAAATTTGAAATTTGGTGTCATTTTATTGTTTTTCTCTTTCCTCATTAAATTCAAAAATATTTTTAATTAATTTTTTCGAAAAAAAAATTTCAGATTTTTTATTTTTAAAATTTTTATCTTATCTTATCTTATTTCGAAAATCAAATTTCAAAATTCAAATTTAAAAATTTTCAAAATTTAAATTTAAAAATTTTCAAATTTTAAATTTCAAATTTCAAAATTTCAAATTTCAAATTTCAAAATTTAAATTTATTTTCCTTTTTTTAATTTTTGTTTGCTACTATGAACTCTTTGGCTATGGGCTATGAGTCCGGTTACAATCACCTCCAATGGACTATCAACAACCACCACCATATGCCTATGAACCCTTTCCTCAACATAACTTTGGACCACCAAACTCACAAGCCCTTTTCTGCCATTCACCTCCATATGACCCCAACCCTCAACCACCATACCAACCACCTTATGAGCCATATGAACCATATATAGAACCACCCCAATTCCAATCCAATCACTTCCAATCACCACCACTTTTCTTTGTGTCATGTCCAAGTCCAGCAACCCGAGAAGCAGAGATTCGCCTAACGGAAACAGTAAATAAATTTCAAACAACTATTCAACAACTGGAGCAAGCAACAATTCAATGGGTTTCTAGGCACTCAAATACACAAGGATCAGCCACAGCCCCATGTGAACAGTCTAACGAAGAGCGTACCATGAAGGAGATACTAGAGGCTCCAGTGGACAGGACAGAGCATGAATTCATACTAGAACAAGTAGAAGAAGCTGTCATCATTCAAGAAGAAGAGTTGGTTGAAGACTTAGGAGATGCAGAACCTCCATTGGAAAGTCCAGTCATAGAACCCCCTTCCAAGACGTTTGAAATTGATGCTGAGAAGGGTGTACAACCTCCAAGGCATATCACAGTTGAAGACTTGGAAGAGGTTGATCAAGAGATGGAGATTCAAGAAGAGGAAGCACAACCTCCCATGCCCTTGGAAAGCTATAAAGAGAAGATTGAATTGGAAGAAAGCTACCAAGAGGAAGAGGTTGAAATTGAAGAAGCTTGCAAAGAGGTGGTAATTATCAGAGAAGAGCACAAGGGAGTGGAGCTTGCAATTTCATTAAAAATACCTTCCCCTAAGTTGTCATCATCCTTCACAACATTTAAGTGGGTAAAATTCATATCCCATAGCTTTTTAATCCCACTTGAATATGGGCTACTGGAGACGGATGGTCAACTTAGA
>NC_029788.2:70663708-70666194 GCF_000816755.2 Arachis ipaensis | reverse complement strand
AGAATTATCCTGCAAGGTTCATTATGGTTGGAAGCTTTAAGTTTAAACGCAAAGGTTGGTGTAGAGCTCAATTGAATGGGTCTAGGAAGCTGTTTGGTAGCTGCAGTGAGAATTAAAATTACTTATCACCCGGCTGGAAAAATACAGATCCCGACAAAAATGGGTGTAAAAGCAAGGTTTGGGATCCTGGAATCTGTTCTAACATCCAACACCCCGGGAGCGTAAGAATCTTTTTGAAGCTACTCAAGGGTTTTACATGCCTAGTTTGGGACCCCGGAGGTTACTGGAATCGCAAACACTAGTGGAGATTCCTGGATGGGTTCAAGCATAAGCCACCATAACAGGAAGCTCATCAAATGTCTAACTTAAGGACTTTAACTAAAAGTGCTAGGTGGGAGACAACCCACCATGGTATGATCGTCCTTTTTCATTTTTTATTTAGTTTTATTTGTTTTTGAATTTTATTTTATTTTGTTATATTGAACTTGGAGTTTTGCATCACATTCATATTAATACTGCATTCTGCATTTTTCATATTACAAAAAAAAAAAGCGAGCTCGCGACGCGACCGCATCAGCGACGCGTCCGCGTCGCAAGAAGATGGGAGACAATATTAATATGAACAGAGAGTTTCGCAGGAGCAGCGCTGGAGGCGTGCCAATGGCACAAATCACCACACGCGACCGCGTCGCTGACGCAACCGCGTCATATGGGAATAATGGCCTCCCACGCGACCGCGTCATCCACGCAGCCGCGTGACCTGAAATCGGCGTAAAAAGGGTGCATGGCCGAAAGATGAGCTGGAGTGATGCTAGACTGGCGCTAGACACACAAACCTTTCCACGCGGACACGTGACCGATGCGACCGCGTCATATCCTCATAATGGCCACTCACGCGATCGCAGGCCCCACGCGATCGCGTCACCCTGGATTTTGGCAATACTAAGTTTTGAACAGAGAGTTGTGCGACCGCGAGGCTGCACTCACGCCACCAGCACAAATCGAGTTACGCGATCGCGTGTCCCACGCGTCCGCGTCGCCTAACGTTATTTGTGCACCATGCGACCACGTCACCCGCGCGATCGCGTCACCAGCGTCGCACAACCTATCCAGATTAGTGCCAATTTTCTTATCTTTTCTTCTCCGAATCCTTATTCTCTTATCTTTTCTTATTTCTTTCTTCTTCCTTTCTTATTTTCTCTCACTCCCAGTCTAATTTATTTAATTTATTTGCATACTTTCATTCATTGCATATTTTTATTTTTCTAAATTTATTATTGGTGTTCAAATATTCTTATTCAACTGTTACATCTTTTCTGGTATTTTCTTGATGCTTAGTGACTTGTTTAATTCTGATTGAGTAATATTATTTAAATCAATGCGAATCTTTTATATTTGTATTACTTTTGCATTGACATGAATTTATATTATCTCTCCTCCCCCACTCTTTTCCCCATTGTTGCGAATTTTGCACCATTGGTATGCCATGGCTTCTATTGTTTTCTCACTTACATGTTGAAGCTTCCATGTAAATGAGACCCTTATCATTTGGCATTAACCCACCCATACTTCTTTTATTTTCTTATCTCTAATTCTGGGTTACTCTTCTTCCCTTTTTCTTTCAGGATGGCCACCTGGAAGGGAACCGGAAGACGTTTACATGGGGAGACAGACAAGTCCACCTGCACAATCCGTAGAGAAAAGCAACAGTTGAAACAACCCGTCCACCTGCACATCTTAGTATGCACCGAGGACGGTGCAATCTTTAAGTGTGGGGAGGTCGATACCGATCTCCATGGGTTAGTACTTTCCTATCTCAAACACCAATATTTTATTTTCTTTGTTAATTGTTACATTTGCATATTTAATTGCATGTTTATTTGATTTTACATTTAGTTACTACTTGGTTGAAGTAATATTTTCTTTTTCAAGAAATTTTTATAATATTTCTCTAATTTAAATTGAAAAAATTTTTTATGTTAAACTTGTTTGGAAGTTGTATTTGGAACATGGTTTTTGAGCTAAAGAACACACAACCTGTGAGATTTTGAGCTTATTTATATGGTTACATTATTTAACCATAAATTTTTATTCTTGTGTGTTTACTTCTCTATGATTGCAATCTTAGCTTTGTTCCATTCTATATGTCCATTATTTAGTATATTTACATGCTTGCATAGGATTGAGGCCATTGTTTGATTTTAGCTCACTTATCCCAAATAAGCCTACCCTTTAAATCACCCTTGTCAGCCACTTTGAGCCTTTTAATCCCCATTTGTTCTATATTTTACCACATCACTAGCCTTAAGCGAAAAACAAATTAATTATCCCAATTGAATTTTTGGTTAGCTTAAGATAGAGATTGTGTATCAAATAAGTGTGGGGAAATTGTGGGAACATGGGTTAATAAGGAAATGTAACATGTTTCTAATTTATTTGAATATTAGGAATTTGGGAACCTACTCATGAAAAAAAAAAACCAAAAT
>NC_029788.2:70601278-70663576 GCF_000816755.2 Arachis ipaensis | reverse complement strand
ATACATATATATATATATATATATATATATAATATAAATAAATAAATAAGGGGACAAAATTACCCCAATGTTAAGTTAATAAAAGACCAATGCACATGTGATAAAAAAATTAAAGAAAATTTGGTACATGAGTATGGGAATTATACAAAAGTGGGAATTATGGGTAACTAGGCATGAATTTAAAAGTATATAGAGTATATGTATATTAGGTGAGAGCTTAGGTTAATTGAAGATTCATATTATAGCTCACTTGGCCATACATATATCCTTACCTTTACCTCAGCCCCATTACAACCTTGAAAAGACCTCATGATGTTTGCATTGGTACATTAAATTTTTTTTGATTGGTTAGATGAACAACAAGGTTTAGAAAGCATGACTAGAGAAGAGTAGAGTGAATAACCCTATACACTTGAGAGATTAGAGTGATATACACTTCCAGTGACCTTATATTTGCTTATTATTAATCCTCTCTTATTACCATTAGATGCCTTGATATGTGTGTTAAGTGTTTTCAGATATTATAAGGCAGGAATGGCTTGGAGGATGGAAAGAAAGCATGCAAAAGTGGAAGGAATGCAAGAAGTTGGAGAAATTGCAAAGTTGTCCAGCCTGACCTCTCTATACTCAATCGGCTATAACTTTAGCTACAGAGGTCCAAACGATGCGGTTCCAGTTGCGTTAGAAAGATAACGTCCGGGGCTTTGATTTAATATATAATATGTTATTGTTTCCCTGACTTTAGGTGACGCGACCGTATGATCCATGCCGCTGCGTCGCAGTGACGGAAATCCAGCGTGGCAAAATTCGAAACCAGCGAATTCTGGACTGTTTTTGACCCAGTTTGCGGCCCAGAAAACTCAGATTAGAGACTATAAAGTGGAAGAATGCATCCATTCATAGGGAGGCTCTCATATTCATAATTTTAGGAGTAGATGTAGTTTTTAGAGAGAGAGGTTCTCTCCTCTCTCTTAGGATTAGGATTTAGGATTTCTCTTAGTTTTAGGAGTGACTCTCAATCCCAGGTTTAATATTCCTTTTACTTTATATTCCTCTTTTTACTTTCAGATGCTTCAATGCTTGTATTAGATATGTTGCCCAATTGGCTTATTAACTTTTCATGTTAAGATCTGTATATTTTATTTAATATTATTTGAGGTATTTCAGATTTGAGATTGCTTTGCTTTATTTATATTAATGCTTTTAATTTAATTTAGATATTTTCTTCCTTTTAGCTTTGGTCAAGTGATTGGTAGTACTTGAGTTATCAAACTCAGCAAGTGGTTGAAATTGGCAGATTTTGCTTTAGCTAGGATTGCTCTAACACTAGTCTCCCCACAGGAGTTGACTAGGACTTGAGAATCAAGCTAATCAGTCCACTTAACCTTCCTTTGTTTAATAAAGGCTGACCAAGTGGGATTAAAACCCAATTCTCTTCACACTTGATAAGGATAACTAGGATAGAAATTCCAATTCTTATACCTTGCCAAGAGATTTTATTATTATTATTATTTTATTTTACTTGTCATATAATATATTCCCTCCTTACTTCCAAAACCCCAATTTACCAACTCATAACCAATAATAAGAACATACCTCCCTGCAATTCCTTGAGAAGACGACCCGAGGTTTGAATACTTGGTTATCAATTTCAAAGGGGTTTGTTACTTGTGACAACCAAAACATTTGTATGAAAGGACTTTTGAAGGTTTAGAAACTATACTTGCAACGAGGATTTATCCGCAAATTTCTAGACCACGCAAAAGTTCTCTCATTATGCCACCAAATTCAAGAGGAGTATGCCCTTCCCGTGGCCAATGTGAACTACAACAACCGTCCACCCTATCCCTCTCAAGGCCAAAACAACTACTCTCATGGCAATAATCACAATCAAGGGTGGAGGGATATTGCACA
Organism: Arachis ipaensis; assembly: GCF_000816755.2. NCBI lineage: Eukaryota > Viridiplantae > Streptophyta > Magnoliopsida > Fabales > Fabaceae > Arachis > Arachis ipaensis. Next base: position 70,661,662 of record NC_029788.2, on the reverse strand, counting down.
AGGGAGCAATCAAAATCAAAGATGGAACAACTCTTCTTCTCACTACAACAACAACCAATCTTCATCCCAATACCACCATAACAACAACAACCACCAAGCTATCCAAAATTACCACAACCAAGCTTCCCATCAAAACCAAAACAACTACACCAAGTACCAAGCACCACATCAAAGACAACAATCCAACAATCCTCCTCCTCTTCCACCAACCAAGTTGATGAACTTAGAGCCGCTATGGAGAAACGGGACGAGAGCAACAAGGCTCAATTTGATGCCATGGATGCTCAAACGGCCAATCTCACCGATATGATTTCTAAGTTGGCCATGTCCTCCTCAAACAACAACACTGACCAACCCTCAAGCTCTTCCAATCTTCCATCCCAACCCATACCAAATCCAAAGGGTGGTCTCAACGCCATCACTCTACGGTCGGGGACTACATTGGAGGAGATACCTCCTAGGGTCATGGAAGACATTCATGAGGAAGAAGTGGTTGTTGAGGTTCCATATGAAGAAGAGGAGGTAGACAAAAGGCATGAGGAAGAAGAAGCAAGTCTTAAGGAACCCAAGAGGAAAGCTATAGTGGACGAATCCATTCCTATCCCATTCCCTTCCATGGTGAAGAAGGCAAAGAAGACTCCAAAGTTTGATTTAAATATGCTTCAAGTGTTCAAGAAGGTCGAGGTAACCATACCCCTTCTTGATGCTATTCAACAAATTCCGAAGTATGCGAAATTTTGAAGGACTTGTGTACACACAATGATAGGATAGGAGAATTGGAGACATTATCCTTGAGTAGTTCAATTTCTTCCTTAATGAAGCCTATTCTAGAAAAATATGGTGACCCTGGACTGTGTTTAGTGTCTTGTCGTATTGGTGGACGTACTTTTCATGACTGTATGTATGACCTAGGGGCTTGCGTAAGCATTATGCCGCTTTTCATCTTTGTGCGGTTGAATTTAGCTCAATTGAAGAAGTCGGCAGTGAAATTTGCCTTAGCCAATAAGAGTGTGATTACTGTGATGGGAATAGCAGAAGATGTACTTGTGGCAATCAAGGACTTGACTTTTACATTCTTGAAATGCCCCCAACAGAGAATAGAAGCGCCTCCTCCATTTTACTTGGTAGACCCTTCCTTAAGACCTCTAAATTCAAGCTAAATGCCTTCACCGGCACATTTTTCTTTAAGGTCGGAGACAAGACTATCAAGTTCAATTTAGAAGAAGCCATGAAACACCCTCCCGAAGAGCATTCCATTCTCCAATGTGATATAATCGATGAGGTAGTAGCGGAGGTACAAAGAGAAGACCACAACAAGTTGTGCTACCCTATTGTTGAAGAGACGAATGACCAAGAGGGTGAACAAGAGAAAGTTGTTGAGAATGAGCTCCAGGAGCTTGATGAAAAGGAACCTCAACTTGAGGCAAAGAGTGAATTAAAGTCTCTTCCATCTCATTTGAAGTATGCTTTCTTAGAGGACAACCAAAGGTTTTCGATCATTATTGCTAGTGAGCTTTCGAGTGAAGAAGGAAATCTCCTAAATGTTCTAAGAAAGCACAAGAAAGCAATTGGTTGGAGCCTGGCCGATATTGTGGAGATTGACCCCCGTAATTGCATGCATCATATTTTTCTCTAAGAGGGAGCTCGGCCGGTTAGGCAACTGCAAAGAAGGCTCAACTCCACCATCCTCGATGTGGTAAAGAAGGAGGTCACTAGGCTACTTGATGCGGGTATCATATATCCAATTTCTGACAGTGAGTGGGTGAGCCCGGTCCAGGTTGTTCCCAAGAAATTGGGCATCACTGCGGTTAAAAAGGATGATGGTGAAGTGGTCACCAAGGGAGTGTAAAACGCTTGGTGAGTGTGCATCGATTATAGAAGGTTAAACGCCGCTACAAGGAAGGACCAATACCCTTTGCCCTTTATTGACCAGATGTTGGACCGATTGGCAGGTAAATCCCATTACTGCTTTCTTGATGGCTTTACTGGTTACTTTCAGATTCACATTGCTCCTGAGGATCAAGAAAAGACCACATTCACTTGTCCTTTTGGAACCTTTGCTTATAAAAGGATGCCATTTGGACTATGCAATGCACTTGCTACTTTTCAGTGGTGTATGACAATTGTCTTTTCTGATCTGATGGAGAATTGTCTGGAAGTCTTTATGGATGACTTCAGTGTTTATGGGACCTCATTTGATTTATGCTTAGAGAACATGGCCAAAGTCTTAGCTAGATGTGTTGACACTAACCTTGTCTTGAATCTTGAAAAATGTCACTTCATGGTAAGACAAGGTATAGTGTTAGGACATGTAGTATCTAATGAAGGTATTTCTGTAGACCCAGCCAAGGTTGATGTTATCACCAATTTACCTCACCCCTCATCTGTGAGGGAGGACCGTTCCTTTTTGGGGCATGCAGGATTTTACAAGCGCTTTATTAAGGATTTCAGCAAGATTGCTTTGCCATTGTCGCACCTACTCCAAAAAGAGGTGGACTTTAAGTATGACAGTGCATGTGTGAGTGCGTTTGAGGAATTAAGGAGAGTTCTTACCACGGCACCAATTGTGCGAGGCCCCAACTGAACGCAGCCATTAAAGATAATGTGCGATGCGTCAAACCATGCTGTAGGTGCCGCGCTTGCACAGCGCGATGGTAAACTCCCTTATGTCATTGCTTATTCTTCAAAAACATTGGATGCAGCACAATCCAACTATACCACTACAGAAAAAGAACTCCTAGCTATTGTTCATGCCTTAGATAAATTCAGATCTTATTTTTTAGAGTCCAAAATAGTGGTATACACAGATCATGCAGCTTTAAAGTATTTGCTGACAAAGAATGAGTCGAAACCTAGGCTCATACGTTGGATCTTGCTCTTGCAAGAGTTCAACATTGAGATTAGGGATTGAAGTGGGTCTCAAAATTTGGTTGCGGATCATTTAAGCCGCCTTGAAAATCTTAAATACGACCCATTTCTGATTGATGATTCATTCCCTTTGGATAGTTTGCATGCTGTTTCGGATAGCTTTCCTTGGTTTGCACCAATGGCGAACTACTTGGTTACTAAAATCTTCCCTCCTAACTTTTCTAAACATCAAAGGAATAAGTTGAGGAGTGATTCCAAATATTACATTTGGGATGACCCTCACTTGTGGAAGAGGGGAGTAGACCAAGTAATTCGAAGATGTGCCCGGGCATCCATCCAATGCATTCTTTTTGATATTGTCCTGGAATCCAAAATTCAACCCATTCTTGAAGCTTGCCATTCATCTGAGTGTGGCGGCCACTTTGGCCCACAACAGACGGCTAAAAAGGTTTTAGATTGTGGATTCTGGTGGCCAACCTTATTCAAGGATGCTAACCGATTCTGTGTGTCGTGTAACCAATGTCAGAAGTCGGGAAATGCATCCCAAAGGGATGAAATACCTCAACAACCGATGTTGTTCTATGAGATATTTGATGTATGAGGCATAGACTTTATGGGACTATTTTCCAACTCAAGTGGGTATCTATATATTCTCTTGGTGGTTGACTACGTATCAAAGTGGGTAGAAGCAATACCTACCCGCCTTGATGATGCAAATACCGTGATTTCTTTCATTAGAAATAACATTGTATGCCGCTATGGGTCGCCACGAGCAATCGTGAGCGACCAAAGTTCCTAATTTTGCAACAAGAAAGTAGAGGCACTGCTCAAGCGCTATGGGGTATTACATAAGATTGCAACTGCTTATCACCCCCAAACCAACGGAAAAGCGGAGGTGTCCAACCGTGAGATTAAGCGAATTTTGGAGAAAGTGGTGAATCCACAAAGGAAGGATTGGAGCTTCCGGTTGGGAGATGCACTATGGGCGTATAGGACCGTCTACAAGACTCCATTGGGGATGAGTCCCTTCCGGATCGTCTTTGGTAAGGCATGCCACCTTCCGATGGAAATTGAGCATAAAGCCTATTGGACGGTAAAGCAGTGTAACATGGATTTCACCAAGGCGGGTGTAGCTAGAAAATTGAAGCTAGAGGAACTTGAGTGTCTCAGGATGGATGCATATGAGAATGCCCGGATCTACAAGGAAAAGACTAAGGCATTTCATGATCACCATATCCGAAGGAAGGATTTTCAAGAAGGTGACAAAGTTCTCTTCTACAACTCGAGGCTTAGATTCTTGCCTGGCAAGCTCCGTTCTAGATGGGAAGGACCCTTCAAGGTGAAAGAGATAAAGCCCAATAGAGTGGTGGAGTTGTTTGACCTTCAAAGTGACACAACTTTCAAGGTGAATGGACATAGAGTGAAGAAGTACCATGGCTACAAGTCAACAAGGGAAGTGGAAGTGCTCCTACTTGAGGATGCACCTAGAGGAGGAAAAGCTTAAGCAACTGACCGTCCAACTTAAGGACGTTAAAGAAAAGTGCTTGGTGGGAGACACCCCACCGTGGTAAGATCTTCCTTGTGTATATCGTCTTGCTTCTAGCTTTCGATTCTTGTGAATTTTGTGATTCTTGGTGTTGTTGAATGCTTAGGAATGCTAGCTTTGTTGATTTTGTTGAATTGTTAGGATACTCATATAGGTTTCATTACTATTGGTGTGGATGAATTGTTGAAGTTAGAGAAAATGTTTTGTTTTGAATATTGCATGAATTTGTGAGTGTTTTCTTGCCTATCTAGCTTAAATACATGCCAAGAAAGTGTTAGAATAGCTCTCTCTATGTTGTATATGAAAAAAAAAGGGGGGGATGCACGCGTAAGCGTGCATGACGCGCACGCGTCCCTTGCATTTTTGCAAGTCTGGGCATTCGACCCGAGAGTTGCACGCCCAATGCGCAATCAATGTGCGAAATGCGCAGGGACCTACCCACGCGTACGCGTGAAGCACGCCCGCACGTCCCTTGCCCCCAACACTGTCCATGCGTACGCGCACATGACATGTACACGTCGGTTGGTCTGAATGCCATTCTTGGTATGTTCGACCCGAGAGTTGCGTGCCCAATGCGCAATCACTTGTGCGTACTCACATTAACCCTTTTTCATGCTACCATGTGCGTACGCACCCATATGTGCGTATGCCAACTCATTTGCAGCCCTTCTGCCAGGAGTGCTCGCATCCCTCTGTGAGTGTGCACCTCAGCCCTTTTTTACGCTTTGTGCGTAGGCACACCAGTGTGCGCACGAACATATGATCCTTTTCCAAGTTATAAAAAAAGAGAGAGAATGAAGAAATTCTCTGTCTATGCGTGTGCACCCCCTCGTGCGTGTGCACAGCAGCTTGCAGCCCCTCTGTTGGGAGTGCTCGCACGCCATTGTGCATCCCCGTCTCCTTTGTTTATGCTTCTTGTGCGTACACATGAACCTGTGTGCTTACGCACAGACGTCGAACTGGGCGATATTCAAGAAGAAAACCCTATCACGCCAGCCCAACTTCAATCTTCTTCTTCTTCTTCGCTGCTGCTGCATCAGCCCCGCCCAGCCCTCTTTCGGCGACACTGTCGCTGATGCCTCGCCTGCCGTGCAACCACCACTACCCCTTCCTCTTTCTTCTTTCTTCTTCTTCTTTTCCACTCTTTTCTTCTCTTTTGCCGGTGAACTTCTTCCTTTTCTGTGGAGCTCCGGTGCTATCTCCGGCGAAGACCACCGTCGTGACATCGCAGTGGCTATTACTAGTGCCACTATTTCATCTTCTCTTCCTACATTCTTCAACCTTTCATTTTTCAAGTTTTATTTCTTTTTATGTTCTTTGTTTGCTTGTTTGATTTTTAGCTTGTTTAATTTCAGTTTAATGAATTAGGTTAAGTTTAATGCTTTGTTTAGTTATCTGGTATTGCAAGTGTTTGATTTCTAGATTATTAGGTTGATTATTGCTTAAATTTAAGCTTGAATTTGATGATTTTGCACAATGCACACTAAGTGTCAATACAAAACCACTCCCCGGCAACGGCACCATAAACTTGATTCACTTGAAAACTGTCTCTCAACAATTTTCCTCTGGCAAGTTCACCAGATTGTCGACAAGTAAAAACTCACTGTAGAGTGAGGTCGAATCCCATAGGGATTGCTTGGTTGATCAATGTTAATTCAAGAATTGTTCTAGTTGAGCAAAATCAGAAGTGAATTGGGATTGCAGAAAGTAAAATTTAGCGGGAAACTTAAATTGCAAGAAATTAAATGACCAAAATTAAAGTGCAAGAAATTAAATGAGAGAAGCTTAAATTGCATGAAATTAAATGGGAATGGGGATTAAGCATGAAATTAGAGAGCAAAAAGTAAATAAAATGGGTAGATCAGAGATGGGGATTCATTGGGTTTCAGGAGATATTGAATTCTCCGGATCAAATCATTTTCGTCTCTTCCTCAATCAATGCATTCGTTGACATTGCTTGGCAATCTTAGATAACTTGATCCCAATGTCTTGATTTAATTGCTCATGGGAAGAGTTGAAGTTCGGTCACTAACTATACCACACAAATTCATAGATCAAAGTATTGGTAGGATTAAATGTCACAATATCCATCCAACCCTCAATCTAGTCCAATGTGAGAAAGCAATTCTAGCATGAATTCTTCATCCCTCTCTCAAGGATCTGAAGAATTCCAATTATGGATAGCTTCTCTGTCAAGACAACTAGCCAATTGAATTAAGATCGAAAGCTTTCTAACAAAAATCAAGAGAAAAGAAAGAAGAAGAAGATGAAAACTACTATTGATCCATTGAATTACAATAGAGCTCCCTAACCCAATGAAAGGGGTTTAGTTGTTCATAGCTCTCAAAATAGAAAATTGAATTGAAAGATACATTGCTAAAATCAAAGAAGTGCCGAAAATTAAAATGAGCTGAAGAGTAAATAGTGAGGTACAAGTCCCGTCCCCCCTTTTCTAACTTAAATTCTAAACTATTTATACACTTTCTTCCATTGATCTTCAATCTCTGAATTGGCCTTTTGGCCTTGATGGAATTAGGTTAAAGTTGCTCAAATTCGTTTCTCTTGCTGTTGAGAAGAGATCTATTTGAATTGCAAAGTTCTGGTGCTCAAGTTGGAGTCAACATTTGATGGCCAACGTTGACTCAAACGCCTTTCTTAAAAACCAGATATACCTGCTGTCATTGGCGTTTGACTCAATGTTGGAGGACCAACATTCTGCTACCCACGCGTACGCGTGCAACACGCGTACGCGTGAAGGCTGTGATTTTGCTTGTTCATGCGTGCGCGTACACCACGCTTACACGTGCATTGCCTTTTTCCCATCCACGCGCGCGCGTCACTAACGCGTGCGCATCCATTCAAGTTTCTCAATTTCAAATTCTGGGCTTCTCATCGCGCACGTTGGAGGCAACATTTGAGGCAACGTTGGGCCTCCAACGTTCGTTAGGTGAGGCGTACGCGTGACCCACACGTGCGCATGATTCACGCTTGTGCGTGGATATAGAAATTTTCCTCTTTAACGCGTACGCGTCATAGACGCGTACGCGTCGCTCAAAAATCCTTTAGCTCCAGAATTGAACATTTTCAATGACGTTGGATGTAACGTTGGTTTACCAACGTTCCCTCCAACATTGGCACCTATGTTTTCTTCTTCCAGAACGTTGCCTTCAACGTTGATGGTCCAACGTTGGCTCCAACGATGGCCTCTCCTTCTCTTCTTCCTTGCTCTTTTTCTGCTTCTTTCTTCCTATCATCAACCAAACAAACTCATCAAAGCCTTGGCATAAGTCATGAGAATTCTCATCATTCTTAGCACACAAGTAATTATAGGATAATTCTCATACAATTACATCAAATTAACTATGGTTGGATGAATCCAGGCATGCATAATTTTCTACCCCAATTGCTTACTTATAACTCAAGAAAGTACATAAAACCTATTAAAAACAAAGAAAAAGGCTAGTAAAAATAGCTTAAGATGCCCTGGCATCAATATGTAATGGCCATCATATGTATTCAACCTCTTTCTTGTTTGTCATATTCCATAAACTGTGCAATGTCATAGATGATTCTTGATGATGTTAAACTTAAATTTACCAATGCATTTCTTGGATTGTTAAGATTGAAGTTTCAAATACCCATGTGTTACATGACTTTGCTTTGTTGATAAAGGGTGACTTGTTTATGAATGCATTGAACTTAATTGGATTGAATTTCCCATTGTTCATCATCATGTTTGCTTTAGAGTAACCACATAGCAAAGTGCTCATTCCTTAATGTGTTAATCAAACATCTTTTGTTTAACTCAAGCACCTTGTGTATGTGCTTCTCAATTTTTTCGGATGAACAATTGATAACTCTCTTTGATTGAATTGGTTATTATTGTTGTGCAACTTTCATAGCATTTGGCTTTCATTTCCACAACTTCAATACCTATTTCCTCAAGGAATCTAATTAAGTTACCTTATGCTGCTTAAGATTGCTTGTATTTCAATTTTGGTCTATCTTTTGAATTGCAACTTAAGCCTCTTGATTGAGAAGTTTTGAGCTTTAAAAAGTTTTAATTGTATGGTTGTCATTTCTCCCGGCCAATGGTGTGTTCTAATCGCGCGCACACTTAGAATGCACAGATAGCCTTTTGATAAACCACACTATTTTGTAAAGCTCCTCAATTAAGTGTTTGTATTTTGTTTATATTATTTGTGCTTCCTCACTATTCTTCTTGTGTCCTTTAGCGTGTGATCTTGAAATCTATTTTTATCTCTCTTTTTCAGGATGCGCCGAAAAGGCAAAGAGCCGGTTACACCACCCAAGATATTCTTCCATGTCCATCTGATCGTCGGAGCGAAACACCAAACACCTTTGCCTAATTCAAGAGCCGAGATCCAATATGGTAAACTTGGAAAAAGGACAATACATTGGGAGTGGAGGCTCAAGGTTCCGAACAAATATGCGGTGCTCATCCATGATCGAATTGCCTCACTTCAATGGGGTTTCTTGAATAAGAACCCATTGAAATCAATGAGTCTATGGTGCGGAAATTTTATGCTAATTATCATGCTTGGGAAGCGGAGACTGTATTCCTCCGAGAGAAAATATTGGATACTTCCAATAAAACTTTTGAAGTTTTTTCTGAAGATTCCCCACATCCCGCCTAATAAAGATGCATACTCAAGGATTAAAGCGGATGTGATTAAGGGGAGAATGTCCTTGGCTCTGATTCTGAAGAAAATTGGCCGTCCCGGTGCATTGTAGGAATATAGCAAGGGAGAAAAAGTTGTTCCTGTTAGCATTGCTTATTCCGATTTGACTGCTGAGGCACAGAATTGGCAACAGATAGTGGCCAATTATATACTTCTCAGCACCCATCCTATCCATATCTGACTTAGAGCTGCTGTGCTCCTTTGGGCTATTCTGAAGGGCAAGAAGATAGCTATCTTACTCTAAATTCGTGCATTGATGTGGAAGGTGATTCAAAAGAGGAAGTTCAATATTCACTTTCCATCGCTTATGATAAAATTTGCTACAGTTATAACACCCCGAACTTTTGAAAAAAAAATTAATTAACGAGTTATTCATGATTTATTATTTTATTTAAAAAAATTATTCTCCTAAAAATAATTAAATTAAATTTTATGATACTTTGAGTTTAAAATCTATTAGAATTTTTAAATATTATTATTATTATTATTATTATTATTATTATTATTATTATTATTATGATGATGATGATGATGATGATGATGATGATGATGATGATGATGATGATGGAAGCTATCCTTCAGGACCGAACTGAAGTTGAAAGAAAAGACGGCAAGAGTGACCGAGGGTGAGCGAAACAATTATGGAATCACCGAACTTCCGATTTTAATTTTTCGAGCTCCGTAACTTCAATAAAAAATTTAATCCGATAAAAGTGTTCGTATCTTCTTTTTCTACACGTTGGTATTACTTTCATCCGGTAAAAATTTATGGTGACGTAGCTCCTCTACCCCTTCAGTTCGGCCAACTGGAGTTCTACGAGGCACAGACGATTCCGAACGTTTTTCCATTTTGCAGCTCGATCAGAAGGCTCCTCCAGATTTTCGAGCATTTTGATTTCGTACGGAGGTAGAATTTTGGTAACTTTATAATAATTAAATGTAAATTTGATAAGTAAATATTGATTTGGTTGATTATTGTTTAAGTTTGAATGAGTTTATGTTGAATTACTGTTGTTGCTTGTGATTTACTAGTTTGACTATGAAGAACAACTCAGCTGTGGTTGTTTTAATGGTTTTGGGACTGTTGTGATGTGGTATTTTGAGGAAATTGAAGAGATTTACTGGTTGAAAGATTAAATTAAAAGTTGTGAATAATCGGTAACCGAAAATCTCGAAAACAAATTAAAATACAAGTAATATTTTGAAAGGGGAGGGATAAGGGTTTCAGTTTTAGAATAAGAGGAAGATTAATATTTAAATTTTATTTTTGAAAGGTAAAATTATATTTGTATACAAAAATCGAGGTACAATTTGTAATTATATAAGTTTTCGGGTATTTTGGGCAATAAATAAAGTACGGAGAATAAAAATGGGTATTTCATAAAAATTCAGGATTATTTTTATAAATATGAAAATAAGTGAGGGTTCCAAATGTAATTTTATAAAATATTAAGTTTTAACAAAAGATATAAATATTATTTATTTACCATTTAAATTATTCTATTTATATTATGGTTAATATTTTATTACGAATATTAATTAGTAAAGATATTATTAATATTATTATAAGTCAGAGAAGGGCAAACAGAGTGATCTTAAAAGCTTTAGAGAATGCAGACTTAATTAAAGTACTTTATAATTCTTTTCCATAAGACACTTAGGGAAAGGCGAGGGTATAATTAATCTATTTATATTATGGATAATATTTTATTACGAATATTAATTAGTAAAGATATTATTAATATTATTATAAGTCAGAGAAGGGCAAACAGAGTGATCTTAAAAGCTTTAGAGAATGCAGACTTAATTAAAGTACTTTATAATTCTTTTCCATAAGACACTTAGGGAAAGGCGAGGGAATAATACAAAGATAAATTATATTGTGAAATGATAAGAAAGAAAAGAAAGAAAGAAAGAACGAAAAGAAAATGAGATAAGTAAAGATATGGTGGTGAGCCCACTGAGATTCGCTTTCCAGAGATACATCGGCCACTTCAGGGGATGGTCGCACCTGTGAGACAGAGGTTGTTTACAGAGGTTATCAATACATACATTGGCTAGAGAGAGCTTGACCTGTAAGACAGAGGTTGCTTACAGTTATGTTTGCATACATCGGTTCAAGAGAGCCGCACCTGTAAGACAGAGGTTTCTTACAGAGGTTATGACATTAGAAGCCAAACTCAGACAAAGGTTGCTGAGTTAAGTAAAAATATAATTTAATAAATAATCGAGAACAAAAGAATTAAAAGAATAAAAGAAAAATACTAAAGGACCTCTGCCATAGGAGAGTAGAGAGCAAATATTAAAAGAATCTAAAGAACCTCTGCCACAGGAGAGCAGAGGGCAGGAATGAAAGAATATATTAACTAAAGGGATCTCTACCACAGTAGAGTAGAGAGCAAAGATTGAAAAGAAATTGAATGCTGTTTGGGCCTTAGTGCCAAGTGTCTAGTAGGGACGGCGATACATAACGCTCACTTGATACTATAAGGATGGCTCAGTGAGGACGGCAACGCGTAACGCTTACTGGAGACCAGAAGGAGGGTTCCCCATGAGGATGGTGGTACGTAACGCTCATGGAGGGGACGTTGGCTGAGATAAGGACGGCAGTACCAAATGCTTATCTCAGGACCAGTGTCGAAAATCGGGTAACAAATCGACACATGAGCTCATGGCCTGTATAGGACTAGACATGCATCATGCTTGTTTGTGCATATCTCTGTGCTATGAAACTCTGTGATTCTGTGTGTGTGCTGCATGACTGATTGACTTCTATTTTCTTTTATTATGTATGCTTGTATGTGTTCTGATGTTAGTTGCGGTTGGTTAATAATAGCAAAACGAACTTAATTAACTACCCTAACCCTACTAAGAACTTCCTAGTTCTTACCCACTATCTCCACCCCTTTCAGCTACAGGTGCAAAGGCTTATTGCAAAGCTGCGGGAGCACAAAGGAATATGTACGAGTTGAGTTGTTAGAATTTATTTTCCCCTCGCCTTGTTAGTTAGAGTTTTATTCAGATGGGTAGGTTCTGTAATTGCTTTTGCATGTAAGACTACAATGTCTTATTAATATTAAGTATGTGAATATGTATTGTTTGTTCTTGTTGGAAAAGTTATAATTTTTAGTAAAACCATCGATAGGTTTACGCGTAAAGGCTCAATATTAAATAGATAATAAAAGGAATTAAGTTAGTAACGCCTTACTTTTGGTACAATCATGAGGTGCTAAAAGTTAGGGTGTTACAACAGCAGCGGGGGTAGAGAGGAGGCCTTAAGATATCATGTTCAAGATCCCAAATGGCAACCAATTCATCCCATGTGGAGATTTGGATCAGTCGACAAAGAAGACATCCACCAAGAGGAAAGCACCTGAGTTCCCATCATCATCAAGACCACCACCTTCATCGGCACCACAACTTTTGTCTGGCCTCTTTATGACGTGGTCCAGGACCTACTGCAAGATCCTCGCCAAATTGAGTGCATTGATCACAAGCGTTTCGACTGGATGGAGGCAAGACTAGAAGGAAGTGATCCTGGCCCATTTCCAACAGCCTCATCTGAGCCGGTTGTGGAGAAAGATGATGTAGAAGATCAACCCAAGCACCAGCGCCCACCAGCTGAAGGTGGAGCCCCTTAGATTTTCATCTCCCGGATCACGTGCATGCACGGAGGACCGTGCAATGATTAAGTGTGGTGGAGGATCCACAACTTTGGGGCGTAAATTTAGTTAGTAATCATGTCTTTTCTGAATATTTGTTAGTATTTCATTATATTGCACCTTGCTTAGTTTGCCTATATATATATATATGTCTTAGTTGCATGTTATCTAGTATAGAAAATAATTTTGGTAAAAATAACAAAGAAATTTTTAAGAAATCTCTCTTAGGGCGTTCCATTGATTAGATTTGAAAACTTGTTTTTCAACTTACTTGATGTATTTTTATGGAACATAAAAAATGCTAGAACAAAACACCAAGTGAGATTTGAGTTTTAATTGTGTGGTTGCACATTCTCAATCACAAAATTTTGTTCTTGTGTGCTATACTCCTTTGTGATTGTGATCATAGATTTGCTTGAATCTTTATGTCCTATATTTGATTTTTTAAATGTATTTAGTATGATTGAGCCCATTTTTGAAATTAAACTCACTAAACCATATGGCCAACCTTTACATCTACCTTTGTAACCTGCTTTTGAGCCTTTTAATCCCCCTTTATTCTGATTTTAAGCATATCATTCTTCCTAAGCAAAAAATCATTAATGTCCATGAATTGTATCTTTGATTAGATTGGGTTAAGTAGTGTATGTTATTTAAGTGTGGGGAAGATTTTGGAAAAACATTGGTAATAAGTTTACTTTGTGTATTCATTTTGAAAATTTGGAAAAATGGGTAAACACTCATGCGTACATTGCTTAAAACATATGCATTTTTTTTTATGATAAAGGAAAAGAAATTTTTGGTACATATCTTTTTGAAAAAAAAAGAAAAAAAAGAAAAAAAATTTGAAAATGATAATAATAATGTAAATAAAGAATGCATATATGTGTGAATTAGAAAGAAGATGCATGAGTGAATGTGAGAAAGGAGATAAATAGGAAGTTAGGTTCTGTTCTTTTAAGTACGTAGGTTGATATAGGATTAAGTGGGATACTTGAGCTAATCAAAGATTCAATCTACTAGTCCACTTAACCATATTAATCTTACCATTATCCTAACCCAATCACAACCCTCCAAAGATCTCATGATATTTGCATTCACACATCAAGTATTGGTTGATTGTTAGATAACTAGAAAATCCTAGAAAATATTATTGAAGGAGAATTGAGTGATTAAGCCCTAAACATTGAGCAATCAGAGTGTATACACATCCGGTGAGGGATTCGATCACTCAATTCTATGATTCTTTCTCTTATCTTGTATCTTCTTGCAAGTTGCTAAATTAATCTTTGAAAATTTTGAATCAAATCTTTGGATATTGATCATATTGTGCTATTTCCTGGCCTTAGCCCTAAGACTTACTTTGGATTGATTGGGATGCGATTGTTTGTTTTTGCCAAATTCAGTAGAGACCTTAGTATAGATATGAGTAGGTAATATTTACTATAGGTAGTTGCATTAAATAAGTTGCTTGCCCAATTACTTTTCTCCTTTGATTGTGACTAGCATGAGGACATGCTAGTGTTTAAGTGTGGGGAATTGATGAATCCATATTTAATGATAAATTTTGGTTGGAATTGAGTGATTTTATCATATAAACCCACATTTATTCCCTTAAATAGCATGCTTTTGTGTTTTCTCTGTAAATTGCGCCTGATTGTGAAAATATGCTCTTTTGTGCTTCATTTAATCAATTTTATTCCATTTGTATCCCATTTGATGCCTTGATATTTTTTATAAGTGATTTTAGGTAAAATAGGTGGGAATCGATTGATAAGAATGGAGGAGAAGTATGAAATGGGAGGAGACATGAAGAAACAAAGGAGAAGAGCATTTCGGAGTGTGCGTGCGCACAACCACTTGTGCGTACGCACAAGATGAAAATTGGCTAGTGTGCGTATGCACACATCTGTGCGTACGCACAAGTACCATTGCGTGACTTCATCAAAAAGTCACGTGGCTCGCGAATTGAAGGCTTTGGAGGCCCAAATCTGATGGCCTAGAGCTCATATGGAAAGGGGAAACTTGAGGAAACCATAGCATACCATTAGGAGTAGTATTAGATAGTTTAGGAAGCTTTTAGTTTTTGTTTTCTCTCAAGTTTTTTCTCTCAATTTTCTTGGAGTCTTATTAGGGTTGATATTAGAAGTGCAATTTTCATTTTGATCGTGGATTCTAGCTTGCTTCCATTGTAAGTATTTCTTGATTTTATCTTCATTTATTACACTTGTGGTACACTTTCTTGTAGTTAAAGACACTTTGTTAATATATACATATTTTTGCAATTTTGATTTCTAGTTGATGAATTTGATAATTTTTTATTATTCTATGTTTGTTTGAGTTACCATTGTTGATTTTGATCATTTATTGCTCATAGTTTCAAGCATTTTTCAAATGTTTCCATGTTTTATGGTTATGCCCACCAAGTGTTTGTGGAAATGTCAATTTTGATTATGAGGTAAATTTTCACTCCTTGGCTTGGGGGATATGAGCATATGGGCTACTAGAGTTGTAATGTCCAACATTTAGTGATCATTCTTGGATTGTTAATTTTTCTTATTTCCACTAACGCTAGCTTTTCACTAAGGTATTAGTAAGTTAGTTAGGATTTGTGAATTAAGAACAACTATGCTCACTTGACTTATCCTTCGATGTTAAAGGTTGAATAGGTGAGATTAATCCATTATAATTATCATAATTGTGATTATGACAAGGAAAGAATTCCCTAACACACCCCAAGCGAAGGTTCTAATTATGCTTAGAATCATACTTCAACCATTTTAAAGTTTGATTTGTCCATATTACATAGATAGTTCATTAATTTGTTCATTGGTTCAATAGTTGCAATTTTGATCGTTCTTTTATCTCTTAATTGTTTGCTTCATTATTGGAAACTCCTTGATTTCACAACCAATTTTGTGCACTTATTGTCACTAGTTCCTTGGGAAGATGTCCCGGGATTCTACTTCCGGTTAAATTTGGTTTGAACTATGATAATTCTTTATTTTAAACTTTGATGTGAGGATCCATTGGCGGCTTGGACTAAACTTGCAACGAAAGTTATTTTGTGAATTCCGAATTGGCATAAATCATATACATCAATATCCCACTCAGGTATAGGCTCTAGTACCTGCTCCTATATAGGCTTAGGTGATAAACCCCAATTTTGTGGTTTATCTTGTGCTTATTTTAGAGGATTTTATCACCTTTTCCCATATTTATTCAATGAAATAGTATGGTTTTGTAATTCTCCCTTAATTTGTGCATAAGTGTAAAAACATGCTTTTTAGACCCTTAAATTAGTGATTTTAATTCATTTTCATTCCATTCGATGCCTTGATATATTTGTTGAGTGATTTCAGGTTCATAAGGCAAGTATTGGATGGAAGAATTGAAGAGAAAAGCATGCAAAAGGGAGAATTCATGAAGAAATGAGCTTTTGGAGAATTGAGGGCCACGCGTCATGCACGCGTACGCGTGCATTGGAGATTTTTGAAGCCACGCGCACGCGTCAAGCACGCGTACGCGTGAGTAGGGGTTTTGCCATCGACGCGCACGCGTTAAGCACGCGCACGTGTGACACTCGGCACGTGACCCAAATCTAACTCGTTTCTGAGGGTATTTCATGCAGAATTGAAGCTTGAGCAAAGGGGGGAGCACTTAGTTGTAGAATAGTGGTGCGCAGAAATCGTGACAGTTCCATTCCTTGGTAACGGCGCTGAAAACTTTATACGCACATTCATAATCTTAATTCTTTGTCACAACTTCGCACAGCTGACCAGCAAGTGCACTGGGTCGTCCAAGTAATAAACCTTACGTGAGTACGGGTCGATCCCACGGAGATTGTCGGCTTGAAGCAAGCTATGGTCACCTTGTAAATCTCAGTCAGGCGGATTCAAATGGTTATAGAGTTTTAATGATTAAAAGATAAATAAAACATAAACTAGGATAGAGATACTTATGTTATTCATTGGTGAGAATTTCAGATAAGCGTATAGAGATGCTTTTGTTCCTCTGAACCTCTGCTTTCCTGCTGTCTTCATCCAACCATTCCTACTCCTTTCCATCGCAAGCTTTATGTAGGGCATCACCGTTGTCAATGGCTACATCCCATCTTCTCTGTGAAAATGGTCCAATGCGCTATCACTGCATGACTAATCATCTGGCGGTTCTCGATCATACTGGAATAGGATTTACTATCCTTTTGCGTCTGTCACTACGCCCAGCACTCGCGAGTTTAAAGCTCGTCACAGCCATCCCTTCCCAGATCCTATTCGGAATACCACAGACAAGGTTTAGACTTTCCGGATCTCAAGAATAGCCATCCATGGGTTCTAACTTATACCACGAAGATATCTAAGAGATACTCATTCTAGCTTGTTTGCATGTAGAATGGAAGTGTTTGTCAGGCACGCGTTCATAGGTGAGAATGATGATGAGCGTCACATAATCATCACATTCATCATGTTCTTGGGTGCAAATGGATATCTTAGAGGAGGAATAAGCTTAAATTGAATAGAAAAACAGTAGTACTTTGTAATAATTCATGAGGAACAGTAGAGCTCCACACCTTAATCTATGGTGTGTAGAAACTCTACCGTTTGAAAATACATAAGTGATAATGGTCCAGGCATGGCCAAATGGCCAGCCCCCATGAAAGTCTAAGATAGCATAAAACTAATCAAAGATCCCCTTACAAAGATAGTAAAAAGTCCTATTTATACTAAACAAGTTACTAGGGTTTACAAAAATGAGTAAATGATGCAGAAATCCACTTCCGGGGCCCACTTGGTGTGTGCTTGGACTGAGCATTGAGCTTTGCACGTGTAGAGGTCTTTCTTGGAGTTGAACGCTAGTTTGTAACCTGTTTCTGGCGTTTAACTCCACTTTGCAACCTGTTTCTGGCGTTTGACTCCAGAATGCAGCATAGAACTGGCGTTCAACGCCAGTTTACGTCATCTATCCTCAATCAAAGTATGGACTATTATATATTGCTGGAAATCCCTGGATGTCTACTTTCCAACGCAATTGAGAGCACGCCATTTGGAGTTCTGTAGCTCCAGAAAATCCACTTTGAGTGCAGGGAGGTCAGAATCCAACAGCATCTGCAGTCCTTCTTCAACCTCTGAATCTGATTTTTGCTCAAGTCCCTCGATTTCAGCCAGAAAATACCTGAAATCACAGAAAAACACACAAACTCATAGTAAAGTCCAAAAATGTAAATTTTAATTAAAAACTAATAAAAATATACTAAAAACGAATTAAATTATACTGAAAACTATGTAAAAATAATGCCAAAAAGCGTATAAATTATCCGCTCATCAAATAGCATCATGTAGTGTAGTTTCTAGAGAGAGAAACTCCCTCTTCTCTCTAGAATTAGGGTTCCTAGGGTATTTCCATCTTAGATATAGGCATAATTTCTTGATTTCATCTTGTTTCCTTTACAATTTCTTGCTTCTACACTTTCATTCTCTTAGTTTGTGATGTTAATTTTACTTTTATGCCTCTTTTATGTTTATGAATGCTCATGTTGGATTTGGTTTATATTTAATGAAATTTGATATTTGATGTTCTTTTATTGTTAATTTGAGTTGTGAATTTTACTTTTCTTGTAATTGGTAGTTGTTAGATTTTATTATTCTTGCACCTTTACTATGCTTTCCTTTGACACCTTCCAAGTGTTTGACAAAATGCTTGGTTGGACTTTAGAATAGATTTTGAGCATTCTTGGCCTGGAAAGAGTAAGTGGGTAATCTTGAGTCATGAATACCCAATTTAGATTGGTGATCTAGAGTTGTTAGTTAATATCAATTCCAATGACTCTAATCTCTTGCTAATTCAATTAGTGAGTTGATTAGGATTTTTGACTTGAGATTAACTAGTCTTGTTTGACTTTCTCTAATGGAAGATAACTTACACCTTCTTCCAACATTGGGGATGACGAAATAAGATAAATTCTTGTTAATTATTGTTATTAGTGACTAGGATGGAAAGCCTATGATCTCAATCTTTGCCATGAATGTCTCTCTTTATTAATTGCTTCTCTTTCTTACTTGTCTCCTTTAAATGCTTGCTTGATTTACTTTCTTGTCATTTATTTTATTGTCACTTTTATCAATCAAACCCCCTTGTCCCTTCATAGCCAATAATTGACCACTTCAATGCAATTCCTTGTGAGATGACCCGGAGTCTAAATACTTCGGTTAATTTTCATTGGGGTTTGTACTTGTGACAACCAAAATTTTTGCATGTGAGGATTCTTTGTTGGTGTAGAACTATACTTGCAATGAGAATTAATTTTGAGAAATTCTATACCATCAAGAAATTCACTCATCAAAATGGCGCCGTTGCTGGGGAGTTGCAATGGTGCTATGTTATTGGCTATTGTATATATTGTGAATATGTTTGCCTTTTTCTTCTTTGTTAGTTGTTGTTAGTTGTAGGACTTTGTCTTCTTTATTTCTTGTTAGCTTTTGTTTTTATTTTCTCTTTCACCATGAATTCTCACTCCTTTGGCTATGAGTTTAGTTCAAACTATGTTGTATGAGATAGAATTTACGATGATAACATGCATCAAGGATTTGGAGATCAAAGGTGGGAGGAGCCTCAAGCTTATGAATAACCTTCTTGGCAACAACCTCCTTCCGAACCAAGTTTGACAAAAGTGCTTGGGGGATATGACTACTCTCCTCATGGAGATGCGCAAGGACCAAAAGGCGTTTTATTCCCACCAAGCCATTCAAGCGTCACCCCAAAGTAACTACTCTCCGGATTCTTATGGGTATAATCCTAATCCTAATACATACCAATCTAATGTATGTGATGACCCTTATTGTGATTGTCAACCACAACCACCACATACATATGACCCCTTACCTCAACATGGTTTTGAACCTCCTTACTCACAAGTCCCTTACCACCAAACACCTCCAGATGACCCTAATTCTTACCCACCATCCCAACCACCTTTTGAGCCATATGAACCATACGTAGAACCACAACCATTCCATAACAACTACTCTCAAGAACCACCTCAATATGCACCATCTCCCTACCCTTCCCAAGATGAACCATCTTCCAATTATGAATCCTTTCACACAAATAATGAACCCTCTCTTCCACCACCGCCCCCCAATGACACCCTCACGCTAGAACTAAGAGATCTCGATTCTCATATCCAAGGGCAACAAGAGGGGACGAAAAACGAGTTTAAGGAGCTAGAAGCCAAGATGGCTATCATGGCGGAAGCCACTAGCAACATATACTCATCCTGCCTAAGCTTATTGATGAACCCCTATTTTATTATTCATCTTGTGCTCAATTAAGTGTTTTTATCAATTCTTCACCCACTTATTCATACGAATTGCATGGTTTTACAATTCCTTCCTTATTTTATGATATATGAGAAAATATGTTTCCTATAATTTAAAATTATTTACTTTAATTATCCTTTATTACCATTCGATGCGGTGATCTGTGTGTTAAGTAATTTCAGGCTTTATAGGGCAGGAATGGCTTAGAGGACAGAAAAGAAACATGCAAAAAAGGAAGGAAAGCACAAAAAATGGAGTTTTGAAGAAAAGGCAGCGACGCATACGCATGGACGATGTGGACGCGTGCCTAGCGCAGAACGCAAGCGACGCGCACGCATAGACGACGCGGACGCGTGCTTGGCGCAGAATACAAATGACGTGGACGCGTGACTGACGCATACACATGACAAAGAAAAACTCCAAACCACCCAAACGTGTGACCCACGCACACGCGTAACGGACGCCACGTGCAGTAATTTGCAGAAGTCACCCCCAATGATTTCTGGGCCCTTTTTGGCCCAAATTCAAGCCCAGAAATACATAATATAAGCCAGAGAATGGGAGAATAAAAAATAACAAGAATTGAGACAACTTTCAGATTAACAATTTTAGGTTTTAGATGTAGTTTTTAGGGAGAGAGGCTCTCTTCTCTCTCTTAGGATTAGGATTAGGATTTAGGATTTCTATTATGATTAGGCTACTTCTCTCCAATCTAGGTTCAATGTTTCCAAATTTAATTTTATGTTCTCTTCTACTTTTAGTTACTCTAATGCTTTAACTTGTTAATTACTTATGTTGTCAAATTGGCTTATGAATCTTTCCATGTTAGATTTCAATATTCTATTTAATATAATTTTGAGGTATTTCAGATTAATGATTGTTTTATTCTATTTATGATGCTTTCAATTTAATTCAGATTTATTTTCCCCTTTTGGCTTTGGTTAAGTAATTGGTAATACTTGAGTTGTCAAACTCAGCAGTTGATTGAGATTTGGAAATTGCTGATTAATTTGGATCGCTCTAAAGCTAGTCTTTCCACAGGAGTTGACTAGGACTTGAGGATCAAATTAATTAGTCCACTTGACTTTCCTTTATTTAGTAAGGGTTAACTAAGTGGGAGCAAAATCCAATTCTCATCACACCTGATAAGGATAACTAGGATAGGATTTCCAGTTCTCATTCCTTGCCAAGAGATTCTCTTTATAATTATTAATTTATTTTTCTTGCTGTTTAAATTACTTGTTCTCTATTTCAAAAAAAAAACTAAAAACATGCTCTTTTTCCATAACCAATAACAAATCATACTTCCTTGCAATTCCTTGAGAAGACGACCCGAGGTTTAATACTTCGGTTATAAATTTTATTGGGTTTGCTTAAGTGACAACCAAAACTTTTGTACGAAAGGATTCTCTATTAGTTTAGAAACTATACTTACAACGTGATTAATTTTGTGAATTTCTCTACTAGCAAAAAGTCAGATCGTCAAAATGGCGCCGTTATCGAGGAGTTACAAATGTGTGCCTTATTATTGGTTATTTTAAATATTTTATTTTGCTTGTTTATTTGTTTTTATTTTTGTTTTTAATTTCTATTAGCTACTATGAACTCTCACCCTCGTCGCTTTGAGTTTGGTTCTAATATTGTTGCAAGGAATGGGAGCTATAACAAGAACATGCATCAAGGTCAAAACAATCAAAGATAGAATGAGCCTCGAGGATCTGATCAACCCTTTCGGCAACAACACCTTCCAAGATACCAAGGACAACGACCATTCTACAATGCATGCCAAGACAATAGTTACGGTGGACCTACTCGTGACAACCAACCCCCACCAGTTTACTACGGTCAAAAGCCATTCCGAGGTGCGTACCAAGATGATAAATACGGTGGACCCCCTTGTGGTTACCAACAAGCCCCATTATACGTCTATAACCCACCTCCTCAACATAGCTTTAAACCACCATACTCACAAGCCAACCATAACCATTCACCCCCATATGCCCCTAACCCTTATCCACCCCAATTCCAACCCAATTACTCCCAAGAACCACCACTTCCATATGCACCATATCCATGCCCATGAAATCAAGAAGCACAGGATCGTCTCAAGGACATGGTGAACCAATTTCATGCAACCCTTCGTCAATTAGAGCAAGCGATAAATCGATTAACCCCCTGTACGAAGGAGACACTAGAAGCTCCAGTGGACAATACGGAGCATGACTTTGCACTGGAACAAGTAGAGGAAGCTGCAATTATCAAAGAAGATGAATTGGTTGAAGACTTAGGAGACACTGAACCTCTATGGGAATTAGGAATTGTGAAAAACTCTGTGAAGCAATGTGAAATCGATGCTAAGGAGGACAGTGCACAATCCCCAAAGCATGTATCATATGAAGAACTGGACGGAACAATTCAAGAAGTAAGTTTCCTTGGTATGATGATCATGAATCAAGTTTTTCCAATGATGACCTTGCAGTCACAGTTGAACTCTTTGAGATAGAAGATTCTTCCCCAAGTGAATATAAAGATGATGTGGAGGTCGACTTTTCTCAACCTCCAACTTATGACTTGAGTGATGAGGAAGACATTGAAGACTTTGAACAAGACGTGGTTGCAATTGAAGAGGTTTGTCAAGAATTGGAAGAATTCACAGAGGAGTACAAGGAAGTGGCGCTTGAAGAACCACTGGAAACACTGGTAATGCGAAATTGTTACTCAGATTAGGTTGTAGAATTATTTGTTCGTTCTTTCCCTGGCAATGGCACCAAAAATGAATGCACAGAACCATGGTCCAAACATAACTTCACAACTTTGCATAACTAACCAGCAAGTGCACTGGGTCGTCCAAGTAATAAAACCTTACGTGAGTAAGGGTCAATCCCACGGAGATTGTTGGTATGAAGCAAGCTATGGTCACCTTGTAAATCTCAGTCAGGAGGATATCAAATAGTTATGGAGTTTTCGAAAATAAATAATAAATAACTTAATAGAAAATAAAGATAGAAACACTTATGTAATTCACTGGTTAGAATTTCAGATAAGCGTATAGAGATGCTTTCGTTCCTCTGAACCTCTGCTTGCCTGCTATCTTTATCCAATCAGTCTTACTCCTTTCTATGGATGGCTTTATGTAAGGGCATCACCGTTGTCAATGGCTACATCCCATCCTCTTGTGAAAAAGGTCCAAATGCTCTGTCACGGCACGGCTAATCATCTGAGGTTCTCGATCATACTAGAATAGCATTCACCCTCCTTTTGCGTCTGTCACTACGCCCAGCACTCGCGAGTTTGAAGTCCATCACAGTCATTCAATCCCAGAGTCCTACTCGGAATACCACAGACAAGGTTTAGACTTTCCGGACTCTCATGAATGCCGCCATCAATCTAGCTTATACCACGAAGATTCTGATTAAGAGATCCAAGAGATACTCATTCAATCTAAGGTGGAACGGAAGTGGTTGTCAGGCACGCGTTCGTGGGAGAATGATGATGATTGTCACGTTCATCACATTCATATTGAAGTGCGAATGAATATCTTAAAAGCGGAATAAGTTGAATTGAATAGAAAAATAGTAGTACTTTGCATTAATTCATGAAGAACAGCAGAGCTCCACACCTTAATCTATGGAGTGTAAAAACTCTACCGTTGGAAATACATAAGTGATGAAGGTTCAGGCATGGCCGAGAGGCCAGCCCCCAAAACGTGATCACATGATCAAAAATGCAATCCAGGATGTCTAATACAATAGTAAAAAGTCTTATTTATACTAAACTAGCTATTAGGGTTTACAGAAGTAAGTAATTGATGCATAAATCCACTTCCGGGGCTAACTTGGTATGTGCTTGGGCTGAGCTTTAGCTTTCCACGTGTATAGGCTTCTTTTGGAGTTGAACGCCAAGTTGTAACGTGTTTTCGGCGTTCAACTCTGATTCGTGATGTGTTTCTGGCGTTTAACTCTAGACTGCAGCATAGAACTGGAGTTCAACGCCCCTTTCCGTCATTTAAACTCGGCCAAATTATGGACTATTATATATTGCTGGAAAGCTCTAGATGTCTACTTTCCAACGCAATTGGAAGCGCGCCATTTTGAGTTCTGTAGCTCCAGAAAATCCACTTTGAGTGCAGGGAGGTCAGAATCCAACAGCATCAGCAGTCCTTCTTCAACCTCTGAATCTGATTTTTGCTCAAGTCCCTCAATTTCAGCCAGAAAATACCTGAAATCACAGAAAAACACACAAACTCATAGTAAAGTCCAGAAATGTGAATTTAACATAAAAACTAATGAAAACATCCCTAAAAGTAACTAGATTCTACTAAAAACATACTAAAAATAATGCCAAAAAGCGTATAAATTATCCGCTCATCAAACACCTCTCCCACGGCCATTACCACCAAATACAAACTTCAAGTGGGTAAAATCCTTAGCCTTCATCTTTACTTTCCCACTTGAATATGGCTTTCTTGAAACAGATAGCCAGCTTAGCACTCTTTGCAGCTTTAAGAGTAAGAGGGAGATGGTTGTTAATAATAGAAGTTGGTACCAAAGGTTCAATAAGGTTCCACGCTCCAATTGGAAGTATAAGGATTGGTATAGAGCTCGATTTAATGGGTTTCAGAAGATATTTGGGTATCTCAATGGAAATTCAGGTTGCGTACCGCCCGACTGGAAAAATGAAAATCAATACAAAGACGGGTACAAAAGTAAGGTTTGGGATCCTGGAATCTATTCTGACAATCAACACCCGTGGAGGCTGAAAACCTGCTTTGATTTGCTCAAAGGCTTTACGTGCCTAGTCTGCGACCCCAGAGGATATTGGAACTACAAACGTTGGTGGAGATTTCTGGATGAGTTCAAACACAAGCCACCATGACAATGAGCTCATCAAACGTCCAACTTAAGGACTTTAACTAAAAGTGCTAGGTGGGAGACAACCCACCACGGTATGATCGTTCCTTTTTCAACTTTAATTTTGTTTCGTTTTGTTTTATTTTAGTTTTATTTTATTTTATTTTATTTTAACTTCATTAGGATCATTCATGACATCTGCATTTTGCATATCACATATTGCATAAAAAAAAAAGCACCCCATGCGTGCGCATGGGCCACGTGTGGGCGTCGATGCAAAATCGACGTAACAATCCAACGCCCAGAAAGTTAGACTGGAATCATGCGGCTGGCATGCATTAGGCACAATTTGGGCCACGCGATCGCATTGGTGACGCGATCGCGTCACTTTCACTTCACGCACACCACCCGAAAGCGTGGGCGACGCGTACGTGTCGCGTGAAGATTCTTGCCCCTAAATGGAAACAGAGAGTTGCACCAAAACGACGCTGGAATTATGCGTTTAGCACAATTCTGAGCAACGCGTACGCGTGCCCCACGCGTATGCATCATTTTCATTATCCCTCACCCATGTGATCGCGTCAATGACGCGTCCGCGTCATTGCTTTTCCTCCCCAACCACGTGATCGCGTGATCCACGCGTTCGCGTGGATTTGAATCCACTTACCCCCTTCGACGCGGAACCCTAACCCGTTTCGCGTCCCTCTTCCCCCCCAACCCCTCAGCACTTCTTCTCCTTCCCTCCCCTATAACCCCCTTTCATCCCTAACCACCAAACCGCCACCCTGCCTCCACCGAACCGTCACCGTGACCGCCTCCCAGCGCCGCCGCATCACCACCACCATCTCTCTAATTCCAAATTCTATACCTCCGCCCACCAGGTTACGCCGAACACCAATTCCTGTCCCAAGTTAGTTAGTTAGTCGCATATTTTTTTTTTCAAATTCTGTTCAAATTAGGATAGTTAGAGATGCATGATCGTAGTGAATTTTCGGTGGTTAGGTAGCTAGGATGTGGTTAGCGAATTTAGGCCTGATAACTGCGTCGTTCTTACTTGTTTTATCTGTTTCGCAATTTTGAACTTGCTGTGATGGTAATGCTGTTCATATGCTGTTCTTTACCATTCTTTAATGCAGATTGAGTTTGTTTATTCTGAATTCTTGTGAATTACTATTTGTTACTCTTTCCTGCACTACCTTATTATCATATGAACTGTTTTTGCTGTTGTTCATTACCCGGGAATGTTCAATTTTTAACCGAAATACTGCCTAATTTTTTTTCAGCAAATTATTTCAATCAACTCCCATTCATGAATTAGTTTTGAAAATTTCAAGTTTTGCACTAATTGATTTCAACCAAGCCAATTCATGAATGCACGGGCTAGCTTTCTTACTCTTTCTGATTAACATTATTGATGATTCCACTTTCATTTTTCAAATCTTTTCTATGATTAATCATCAATAATCTGCAATATTCACTTGAATGTGAGTTACTTGTTATTCAAGTTTGTGCAATTTTAGTTAATTGGGAACCACAACACCATGCCACTTACTTTAAACTTCTTTTTTTTAACTCTTAACTAAATTAACCTTCTAACCTTTCTATTAGTTTTCAACTAACCACTTCAAAACCATTTCAAGGCATGATTACTATTTTTCCTAATTAACAAGAATTCTGCATATCATATATTTTAGATTGTGATTTTCATTCTCTAACTTTTAACTTGCATACAATCCAAAATTTTAAATCTATTTAACTCAATTCATGCTTATATTACTCTTTTATTCCTCTTTGGCCCCCTATGTTTCTATTGATATATTCCTATTTGCTTACCTATTTTCCTGCTTTAGTTTCTTAAATTGTATCTTGGAACTTCTACTTTTCAGGATGTCTGACCCTAAGAGCAAAGAAAAGGGAAAGGCAACCACAGGCGAAAAGAAAGGAGGAGAATCCTCTACCTCTATATTGGATATCCTCCATGATGATTCCTGGCGAAAAAAAAATTTTACCCCGCAGGAAAAGGCTGATCAGTTGGTGCCAGCCACTGACCCAGTAAAGTTTGCCAAAAGATACTGTGAGCTGAAATATCCGGTCTTTGCAACTTCCTAGAACCTATACCTGGAAAAGACCCTCAAAATCCCAGAAGAACTCAAACAATACACCTCAAAACAAATTAAACAGAGAGGCTGGTTCTTCCTGGAAAGGAACTTGACTGAAGTCAACTCATCCTGGGTCAGGGAATTCTACTGCAACTACTTCAAAACGTCCCTGGATGCAGTGCAACTCAAAGGCAAGCAGATTTTGGTTACAGAGGAAGCAATTGAAGAAATCCTCAACCTCCATCCTAAATCAGATCAACCAGATGTTTACCAAAAGGCGGAAGAGGATATGTGATTCATGAGATTTGACTGGGACGTAGTGAAGAGGACTATAGCTCTTGATCCTACTGTCCCATGGGTCATAGGTAAGACAACAACAAACCCAAAGGGAATTAAGCTTATCCATCTAAATGATGAGGCTCGGCTTTGGCAGCAGATTCTAAGTAACTATATGATACCGAGCACTCATGAGACAGAAGTGCCAGCTGCCATAATTACCCTCATCTGGTGTGTTATGGAGGGCAACGACTTATATCTTCCCCGCTTTATCCGGTATTACATGGCTAGGGTTGTGTGATGGAGGGAAAGGACATATATCTTCCCCGCTTTATCCGGTATTACATGGCCAGGGTCCATGTTAGAGGCATTCTTCCCTTTCCCTACTTGATTACTCAGCTGGGCCGCCAAGCTGAGGTGCCCTGGGAGATTGCTGATGAAAAGCCAACCGTCGCAGACTGCAAGAAGATTATCCCTCACAGTAGGAAGTTCCAAGCTTTGGGCTACCGACCACCCTTTCTCACTGACTCTGCTGAGGCAACCACATCTTCTGCTGCCCCTTCACCTACTACCCCAGCCACCACCACTGCATCCTCACCTGCTCCCGAGCCTATTTATCACCTCCTACACCGACTCTTCGCACGCTTGGATCGTGTGGAGTGTCGCAACAAGCGATGCTATGAGCACTTAAGGTTGATGATCCGATCCGACAGTGACATCCCCTCCGAGCCTGACACACCATAGGAGCCATCTGATGTGGAGGAGGACGATCATGAGGAGGAGGCACATGCAGAGGCTGAGTAGGCAGAAGCAGAGCAGGCTGCACCACATCATGAGGAGCCCCATCAGATACAGCAAGCAGATCCCGAGGTTCCTCTACAAACAGAGCCTCCGCTTCAGCAGGTGATGCCAGGGCATTTTGGCCAGTTTCACTGACCTTTTCTTTACTAATTTTAGGGTAGCGTGAAGAAGGGAGGTGATCGCCAACGTTAGTGACACCCAACATTGTCACTAATGTTGGAATGAGCCCACACAAGCCACTATAAGCCACGTTAACGTGGAAGCTAACGTGGATAAGGGAATGATGAGCCAACGTTAGTGACACTCAACTTTGTCACTAATGTTGGAGATGGCTAGCATGGCCACGTTAGAAGCCACGTTAACCTAGTTAACGTGGACTCTAACGTGAGAAATAGGGGCACATTGGAACGTTAGTGACAATGGTAAGTGTCACTAACGTTCTCGAAGGTTGGCAAGCCTACGTTAAAAGAGCCACGTTAACGAAGTTAACGTGGACTCTAACGTAGGGAAGGGGGAGACTTCTCAACGTTATTGGGAAAGGCAAGTCCCAATAACGTGTGCGAAGGACAAAGAGGCAACGTTAGTGGCAACGTTTGTGCCACTAACGTTGAAGATAACATGGCTCTTACTTGGGAGAGGAACGTTAGTGAAAAAGGTGATCGTCACTAACGTTCTCAAACCCATATTTTCACTGAACGTTAACACCACTAACATCCTGAGCTAAAGTCTCTGCCCACTTCACACTTTCTCTCTGCAAGTAAAGCCAAGCCCAATGAAGAAGAGAACTGCTTCAAACTCAAGATCCAAAGGCCCATACCCAAGACTTAAAGAGCCAACTAGAAGAACAGAAGAGTAGTATATATAGGAGTAGCTTTGAATTAAATGCCTCTAATTAAAGTTGCTTGATCAATCAATCCCTGTGGGATTCGACCTCACTCTATTGTGAGTTTTTACTTGACGATAAATTCGGTACACTTGCCGAAGGGAAATTTGTTACGAGACAAGTTTTCCGTGCATCAGCAGGCAGACCCTCCGACACTCATAGAGACTGCAGACCCTCATGCCACCCCCGAGACACCAGCAGCACATCTTTCCGGAGATGCCACTTCCTCACACCCAACTTGATTGAGCATCGAGGACGATGCTATTATTCAAGTGTGGGGAGGTCGCCATCTCTGGCGAACTTTATTTTTGGTGAACCACTTTCGAACTCTTTTTATCCTATTTTGTTTATTTTCTGTATTTTATTTTATTTTATCTTATTTATCTTTCAGCACTTGCACATTTTCCTTTTACTGTATTTCTGTCTACCTTATTATATTTTACACTTTGGTTTGTATATATCTTAGATATTTAGTTTAGTTTGCACCCTTAGCTTATTAAGTTGTGATATAGAAAACATGGATTAATTAGTTTAGTTTACCCTTTTAGCATACGATAACTTGGTTTAATTGAAAATAAAAAGAGTAAACTAGAAACTTTAGCTTTTCAAGAATCACAACAATCCACACACCTTATATATATATAGCAATACATGTTGGTAAATTGACAGCATTTTTCAAGGAAATACTTATTTTTATAAAAGCCATTCTAAGATTCACATTGAGTTGAATGGAGACTCTTGATCTCTACTTACATGACATACATAACTGATATATGGTTTTTTAGCCAAAGAACACACAACCCGTGAGTTTTTTAGCTTAATAGTATGGTTAACCATAAATTTCATTCCTATGTGTTTCACACTTCTTTTCTATGCTTACAATCTTTACTTTGTTTCAATCTATATGTCCAATATAAAATGTAGATACATACCTGCATGTGATTGAGGCCATTGTTTATTTTTGCTCACTTATCCCAAATAAGCCTACCCTTTTATGTCACCCTTGTTAGCCCCCTTGAACCTTTTAATCCCCTTTTGTTCTATAACCACATCACTAGCCTTAAGCAGAAAAATAAAATTAAAAAAAAATCCCAAATTAAATCTTTGGTTAGCTTAAGATAGAGATTGTGTATCCACTAAGTGTGGGGAAACATGGGAACATGGGTTGATAGGAAAAGATTAAATTAATAAAACAATCAGAAATTTGGGAGCATGCTCATGTGAAACCAAAATAATTAAAAATACCATGTGCATTGAAAATGTTGTGTTTACGCTTCAAAAAAAATCCCTTTTAAATTAAATAAATGAATAAGGGGACAAAATCACCCCAAAAATAAGTAAAGAAATCAATGCACATGGGATAAAAACAAAAAGTGAAGTTGGTACATGAGTATGTGACACAAAAGTGGAAAAATTATGGGAAGACTAGGATAATTTTTAGAGTATGTATATGTTAGGTGAGTTCTTAAACTAATCAAGGATTCAATTTATAGCTCACTTAGCCTCATATATATCCTCACCTTTACCTTGGTCCCATTACAACCTTGAAAAAGACCTCATGATATTTGTATGCATACATTATATATTTATTGATTGGTTAGATGAAGAACAAAGTTTTAGAAAGCATGAATAGAAAAGAATAGAGTGATTAACCCCAAACACTGAGTGACTAGAGAGTAAACATCAATCCAGTGAGGGTTCAATAGCTCATCTCCATATATCCAAAATTAATTATTAATTGTCTTGCAAGTTTGTGAATTCCTTTAACTCAACTCAATTGTGAAAGTGCTTTAACATGATTTAGGCTTGGCTATGCATATATGATTCCTTGAAAATATAAATCAAATTAACCACATGTAAGCTCTATATATATATAGGTGGATAGTAATTAGAATTGCATGATTCATGTAGGTAGGTTGTATTTATAATAGATTGCATTGCATAAGATTCCACCATTCTACCTTCACCCTTTTCTCTTGGATTTAGCATGAGGACATGCTATTCTTTAAGTGTGGAGAGGTTGATAAACCCCTATTTTATGATTCATCTTGTGCTCAATTAAGTGCTTTTATCAATTCTTCACCCACTTATTCATACGAATTGCATGGTTTTACAATTCCTTCCTTATTTTATGATATATGAGAAAATATGTTTCCTATGCTTTAAAATTATTTACTTTAATTAACCTTTATTACCATTCAATGCCGTGATTTGTGTGTTAAGTAATTTCTGGCTTTATAGGGCAGGAATGGCATAGAGGACAGAAAGAAAACATGCAAAAATGGAACGAAAGCACTAAAAATGGAGTTTTAAAGAAAAGGCAGTGACGCGTACGCGTGGACGACGCGGACGCGTGCCTAGCGCAGAACGCAAGTGATGTTCACGCATGGACAATGGGGACGCGTGCTTGGCGCAGAATACAAATGACGCGGAGGCGTGACTGACGCGTACGCGTGACAAAGAAAAACTCCAAACCACGTGAACGCGTGACTCACGCGCACACGTAACGGACGCCACGTGCAGTAATTTGCAGAAGTCGCCCCCAGTGATTTCTGGGCCCTTTTTGGCCCAAATCCAAGCCCAGAAACACATAATATAAGCCAGAAAATGGGAGAATCAAAAATAACAAGAATTGAGACAACTTTCAGATTAACAATTTTAGGTTTCAGATGTAGTTTTTAGAATACCTAGCTGGGCGTTTAACGCCAGAAAAGGTAGGGGGAGGAGATTTCGTTTCCACTTCAAATTTTTTTTCAAACTTTCATGTTTTAATTCATAATTTTCTGCATAAACATGTTACAAATTTTCATCACTCACACTCAATCTTCAAAAATTTAATAATCTTCTAAATCCCTTTTCAATTTTCTTTTAAATCCTTTCCAAATCTTTTTCAAAAACTCATTTATCTTTTCAATTCATTTCCAAATCTTTTTCAACTCATCATATCTTCTTTTAATTCTTAGATGCATTAACAAATTTTCAGATTTAACTTCTTTATATCTTTTTCATATCTTTTGAATTTTAAAATCTCATCTTTTTCATATCATGATTCATTTTTTACCAATCATATCTTTCTATCATACCTTCTTCAGAACTTTTGAAACCTAACCCCTCCACTTTTAAATACACGTTCGGCCACCCCCT
The DNA here is from genome assembly GCF_000816755.2 of Arachis ipaensis. Classification (NCBI taxonomy): domain Eukaryota; kingdom Viridiplantae; phylum Streptophyta; class Magnoliopsida; order Fabales; family Fabaceae; genus Arachis; species Arachis ipaensis. The sequence continues at coordinate 70,629,514 of NC_029788.2, read as the reverse complement.
CTCCTCCACAACTCAAATTTGACTCTCCTTCTATTCTTCTCCTTTCCTTTCTTTTGCTTGAGGACAAGCAAACCTCTAAGTTTGGTGTGTTTTTCCGTGATCACCGAGTTAAGACTCATTAAGATCATTGCTCCTAAGGGAAAACAAACCACTTCAAGAGGCAAGAAAGAGAATACTCCAAAGCCACTTTAGAAGCAAAAGAGGTTCTTAACCAAAGAACATGCAGACCATTACCACAAAATAATGGGTCTGAGATCAGTGATCCCATAAGTTAAATTCGATCTGAAAGAAGACGAATATCTGGAGATCCAAGAGCATATTCGAAATAGAGACTGGGAAATTCTAGCTAATCCTGAGACAAAGGTGGGAAGAAACATGGTTCAGGAATTCTACTCAAATCTGTGGCTGACAGATAAGCAGAGAAGGAACTGCCTTCCATACCTTTCGAACTATGGTCAGAGGGAAGATTATTTACTTCCACCTTGACAAAATAATAGAGGTCTTCAAGCTGCCTCAACTACAAGATGATCCAGAATCCTTTAATAGGAGAATGGTGAGAGTAGATAAGCGTTTGGACCAAGTTCTAGAGGACATATGCCTGGAACTAAGTGGATAACCAACTCAAGAGAGGAGATCTCAAACCAGTCGCTAGGGGCTGGTTGGACTTCATTGGGCATTCTATACTGCCCACTAGCAACCACTCTGAGGTCACTGTCAAAAGAGCAGTGATGATTCATTGCATTATGCTGGGAAACAAAGTGGAGATTCATCATCTGATTTCTTGTGAGATCTACACGATTGCAAATAAGAACTCCACTGAAGTCAAATTGGCTTACCCAAGCTTAATCTCTCTGCTATGTAAAGATGCTGGGGTAAAGACAAGAGTGGATGAGTTCATTCCAGTCGAGAACCCAATCACCAAAAAGTGAATGGAAGGACAACAAGTGCAAGATAACTCCATCAAAAGGAGGGCGCAGGAGTTCCTCCCAGAAATCCCTCAGATTGACTACTGGACCCGCCTAGAAGCATTTGTCACCAAGCTGCAAGAAGCTATGGATCAACTTAAGGAAGAACAGCAAAATCAAAATAGCATGCTCTGCAAACTGCTTAAGGAGCAAGAAAAGCAAGGGCGTGAGCTACAAGAGCTGAAGCGCCAGAGGCTCTCCCTTGAGGGACCAGACACCCCACAGATTGAAGGAGCATCCATCTCCCAAAATAAAGGTTTTTGAGTCCTAATCTTAACTCTGTGATAACTCTTATTATTAAAAACCTATCTTAAGAATTATATGAATATTAGTAATTAGGGTCTTTATTTTTAATTTTATTTTTATCTCCAAGTAAGCTATAATTTATTTTTCTCTTCATCATTAAACATGAATAAAATAGAAGATTCTTTGAGTAAAGATGCAATTATTTTGAGTTTTTAGGAGAAGAATTCAAAATTATTTATTTGTGGTGGCAATACGTTTTATTTTCTGAATGAATGCTTGAACAGTGCATATTTTTTATAGTGAAGTTTATGAATGTTAAAATTGTTGGCTCTTGAAAGAATGATTAAAAAAGAGAAATGTTATTGATAATCTGAAAAATCATGAAATTGATTCTTGAAGCAAGAAAAAGCTGTGAAGAACAAAGCTTGCAAAAAAAATGGCAAAAAAAAAAAGAAAAAGCAAGCAGAAAAAGCCAATAGCCCTTTAAACCAAAAGGCAAGGGTAAAAAGGATCCAAGGCTTTGAGCATTAATGGATAGGAGGGCCTAACCATGTGCTTGTGGCATGCAGGCCCAAGTGAAAAGCTTGAGACTGAGTAGTTAAAGTCGTGATCCAAAGCAAAAGAGTGTGTTTAAGAACTCTGGACACCTCTAACTGGGGACTTTAGCAAAGCTGAGTCACAATCTGAAAAGGTTCACCCAGTTATGTGTCTGTGGCATTTATGTATCCTGTAGTATTACTGGAAAATAAGATGCTTAGTGTCACAGCCAAGACTCATAAAGTAGCTGTGTTCAAGAATCAACATATTAAACTAGGAGAATCAATAACACTATCTGAATTCTGAGTTCCTATAGATGCCAATCGTTCTGAAATTCAAAGGATAAAGTGAGATGCCAAAACTGTTCAGAAGCAAAAAGCTACTAGCCCCGCTCATCTAATTAGAATTTGAGCTTCACTTAAAACACTGGAATTCTATTGCAACTTGATCCTCTTTTTATCCTATTTTATTTGTCTAGTTACTTGAGTACAAGCAACAGTTTAAGTTTGGTATTGTGATGAGCGGATATTTTATACACTTTTTGGTGGTATTTTCATGTATTTTTAGTATGTTTTAGTTACTTTTTATTATATTTTAATTAGTTTTTATGCAAAAATTACATTTCTGGACTTTACTATGAGTTTGTGTATTTTTCTATACTTTTAGGTATTTTCTGGCTGAAATTGAGAGACCTGAGCAAAAATCTGATTCAGAGGTTGAGAAAGGACTGCAGATACTGTTGGATTCTGACCTCCCTGCACTCGAAATAAATTTTCTGGAGCTACAGAAATCCAATTGATGCGCTCTCAATTGCGTTGGAAAGTAGGCATCTTGGGCTTTCCAGAAATATATAATAGTCCATACTTGGCCCGAGATTTGGTAGCGCAAACTGGCGTTTAAACGCCAGCTCTTTACCCTTTTCTGGCGTTAAACGCCAGAACTGGCACAAAAGTTGGAGTTAAACGCCCAAACTGGCACAAAAGCTGGAGTTCAATGCCAGGAATAGCCTATACACGTGAAAGCTTCAGTGCTCAGTCCAAACACACATCAAGTAGGCCCCGGAAGTGGATTTCTACACTATCTATCTTAGCTTACTCATTTTCTGTAAACCTAGGTTACTAGTTGAGTATAAAAACTACTTTTAGAGATTTATTTTGAACCTCATGACATTTTTTACATCTGAATTTTGTATCTTCTGCGGCATGAGTCTCTAAACTCCATGGTTGGGGGTGAGGAGCACTGCTGTGTCTTGATGGATTAATGCAATTACTATTGTTTTCCATTCAATTACGTTTGTTTCTATTCTAAGATATTCACTCGCACTTCAACATGATGAATGTGATGATCCGTGACACTCATCATCATTCTCAACCTATGAACGCGTGCCTGACAACCACTTCCGTTCTACCTTAGATTAAGTGTGTATCTCTTTAGTTCCTGGTTCACGAGTTTGATTGTCTCTCCTGACAACAAAGCATTCAAATCTGTGAGATCAGAGTCTTCGTCGTATAAGCTAGAATCAATTGGCAGCATTCTTGAGATCCGGAAAGTCTAAACCTTGTCTGTGGTATTCCGAGTAGGATCCGGGAAGGGATGACTGTGACGAGCTTCAAACTCACAAATGTTGGGCGCAGTGACAGTGTGCAAAAGGATCAATGGATCTTATTCTAACACTAGTGAGAACCGACAGATGATTGCCCTACGAAACCCGTAGCTGGACCATTTTCACTGAGAGGACGGATAGTAGCCATTGAAACAGTGATCCACCAATATACAGCTTGCCATGGAAGCAGCCTTGCGTGCATGAAGAAGAAGACAGTAAGAAAGCAGAGATTCAGAAGACAGAGCATCTCCAAAACCTTAACCTGTTCTCCATTACTGCATAACAAGTATTATTTAACCCATGTTCTTTTACTCATTCCAATTAAAACTGAGAATTATTATTGATATCCTGACTAAGAGTTACAAGATAACCATAGCTTGCTTCAAGCCAACAATCTCCGTGGGATCGACCCTTACTCACGTAAGGTATTACTTGGATGACCCAGTGCACTTGCTGGTTAGTTGTGCGGAATTGCAAAAGTGTGATTGTGATTTCGTGCACCAAGTTTTTGGCGCCGTTGCCAGGGATTGTTCGAGTTTGGACAACGGACGGTTTATTTTGTTGCTTAGATTAGGAAAAATTTTTCTTTTTGGTTTAGAGTCTTCTATTATTGTTTTTGGTTAAAATTTTAAAATTCTTATTTTATTTTTCTAAATTATTTTTGAAAATTTTCAAAACCATTAACTTTATAATTTAGTCTTCTGTTTGAGTTTAGTTTCATATTTTAAGTTTGGTGTCAATTGCATAAGTTTATTTTTCTTTCATTTTTTTTCGAATTACTAGTGCTCCGAGTATAAAAATTTTTAAGTTTGGTGTCCTTTGTGTTTCTATTTTCTTAAAAAGTTTTCAAAAGTTACTCTCAGCGTTCATCTTGATATTCAAAGTTTTCCTGTTTGTTTTCTTTGTTTTGATCAAAAAAATTCTAAGTTTGGTGTCATTTTATTGTTTTTCTCTTTCCGCATTAAATTCAAAATCCCTTTCAAAAAATCATATCCAAGGTTTTTCTAATCTTCTTAATTAAGTAATTATTTTAGTTTTCGAATTTTTTTTTTTTCTCTTAGTTTTCGAAATTTATATTTTAATTTTTAATTATTCTATTTTATCTTATTTCTTTTTTTTATTTATTCGGTTTGTTTTTAATTAAATAAAATAAAAAATAAAAATATATTTTACTTGCAATTCACATCAATTTCCTTTTATCCATCATGGACCTAAGTGGAAATGAACAGTCCAGAAGGACTCTGGGGTCATATGCTAACCCCATTACGGCTGCATATGGGAGTAGCATATGTATACCTCCCATCAAAGCAAGCAGTTTTGAGCTAAATCCTCAGCTCATTATCATGGTGCAACAAAATTGTCAGTATTCCGGTCTTCCACAGGAAGAACCTACTGAGTTTCTAGCACAGTTCTTACAAATTGCTGACACAGTACGTGATAAAGAAGTGGATCAGGATGTCTACAGATTATTACTGTTTCCATTTGCTGTAAAAGATCAAGCTAAGAGGTGGTTAAATAACCAACACACGGCAAGTATAAGAACATGGAAACAGTTGTCAGACAAATTCCTGAATCAATATTTCCCTCCAAAAAGGATGACACAGCTAAGGCTGGACATCCAAAGCTTTAAACAAGAGGATAATGAATCTCTTTACAATGCCTGGGAGAGGTACGGGGGGATGCTAAGGAAATGCCCTTCTGAAATATTTTTAAAGTGGGTGCAGTTAGACATATTTTACTATGGGCTTACAGAAAAAGTTCAAATATCTCTAGATCACTCAGCTGGTGGATCTATACACATGAGAAAGACAATTGAAGAGGCTCAAGAGCTCATTGATACAGTTGCTAGAAATCAGCATCTGTACTTAAGCAGTGAGTCCTCCCTGAAAGAAGAGGCTAAAGTAGTGTCCACTGAACTTAGTCCTCAAGAACAAGTTGCTGAACTCAATCAGCAATTGCTTATTATAACAAAACAATTTGCAGAATTCAAGGAGATGCTCCAAGACACTAAAAATGCTAACCAGAATATGGAAGCACAATTGGATCAGACAAGACAGCAGCTATCTAAACAGATAACAGAAGAATGCCAAGCTGTTCAATTAAAGAGTGGGAAGACATTAAATGTCTCAACTCAAGGCAACAGAAAGTCAAGGAAGGAACAACTGACAGAGGATAAGCAAACCACTGCCCAAAATCCCTCTGAGGACAGTAAGAGCCCAGAGAGGAATAATTCTGGCATTCAAACGCCAGAAAAGGGTGAAAAACTGGCGTTAAACGCCCAATCCATGTCCAGTTCTGGCGTTTAAATGCCAGAAAAGGGTAGGAATCTGGCGTTAAACGCTCGATCCATGTCCAGTTTTGGCGTTCAAACGCCAGAAAAGGGTAGGAATTTGGCGTTAAACGCCCATCCATCTCCCTATCCTGGCGTTCAAATGCCAATGAAGGATCAGACACCTGCAAGTACTGATAATAACTCCCTCAAGAAGGCTTCTCAACCTGCCTCTGTAGGAAATAAACCTGCAGCAACTAAGGTTGAAGAATATAAAGCCAAAATGCCTTATCCTCAGAAACTCTGCCAAGCGGAACAGGATAAACAATTTGCCCGCTTTGCAGACTATCTCAGGACTCTTGAAATAAAGATTCTGTTTGCAGAGGCACTTGAGCAAATACCCTCTTATGCTAAGTTTATGAAAGAGATCTTAAGTCATAAGAAGGATTGGAGAGAAACTGAAAAAGTTTTTCTCACTGAAGAATACAGTGCAGTCATTCTAACAAGCTTACCAAAGAAGCTTAAGGATCCTGAAAGCTTTATGATACCATGCACATTAGAGTGTACTTGTACCAGGACAGCTCTATGTGACCTTGGGGCAAGTATCAACCTAATTCCTGCATCCACTATCAGAAAGCTTGGCTTGACTGAAGAGGTCAAACCAACCCGGATATGTCTTCAACTTGCTGATGACTCCATTAAATATCCATCAGGCATAATTGAGGACATGATTGTCAAGGTTGGGCCATTTGCCTTTCCCACTGACTTTGTAGTGCTGGAAATGGAGGAGCACAAGAGTGCAACTCTCATTCTAGGAAGACCCTTCCTAGCAACTGGACAAACTCTCATTGACGTCCAAAAAGGGAAAGTGACCCTGAGAGTCAATGAGGATGAATTCAAGTTAAATGTTGTCAAAGCTATGCAGCATCCAGACACATCGAATGACTGCATGAGCGTTGATATTATTGACTCCTTGGTGGAAGAGATCAATATGACTGAGAGTCTCGAATCAGAGCTAGAGGACATCTTTAAAGATGTTCAGCCTGATTTGGAGGAACCAGAAGAAACAGAAAGCCTCTAAAAACTCTTCAAGAAAAGGATAAGCCTCCTAAACCCGAGCTCAAACCACTACCACCATCCTTGAAATATGCATTTCTGGGAGAGGATGGCACTTTCCCTGTGATCATAAGCTCTGCCTTAGAGCCACAGGAAGAGAAAGCACTACTTCAGGTGCTAAAGACACACAAGACAACTCTTGGGTGGTCCATAAGTGACCTTAAGGGAATCAGCCCAGCCAGATACATGCATAAGATCCTATTAGAGGATGATGCTAAGCTAGTGGTCCAACCACAAAGGCGGCTGAATCCAGCCATGAAGGAGATGATACAGAAAGAGGTCACTAAATTACTAGAGGCTGGGATTATTTATCCTATTTTTGATAGCCCCTGGGTAAGCCATGTACAAGTTGTACCCAAAAAGGGAGGTATGATAGTGGTTCACAATGAAAAGAATGAATTGGTTCCTACAAGAACAGTTACAGGGTGGCGTATGTGTATTGACTATAGAAGACTCAATACAGCCACCAGAAAGGATCATTTTCCTTTACCATTCATAAACCAGATGCTAGAAAGACTAGCAGGTCATGACTATTACTGCTTTTTGGATGGCTATTTAGGTTATAACCAAATTGCAGTAGATCCTCAGTATCAAGAGAAAACAGCATTCACATGTCCATCTGGAGTATTTGCCTACAGAAGGATGCATTTTGGTCTGTGCAATGCACCTGCAACCTTTCAGAGATGCATGCTCTCTATTTTCTCTGATATGGTGAAAAATTTTCTGGAAGTCTTCATGGATGACTTCTCAGAATTTGGAGATTCATTCATCTCTTGTCTTGATCATCTAGCACTTGTTCTGAAAAGGTGCCAAGAGACTAACCTGGTTTTAAACTAGGAAAAATGTCACTTTATGGTGACTGAAGGAATTGTCCTTGGGCATAAAATTTCGAACAAAGGAATAGAGGTGGATCAAGCTAAGATAGAGGTAATTGAAAAATTACCACCACCCACCAATGTTAAGGCAATCAGAAGCTTTCTAGGACATGCAGGATTCTACATGAGGTTTATAAAAGATTTTTCAAAAATCGCAAAACCTCTGAGTAATCTGCTAGCTGCTGATACACCATTTGTCTTTGACACAGAGTGTTTGCAGGCCTTCGAGACTCTGAACACTAAGCTGGTCACAGCACCTATCATTTCTGCACCAGACTGGACATTATCATTCAAGTTAATGTGTGATGCCAGTGACCATGCTATTGGTGCAGTATTAAGACAAAGGCATAACAAGCCTCTGCACGTTATATACTATGCCAGCCGTGTTCTAAATGACGTACAGAAGAATTACACAACCACAGAAAAAGAGCTGCTTGCAGTGGTTTATGCCATTGACAAGTTTAGATCCTATTTAGTAGGATCAAAGTGATTGTCTACACTGACCATGCTGCTCTTAAATATCTACTCACGAAGCAGGATTCAAAACCCAGGCTCATAAGATGGGTGTTGCTTCTGCAAGAGTTTGATATAGAAATAAGAGACAAAAAAGGGACAGAGATCCAGGTAGCTGATCACCTGTCCCGGATAGAACCAGTAGCAGGGGCGTCCCTCCCTCCTACTGAGATCTCTGAGACCTTTTCGGATGAGCAACTCTTTGCCATTCAGGAAATACCATGATTTTCAGACATTGCAAACTATATGGCTGTGAGGTTCATACCCAAAGAATACAGTAGACAGCAAACGAAAAAATTAATTTCTGATGCAAAGTACTACTTGTGAGATGAACCATATCTCTTTAAGAGATGTGCAGACGGCATGATCCGCAGATGCGTGCCTAGAGAAGATGCATAAAAGATCCTATGGCATTGCCATGGATCACAATATGGAGGACATTTCGGAGGTGAGCGAACAACCACTAAGGTCCTCCAATGTGGCTTCTACTGGCCTACTCTCTATAGACATTCCCGAGAGTTTGTACGTAACTATGACAGTTGCTAGAGAGCTGGTAATCTGCCTCATGGTTACGCAAATACAAGAATCACTGAGAAATAGCTAGTCACAACAATTCAAAATACCATTAATTAAGGAATGCACAAATACAAGAAGACAATCACAAAGAATTTCACATTATCAAGTAAAATGCAAATGTGCAGCAAGGATGATGCATGTCTAGTCCTATCGCAGGTAATGAACTAATTTGTCGATTTCGACCCGCACCCGATGCAATCCAACTCACAAGTTGGATATGGTATTCCAACAATATAACCTCTGCAAGTTTCTACTTCTTGCAACCGCTGATTCTCCAGCTAAAGCATGTGACCCCTTCTCCTGGAAGCCATTCTATATATATGGGCATCCCTGCACAATCATTCACATAAAAAGTCCATAGGTTGTTAATATTTATCCTTCGACACCATAACCATACTCTCGTCGCCCTCTTGTGACCTTCCCATAATCACATGTGCCAATTTATCTTCTCTCTTTCTTCAGTCTTTTACTTATTTATCTTTAATAGTTCAAACTATCTTCATACTGTTCTCTCACCATCCACTAAGTATTTTATGGAAAAAGAATCATAAGATTCTTAAGTTAACTTTGTGACTCTAAATCTTTTAAAAAGGGTATTCTCTTTTTTATTTTGTTCTAGATAAGGCATTCCAGCGACATAACCTCTACAAGTTTCTACTTCTTGCAGGCACTAATTCTCCCACTGAAGTATGTCAAACATGACCTCTGCAAGTACTTAAAGGCGCTGATTCTCCAACTAAAGCATGTGACCCCTTCTGGAAGCCATTCCATATTTACGGGAGTCCCCACAAAATTATTCACATATAAAGCCCACGGCTTGTTAACATTTATCCTTCGGCACCATAACCATACTATCATTACACGTGCCAATTTATCTTCTCTTTTTCTTCAGTCTTTTACTTATTTATCCTTAATAGTTCAAACTATCTTCACACTGTTCTCTTACCAGCCGCTAAGTATTTTATGGAAACAGAATCATAAGATTCTTAAGTAAACTTTGTGACTCCAAATCTTTTAAAAAGGGTATTCTCTTTTTTTATTCTGTTCTATTTTACCATTAATAATATCGATAATAATAATATCTTTACTAAATAATATTCTTAATAAATTAAAAGCAATAACAATAATTTTCTTTAATACAAATAAAATAATTTAAGTAATAAATAGTATTTATAACTTCCTTGAAGACTTATCTCTTTTAAACTTTACTTCTAAACTTTTATTAATTATATTTTAAACCTCAAACTTTTAATTATTTTATTTTTAACCCAATACTTTTAGAAAACTACTAATTAGCTCTTTGGTTATTAATATTTACAAAAGTAACTGAGTTTTTATCAAAATACTCGCTCATCCCCAAATACTTATTTTTTACTCAAAATACCTCTAAAGTTATTTATTTTTAAAATCAACCTCAATTTTAATCAAAATATAATTTTATTCTCAAATTAATAATATTAGAAGGTTAAGTATGATCAGAAGCTCAAGGAGTTATTTTTTTCTAGCCATATGCTTGTAGTGTGAATGCGTTAAGGGATTCCTGAGAAAAAGCACTAAGAGTCGAGACCAATTAAAACTAAAACTCAAACACTGATCTCTCATCTTTTCCAAAAACGAAACCCTTATTCCTTTTCCTCCAAAAATATTTACTTGAAAATTAATCCATTTTCGAGTTTTACGGTTACCGATTCTTCACAGCTTTTAATTTAATCTCTCCGTCCTTTAATTACACAAAATTTTATTTGATTTCTAAAATAATCCTAGCCCCAAATTTATCAAAATAATCCGGTCTTTTGCTGCACTTAAACCGACCGAACCTCAAATTTATTACAAATATTAATATATCATAAAAATTCAACATAAATTTAATCAAATCCAATCAATAATCAATAACAACATAATTTCACTTATCCAAAATAAATTTTAACTGGCGAGAAATTACCATAATTCTACTTCCGTACGAAATCAAAACAATGAAAATTTCGAAAAAATTTTTTGACCGAGCTGCTAAAGAAGAAAACGTCAGAAATTGTTTGTGCCTCCTAGAACTCCAATTGGTCGAACTTAATAAAAAAAAGAACTATATCACCGTCGAATTTTACCGAATATAAGTGACGTCAACGTGTAAAAGAGAAAGATACGATCACTTTAATTGAATTATATTTTTTATTAGAATTACGGATCACAAAAAATCGAAGCCAAAAACTCATGGGAGGTCACGGTTCTTCAAGGAACACTCTTGGTCTCTCTCTCTTTTTTTCAAGTACATTCGGTGATGCATGAGGAGAAAGGAAGATGATTAGAGGCTGATTAGTGATGAATGAGGATTTATGGTGTTAAAGTATCATTAGGTGTCATGGTTAATAAATGAAGGAGACATGTGTCATGATTATATATATGTATATATGCATATAAATCACATTTCCATTTCTTCTCCTTTGTTCTCATAATGGCCATTATATATATGTATATATGCATATAAGCCACATTTCCATTTCTTTTCCTTTCTTCCCTTAATGGCTTCGGCCAATTTCTTTTTCTTTGTTTCTTTAATGGCTTCGGCCAATGAGAATGGAACTAAGTTAATGATAATGATTAATGGTAGTTTAGTGGTTAGGTGTTAAGTTTTGGAGCTGTTGAGTCAGTGATTCAAATTATAAATATTTTAAACGAATAATTATAAAAACTGAATATATTAAAACACAAGTAATAATATATATAGGTTAAATATATATGAGTTACTAATATAAATGACATTAATAACTTAAAAATGAAAGATATTTGATGAAGTATTAGCAACTCTAAACTCATCAAGAAATACCGATAATTACTTATATCGACAAATATCGGACTTGATAATAATAATATTATTATCTAGACTTTATTATAATTATAGCATGTAAAATAAATTAATAACATAATAATAAAATTATATTATCATTTATTTTACTTTGAAACATGATATTGAGTATTGACTCATCGAAATAAAACTAATTGTTGAAAATAATATTTTTCGAAAAACATCGTGTTAGCATAAGAATTCGGGTTGTTACACTACTAAGATGTTACAACTGCTCAAAATCACGTTGATGAATCCATATTTGACGATAAATTTTGTATTGATTTGAGTGGATTTCATCGTATAAACCCACATTTATTCATTCAAATAGCATACTTTTGTATTCTCTCCCAAAGTTGGGCTTAATTATATTGTGAAAATATGCTATTTTGTGCTTAATTTAATCAATTTTATCCCACTTTCATCCCATTCGATACCTTGAAGGTTTTGATGAGTGATTTCAGGTATAATAGATAGGAATGGCTTGATAAGAATGGAAGAAAAGCATGCAATAGGGAGAAAACATGAAGAAATCAAAGGAGGAGCACACAGTCATGTGTGCGTATGGACAACATCCTCTGCATACGCACAAGAGGAAAATTCAGCACATGTGCGTACGCACACATCTGTGCGTACGCACACATCTGTGCGTACCCACAAATCAGCGCATGTGACTCACTTAAAGGAAAATACTGGGGGCGATTTCTAGGCTTCCAAAGTCCAGTTTTAGATTTTCTGAAGCTGATTGAGTGCTATATCAAAGGGGCATCATTCCATGTCAAGTAGAGCAATTAGGGTAGATTAGAAACATACTTTAGGTCATATTCTAGAGAGAGAAGCTCTCCCTTCTCTCTAGAATTAGGGTAGATTAGGTTAGATCTCTCTTAGATTTAGGTTTAATTCTTGTTTTCATTTAGTTCTCCTTGCCATTTATTGTTATTGCACCTTGTTTTTTACTTCTATTTGTTATTTCCCTTCTTTTGTTCCTTTATGTTTATGACACTTTGTTACTTTTAATTCCAATTAATGCAATTCATGTTTTATATTTCTTATTGTTTAATTTAGTTGTTATTATTGTTTTCATCCATATGGTAGTTGTAGAATTTATTATTTCTTGTTATTTTACCATACTTTCTTTTTATGCCTTCCAAGTGTTTGATAAAATGCTTGGTTAGATTTTTGCCTAGTTTTTCACACTATTGGTTAGAAAATTGGGTAATTGGTAAACTTGAGTGGTGGATGTCCATTCTACATTGTGTGAGAATTGTTAGTTGATTTGGTTTCCACTAACTCTAAGCCTTCCATTAATAGAGTTGGCTAGGACTTGTGGATTGAGATCAATTATGCCTTTTTGACTAGTTCTTGATGTTAGGATTGACTAATTGGAATTAATTCTGCACAATTACCATATTTGTGGTCCATAACTAGGATAGGAATCCTTAATTCCCTAGTTCTTGCCAAGAGCCTTTTTTGCCATTTAATTTTTATTTTCATTGCTTTTACTTGCTTCCTATTTAATTATTTGCCATTTTAATTTCTTGCCTCTTATAATCAAAACCCACAAATCCTCCATAGCCAATAATTGAGCATTTCATTGCAACTCTTAGGGAAGACAACCCGGGACTTAAAACTCTCGATTATTTTGTATTGATTCTGACAAATTCTTTGAATTAATTTGATTGTGAGAGTTCATTGTTGGTTTGGACTATACTATTAACGAAGTGATTCTTATTTTGATTGATTCTAAACCGGCAATAATTCTCAACACCACACGTTGAGACTCTGACCTCCCAACCTGTTCCCAAAAATCATGTCGAGAATCCAACATGATTCACTAGCCATAACGACAAAAGGCAACCCGAAAAGCGACTCGGTAGATTGCTCGAGCCCGACTTACAAAGAACTCGGCCTCGAGTAGGGGCACTGTTCATACATTGGCCCACAACTCAGCCTAACCCAAAAACAGGCAAGGCCCAACTAACAAAATTCAAAACCTACCTACCAGCACACCCAACCTAATGCTCAAGACTAACTACTCCTACAAACTTTTTCATATATTCAAATATGAGATCTCAACAACTCCCAAGATAAAAGGGGGAAGATAACCTCCCACCAAAATAAGTGGATAAGTTACCAAAGATAACTTATCTTCACTACTATATAAATACCCCACTACCTCAGGTAACTCTCAACTCTAATCTATTAAAAAAATCTACTTAAGACCCTTGCTGATTTAAGTATCGGAGTATCTTATAGGTACCACTCCACACCTTTTTATAAGGAACTCGGACACCTTCATCCCTACAGAAAAAGACGACAAATCTTTCACCTAAAAGTGTTTGGACCTCACATTTAGACCCAAATCACCCTTTTTCTAGATAAACCTAGGAACAATTAGTAATTGTTTATTTATCCTAGTAAAAAATTAAAACAATAGTGTCTTAAATTTTGGCTATAAATTAAACGATCATTTAGTCAATTGTGATTATTTAATGATGGTAAAGGTATGGTAAAGACTAAAGAGGCTTTAGATATATCTAATCAAATCAAATTATTCCGTAATAGATTCAAATTATCGTGTTGACCAACTTTTCAGCCAAACAAAATGCGGTTCACAAGAGATAGAAGACAATTTCCATGCACAAATGTTAAGTGTATATACTTTTTTGCGTAGTGCGCTCGTGTTCCTCATGAAAAACAAATTTATATACATTATCTACACTCAATTATTTTCAATAATAGAATAAATTACCAAGCATCATTTTTGTTATGATGTTGTCAGTCTCTCAATTATTTTTGGCCTTGGACTCGTAATGGAAAATATTTGAGTGCCTGATATGGATTTTGCGGGGGTAAATTGTTTATTTATTTATTTATTTATTTTGCATGGAATATGAAAATGGATGTTTGCATGAGCATGCACTGAATGATCTAATTATCATCATTGAAGGACTATTTTTGAAAAATCCATAGATACTTTTGTTTTTTACGTATTTTGTTGCTAATTTTGTTATGAGAAGCACTCGAGGTTTGTAACTAATTTCTGGAAAGATTGGATGATCTTATCAAATTTTACTACAAATTTAGTTGTGAATTTTGTGACAGGTATCAAATTCGGAAAAAAAAAGTCACCAGTATGGGCGACAACAAATTTCACAAAAGATACATTCACAACAAAAATTACAAGTAATCTTTGTAGCTAACGAGATCTCAACCAAAATTGCAAGTAACCTTTGTAATAAATTTCATTGATAATTGATTCACAACAAAATTCAAAGGTAAACCACAAACATTCTATTTTCATTTTTCTTATTTAGGATTTGCAACTAAATCTACGAGCAATAGATTCGTAAATAAATTTCAAAATTGAATTTGCAACAAAATCTGCATCTAAGGATCTAATGAAAGAATTAATCTCTACATACAACTCATTTAACTAAACAAGTCCAAAAAGTCATATATACTCACGCGTCTCTGGCTCTGCTGCACGTTCTTTTTCTTCTTCTTTTCTGCTATCGTCGTCACCAACACCACCTCCTTCTCCTCCTCTTCCTTCTTCTTTTCGCGTTGGACTTTCTTCTCCTTATTTCCTTTCCTCCTTCTCCTCCATCATGTTTATCATCATGATCATCATCGTTTTAGTCATCGTCGTCTTTTTCTTATACATAACGTCATTCTCGTTATTGTCGTTATTGTTATCGTTATCGTCGAATTTTTGCCATATTGATGATTTGCCTGATCCAAAATTTTTGCCATAGAATTTTCTTAACTTTCTTCTTATTTTACTCTCTTAACAAGAATAAAAACAAAAAAAAAATGAAACAAATATTGAAAGATGATGAACCTACATTCATTCAACTAAAAGAAAGAAAAAAAGAAGAAAAAAAGAAGAAAAAATGCAGCATTAAAAAAAATATTTTTGCATATTTGTAGCAAATTTTAGTGTATAACTAAGACATTTTTGTGTAGTGTTAAGAAATTTCGGTATATTTATACTGATAAGTTCTTCATAATTCAAAACTCCTCCTCTTTCTCTTCCTCTTCCTCCTTCTCATCTTCTACTGCTTCTTCTTTTTCATCATCATCATCTTTCTTTTTTCTTATTCATCATTTTCTTTTTATTTTACCTTCTCAAATTTCTTCTTATTTTACTCTCTTAACAAGAATAAAAACAAAAAAAAAATTAACCAAAGAAAAAGAAAAAATACATAATACTACAAAATTATTTGGAAGAGAATGAATCTACATTCATTCAACTAAAAGAAAGAAAGAAATAAGAAAAAAAACAAGAAAAAATGCAACATTAAAAAAATATTTTTATGTATTTACGACAAATTTCATGATAAAACTAAGATATTTATGTGTATTGTTAAGAATTTTCGGTGTTGTACTGATAATTTTTGCATAATTCAAAACTCCCTCTTCCTCCTCCTCATCTTCTGCTGCTTCTTTTTTTTATCTTCATTCTTTTTTTTTCTTATTTATCTTTTCCTTTTTCTTTTACCTTCGCAAGTTTCTTCTTGTTTTACTCTCTTAACAAGAATAAAAATTAAAAAAAAAATCAAACAAAGAAAAAAGAGAAATACATAATGTTGCAAAATTACTTGAAAGAGGATGAACCTACATCCATTCAATTGAAAGAAAGAAAGAAATAAGGAAAAAAAAAAGAAAAAAATACAGCATTAAAAAAATGTGTATTTATAACAAATTTTGGTGTAAAACTAAAACATTTATATGTATTGTTAAGAATTTTTGGTGTATTTGTACGGATAAGTTATGCAAAATTTAAAATTCTTCCTCTTCTTCCTCCTCATATGTTGCTTCTTCTTATTTAATTTTTTCATAATTCTTTTTGGAAGAAAAAATTAAACAAAGAAAAAAGAACGACGAAGAGGAAAATTAAACAAAGAAGAAAAAACGACGAGAGAAAGAGGAGGAGGAGGAACAGCGTGATTTCATACACGCATTATGTAAGTGAGTTTTGTTGAGTTAGGATTAATTTGTGTTGACTTGTTTGCCAAAAAGAGACGTGTATGTGTAGTAGGACTGTTAATGAAAAATTGATACTAGTTCGTTCATAGCAAAATCTGCCGATAATATCAATAACAAAATCTAATCTACAATTAAAAATCATTATAGCAATACTAATAATTAACATTCAAGTTATTAATTGAATGATTATATATAATGTCAAAACCATTATGTCATTAAACTGAAATTAGCATAGGTAACTTTATCAAGTATCAAAGTCGAAAACATCAACTAACAAGATTTGACAAAATACTAACAGACGTACAGTATACTATTCAAAGAAAATATAAAATATAAAACTTATATGCATGCAACTGTTTTAATGTAAACGACAAGATTAATCATTTAGTCATCGAACCCAAGTCGTGGTAATATTTTGGCAGAAGATCCAACGGAGAAAGCACTCAGTAGCTGACAACCCTCTCCAAAAACAAAATATATATTAAAAAAAAAAAAAAGGAAAAGAAAAGAAAGAGGGAAAAAAAGAGGGGGGACAAACTATAATAGTGACTTCATTGGATACAGAATTTGTGAGTAACACGTACCACCGGAAAAGCACAAATCATAGAATCATGTTCAACAGCGGAACACTAGACAAAGCAACTGTTAAATAAATAGAATTAAATTAAAATTAATGGGAAAAAAATTGTTAAGAAATTTCATCGCAAAAACATGAATGCCTGCACTTCAACCGAGTCAAATTACATCACGTCTGACTTTCCAGCATGAATAACTGAATGCCACAAAATAATTGGCCAAGTAAAATAGAGATTTCCTTTCACTCAAAAAATGAAAAGGAAACAATGATGATCCTATACGGTTAATCACTACCTAAAATCTATGCCAGCTGCTGCATATTAAAAATGGCATCAGCTATGCCTAAACTTAATCTAGCCGACGGTTTTCCTATAGCATATCTACAACGATCTCAGAATGCCGATCAGCTCAAGAAGCTGTGCGGCTTTGCGCTTGCCCCTGTCCGAACCATTTTCTGCAAGGTCCAAGAGAGGATTGATCACCCCAAGTGAACAGGCACTTGATACATTCATTGGATCTCCGATACAGAGGTGAACAAGCACGGAAGTTGCATTCTCTTTGTTCTTAGGAGATCCATTAGTGACTATATCCACCAAAGTTGGCATAGCATTCATGGATCCAACTACTGCCTTTCCCTCCGGGTGGCTAACTAGTAAAGCCATAAGTGCCAATGCCACATCCCTCATCTCCTCACCAGGTTCAGTTACCATTTCTGTCAACTTAGGCATGATACCAGCCCTAATTGCACGTCCTTTATTCCCTTGATATAAGCACAGATTGAATAAGGCTGTTGCAGCGTCCATCTTCCCTCTTTGACTTCCCTCACAGAAAAGAGTGACTAGTGCTTTAATTGCTCCAGATGCTCCAATTAACACTTTGTTCTCATTCAGTGTAGAGAGGCTGAAAAGGGTAGCTGCAGCATTTTCCCGTGCTTCCATAACACCATTTTTCAGCACGTGAACAATTCCTAGAACAGCTTCAGAAGCCATGATGTGCTCTTTGTTATTCCCACAAATAGATAGGTTCAGAAGAGCAGTAACTGCATGCTCTTGAGTGCGCTTGTCAAGTGCATAGAGGAGATCAACAAGAAGGGGTATAGCACCAGCCTCAGCAATCAATATTCGATTTTGGCTGCTTCGCTTGGCGAGAAGACGGAGCTCCTCTGCAGCATGGTTACATGGTAAATAGTTATTTACAAGACACCATTAGGAAGCAAGTATAAGGTTTTTTAGGAGATCCCACAAAAGCATAGTTCTCAACTCAGAGATAAAGATGTAAAAAGGAACACCCCCTTATTCACAAAACTGAAAAACATCAACAACATCTTGGGTTATCCTTGCTAGAGAAACTTGTAAGCTTTTAATGCCAAGAACCTCATTACTGTAGTTCATACTAGGAGTTATCAGCTATCCAATTGCAAAATACCAATTTCCAAGTTCTTCACATAACCCAAAAGTTGAAAAGCTTACCCCTGGAAACACATTCTGTTGCTGCATCCTGCCTTTAACTACCCACAATAACCCTACAATATTCCTATTTCCACCGTTGCCTAATTCTAATCTCCCAGACATTCAACTGTACTACATTAAATGAAAGAATATGGTCGCATCCACAAATAGTTGCAGGGATTGAGAAAACAAAAGTGAAGATCATATGAAGGTAAACTATTAAAATATTAGAAACAAGAACACTAGCATACTTTCAGGCTCAAAATTGAGCCAGTAGTTTCGCTTTCAACCTGTGTGTATGTGTGGTGTGTTCACTAGGTAGAGGGAGAGAGAGGAAGTGCAGAAGTACATTGTAACACTCACCTGCTGTGCATCGCTGATTTTCAATGTCACTGGAAGTAAGTCTGCTCAATAGAGTATCAATATCTATAAATTCAGAAGAGCCATCTGATGTTGCCTTGCAGAGTCGTAACTTCCCTGTTCTTTTAGGTGGCTCCACTCCATTTGCTTCACACCAATTCGATATCAGGATATATAAAACATGGTTGGGTATAAGGACAGAGCTTGAAAGAATCTGCTGAGTCTTAGGACATGTTCCATGGCCTGCTTCAAGCCATTTCTTTATGCACGCTCGCTCGTATGTCTGCAGAAAGAGATAGGATAAAAAGAGAAGGATTATAAAGAGTCTAAAAATGGATGAATATTGACTAGTTTATTACCACCATACTCAAGTATTGAAATCCTACTTTTGGATTATACATTGCTATTAAAAGACAAAAGAACTCAGTAAAAAAAAAAGTTTCCAATTTCATATCTACCCAGATATCAAGCTGTTATAACAACTTGATTTTTAACAGGTTATCTCATAATGTGCTTGATAGATTTCTGAAAATGAGAAGAGCATTGATGGTTGCAGTATTTTAGAAAGGAAGAAACAGATAATTATTTATTAACTCATATAGCAATAAATAAAGCTAACCAACTAAATTATTCAAGAATAATTTGTAAGCACTTTTTCAACAACTATTTCAATATATACATGAATAATAAAAAGAGAAGACACTCAAATATAGTCAAATAATTTTCTTGTTTCACATTTCAGTTATTTCATTCACAGCTTCCAGAGGATATTAAGCCTTGTCAATGATCAAGGAAGCTGATCTTCACATCAATTTATTTTCTATTTTCTTCCATAAGCTACAGAGTATCATTCTCATTTAATTTATGTTCAGAATACTTACATTGAACATGCAAGGGACTCGGGTTATTGCTTAAAATAGAAGGAAACAGAACAGATAAGTGCTCTTAAACTAACATTTAAGGAATTCTCATACAATAAATTACAAACAGAGAAACAATTCTGATGGTCTCAATAAAGGAGTTAACAAGCACGATTGATTTCTGTATTTTTGTGCCATGAAACTAAAAGGTATTAGTATGTCATACAAGACAATAAGCTTTTAGCATACCTAAAATAATTCTCTTCTAAAAACAAAGAATTATATGACAGGAAAATACGGCATTTTCATGTCTCACCTGCCCCGTAGAAATGATTACAGGATCTTTCATTAGCTCCAGAGATATTGGGCAGCGAAACTCATCTGGTATAACCAGTGATTGAGAACATAATTTTGTGTATGACTCATCAGCTTGAGTAGAGGAATCATCACTTGATAGCATAATAACATCTGCAGATTCTGTCAGTATGAAATCTTCAATTTTTTTCAAGACTGTAGACATATCCTGTGTGCTTTTCTCAAAATGACCACCCATGTCTACAACCATCTTATCGAGTGCAATCAACTCTTGTTTGATGTCACCCACATTCGTAAAGTGCAGCTTTTCGCAGATTATATGCAGTTTATCTTGTTCAGGAATCACATCATAGCTCTGGTTGCAAATGGACAACAGATTATCATAAAGCTGAAGACCAGGTGGATCAAAAAGTTCCCTGGCTCTTCCAAACTGTGCCGTCACGAGTGCAACCTGATGAACAATGAAAAATCAAGGAACCTATTAAAAATAAAAAACAAAGGCACCAAATTAGACCATACTTTCTTACATTCATTGAAACGGTAACACTTCTTAACATAGGCACCAAAGTAGACCATACTTTCCTACATTCATTGAAACAGTAACACTTCATAGGATAATAAGAACAAAAGGGTAACTTATTTCGCAATATTTAGAATGTATTCAATATCCTTCAAAACATTAAAGCACATTACAAGGGATGTCTATGATCAGTTATAAATAACAGAAACAGAATAAATAATGGTCTGCAAGCATTATATGAAACTCCCATTCTAACGTGCAGTTCTGTTCAGCATATATTTACCTGCTCCTTGACTTCTTCAGATATATCAAGTTTGTCACAGGATATCTTGCCTATAGCTTCTTCAAAATTAAAAGCGAGATCATTAAATTTGCATTTAATTTGCTCCCTCTCCAGTATCTACAATTGCAAAAGGAAAAATGCATTTGAGAAGAATGTTTCAGATAAGCAAGTGGAGTTCTGTAGATATAGTAAAATTGTACAAGTCATCAGCAATTATTTTACCAAATTTATCCCACAAACAAAACAGTTAAGTTCAAATAAGAGAAACAATGTTGAGCGTATTACTATTATATGCTAAACAAGTAAAAGGTGGTAACCTGTATAACTCTAGAAGGAGAGGGGGGAGTGAAGATTGGATATAATGCATTTTAAGCAAAAAATTTTAAACAAAACTCATGGAGCAAAGTGCACTAAGATAAACACTTCAAGAAGCAATAGACACCAATGTTTTTTAATAACAATTAGTGAAGATTATTAGGTTAATTTTGTAAAATTTATTGTTTTAGTACAGAAACTGTTAAATGCTAACAGCCTAACACGTAGACCTAGAACAGCTTCAAAAGTTAATTGCATAATCAAACAAGACAACATGTTTCTTTTATGTGCTCATTAGAGTTAGAAAGTCCCAAATGATCTAGCAAGCACTTAGAAAGCATTTCATCATTATCTGGATAAAGCTTATGACTTATAACAAAATCTTTGATTAAGTGTGTTGAATTCCACTTCCCCAAAAACAATAAACGCATATCTGGCCCCTTAAAAATAAAATTGTAATTAAAATACCCAAAATCTAAGCAGTAAAATGAGTAATTGGTACATTTTATCAAACATCGTTCATATTTAGAAGATCATGAGTGCATTTCTTTCTTTCAAGGAGTAAATTTTCAACACCACAATCTTTTGAGGGTCAAATTAGTGGTTTACTCCGTTAACTTACTTTCCCTTCAATATGAAACTCTCACATACCTAAGGGAAAAATAAAACGCAACAATGATTATCAAATCATAATGTTCCTAAATAAGGACAAAATCTACAATGCAGAAAAATAAAATGCAACATTAGTTATCAAATTAACAATTGATTCGTTTTTCCCTTTCTTGTTCACATATTCATGCTTGTTGTCTTATTAGACCTATTTGTGATATTATTTCACTCATCAATAAAATTTGATCTATACAAAAACGAAATCAAGAACAAAAACAAAACAATTGATTCGTTTTTTATTAAGAAAATAAATAAAAAAATCATCCAAATAAGTCAAGAAACGAATGAAGAAACGGCATCGATTCTGGAATCAGAAAACGAAACAATGCACGAACCATGAAAACCTGGCTTGCTCGGCAACAAAATTGGAGGAGTTCCTTGGCTGAGGCAAGAGCTTCCTTAAGAGAGAGGAGCGCCGAAACGGCGTCGTTTGAGATGGCGTCTGTAACGTCGAGAAGTTCCTGAAAGAGAGGAGCGAGAAACCTAATCCTACGGCTGAGGTCGAAGCACTGTCTCTTGATGACGTGCTTGAAGCCGTCGATCTCTGAGATTTCGGTGGCGGCTAAGATGAGGTGGTTGAGTACCGAAGAAACCTCGCATTCTTCTTCCTCCATGAAGAAACGAGGATAATGCGTTAACGAAGAGAGCGAGCGAGCGAGAGAGAGAGAGAGAGAGGTATTTGCAGTGTCTCGTTCTTAGGTCCCACCAAAATCTCGAATCAGGTGTTGGAGGCTTAGAGCTTGGAATAGTCATGGAATGTGAAAGAGTTCTTTCCTTTTTTTTAAAGGGATATTTATGGGAATTTATAGGGCTAAAATAAGATTTTTTTTTTTACGGTGTAAATAAAATAAGAGTACATGTATCTTGTTTATATTATAAACGAGATAAAGCACGAAACGAGATACTTGTATATTTTGTTTACACGGTAAACAAGATCCGCGAATATTTATGACGTTTACAATGTAAAAGAGATACGTAACGATAAATTTTTAACAACGGTAAAATGATGTGCAACCCTTTGTATCCTCCGCAACATTTCACTTCTTTTTCTCTACCTTTTTTCTTCTGAAAAATAAACCAAAATGTCTAGTAGTAAATATTTGGTTGTAAGTGTATATCCCAATTGTCATATGAGAAATAATGATACTGGGGTGATTTTTGAGTGAGAAACCCATTTTGTTGCGTACCTGGCGAGTAAGTTCTTTGTCGGAGCTAAAGAGTCTCATATTGACTAGCGTTGGTGGTAGCGGGAGAAAAGAAATCAGAAGAGTGGGTATAGGTTGTTAGCACCGATGGATAACGGAGTTTTTCGGTTTCGTCTGTTTTGGCTCCATGGCGACGAGCATGTGCGCCTAATGTTTGACATCTGTGGGAGAATTATGGCGAAACAAATGATGGAGTGCGCTTTCTGCGAAGGTTGGTGATGTCGGTGGCGGTGGATCTGGCCAGTCGGACCTTGTGCAAGATGACCTACCTCTCACACCCAAACCAATGCGTGCTACTAGTCCAATGGAAGACATGGACGTTGACGGTGAAGACTCCGACGAGGAGTATGTTGCGGATAGCAACGAGAGCGGTTCTTCTGAAGATGATGATAAGGAGGAATTTGTACCAGAAACCCAGATCAAGGCATTACGTTGGTATCTTCTATCTGTCCCGCACCCAATTCTAACCTTGTCATCTATACCCAGTCGCTATCATACATTGGATCTCGACGCGATGCAAGAGAAAAATTCATTTTTTAGCACGGGTGAAAGCTTTTACAACTTAGACAATGGTGTGGAGTTTCGGATTGGCCATAGATTCAAAAGCAGAGATATAGTAATGCAGGATGTGAAGAATTACAACATTCCCAAAAGTGCTGAGTACCGAGTCGTAGAGTCGGATCGAATAAAGTACCATGTTCATTGCCGACAATCTGAAGCAGGCTACCCTTGGCGTCTCTGTGTTGCTCTCAGATAGAATCTCGGATATTCGTAAGTTCAAGTTTAACTGTGTTATATATTCTCATTTATCATTGTTATGCTTGTTGTACATGTCAACCACGATTGTTCTATTTCTTTAGGGAGGTGCATAGGGTTGGAGGAGCGCACACTAGTTTAGCACCACCATGTCTCAAGACCACCGACAATTGGACAGTAGTCTAATATGTCATGTCATCCTCTCGTTGATATAATTCTCGCTATCCGTGAGTATCTCTATCCTAAAAGGTGCTATTATCACGTCAAACCCTCGTAAAGAAAGGTCTAGATGATGAAGCAAAAGGCAATTATCTAGATATACGGTGATTGGGAGGAGTCATACAATAAAGAATCGAGGTTACTGAAAGCACTGCTAAGTTGCTGTCCTGGAACGATATGTGAAATCTAGGCTATACCGTAATATGATAGGCACTTTATGGTGCGTGAGTACAGTATGTTTGATAAGATATTTTGGGCTTTCCCTTCCTGTGTGGAGGCTTTCAAGCATTGCAAGCCGTTCATTTCTGTCGATGGCACGTATCTGTATGACAAATATGCTGGTGAGTTGCTTATTGTAGTGGCACAAGATGGAAACAGCAATATCCTTCTTGTAGCCTTTGCAATTGTTGATTCTGAGACCACGGAGTCCTGGTCTTTCTTCCTTACCAATATGAGACGACACGTGACCCTAGGCCTATTGATTATTTCTGACAGATCCTAGGCGATCAAAGCTGAATGCTGCTTACAGTTCAAGCAAGGCTAGGTACAAGTGGTACATGAATGCATTGACGGGTTTGTCGCGGGAGATGGCAGAGTTGGCTAGTAGGTTCAACAAAAAGATCTGGTTACAACACTGCGACCAGTCGCCAGTTCAAACAGATGACAACGAACCTCTCCGAGTGCATGAATGTTATGCTTAAGGGTACACGCTATTTACCAATTTCAGCCATCGTGCGATGCACCTACGAGAGGCTATAGCAGTTGTTCGTCAGGATGGGATGGGAGGCACATGCCCAACTAGTGGCGGATAATCAATTTTTCCAACGGCTAATAAATGGTATTGAGAAGAACAGAGAGGAAATCTCCAACATGCGCATCACTCACTGCAACAGACAGGCTTCAGTGTTCCTGGTTGAGGAATTAGAGCCTTTCGAGGGTTGGTCCCAAGGTTTGTTCCGTGTTCGCTTGACGGCAGGCATGTGTGATTGTGGCCTTTTCTAGTCACTACATTTTCCATGTCGTCATGCACTAGCATCCTGTGCCACCGCGAGTGTCAAATGGGGTCCATTTGTCCATTTAGTATACATGCAGCAAGCTGTGTTCAAAGTATATGAGGCAGAGTTTCTCCCGATACCAAATGAGAAGCTTTGGCCGGAGTGGTACGAGACACAGCTTCGTCCTAATCCTGTCATGCGCAAGAAGTCTACTAGTCGAACATTTCCACCAAGTTTGGTAATGAGATAGATGAGGGCGAGTGCCAAGAGAAAAGGTGTGGTCTCTGCAGGCAACCGGTCATATCCGAAATGGGTGTCCAAACCAGTCAACGCACGAGGTATAGTTTACAGTCGCTACGTTGTTTATGTTTGTTGAGGTTGTTGTTTCTGTAGTTCATATTATTGTGTGGTTTACTATATTGTTTACTTTGTTATATTTTAATAAGGAAATTTTGTACTCAAATTTTATGTGATTTAAGTTATCCATGTTTACGGCATTCATGTTGTATAGGAATTCTAAAGTTTAAACTTCAACACATAGCAACGTTCACATAAAACATCCAAAAAAGAGCTCAATAATTTAAACCCAAACTAAATACAATAGTTTTTAAAATACATCAATAGTAGTGTATAGAATTACAACGTACAACAGTAAAAACGATATTATCAGTGGTAATCACTTGGGTAATGCAGCCGATGTCCGGTGCCACATGACAGAGGCTGTCTCTGTCGCTAAGGTATGTTAGGACGTGAATCCTGAGGAGGCTATGGGTGATGAGAGGGATTCTATGCCTGATAAGGTAGCTGTGAGAGCATGGGACAACATAACTCTCGGAGTAGGTCACCAGCTGATATTAAGGCTAGTAAGGTGGCTTCACCGATAGTGCATGCATCAGCTGGGGTGCCGTCTTCAAGAGGCCGTAGTTTACTAAAGACAGTGTCACATACTGAGCACTGGGTCCGACATGTGTGCCACATGACGTGCTAGAACCCAGTGAAATATATGGAACCCAAACAATGGTGGATATAGGGGCAGACGAATGCTGCTATACCTGTTCCATGGTCTACTCTGTACTAGTGCATAACTGCTCCATGATGTGCTGCATGGTAGGTTGGTCGGTGGTATGAATGTCGAATGCCTCCTCGAAATCTATCTCGTCGACCATCGATGCCTCCTGACGACTGCTGGATACCCCAAGGTCATGCCAACCAGGGGGCCAACATCCCAATCGTCCTGAAATGCCTGTGATCCTGACCCTGAAGGTGGATGTGGTGGTGAAGAGGAGGAAGGGGTAGTGGTGGAGGCAGTGAGTCACCCTGGTCGTCTGGGATATCATCGTGCTCCTCTTGCCGGTGATACTCAGTCTCATCCTCAGACTCGACATCCAAGCGCTCCCTGCGAGGCCTAACCCTATCCCTCCGGGGTGCTGTAGCTCCTCCGCACTTTCTGACATGCCGCTCTCTCCAGGTAGGCCTCCAAGTGTCTGACCGAACCTCCCTGGCCCACCAACGATGGTCAGGGATGTCCCGGGGAAGGTGGAGGACGTCCCTCTATTAACTGATAGTAGGCTGCGCGTCTCCCGAAAAGTCCAACAGTCTGGGGTCATCAAGCACATTCTTTCCTAACAAGTGTCTAACACGGCAAGCCTGTCGATACCAATACCAATATTCCTGCGTCGGCCAATAGTCTGTGCACAGCTGAATGGATATCCGATGTCCCTCCTCAAACTGAACCCTCCACCAATCGTACCACTCATGAAGCTTGCTAGGCCATCAAAAGTCCTCACCCTGTCTAATGGTAGTCAAGAACTTGTCAACATTGACTAGGTCCCCTGGCATTAGCTGCTCGCCATTAAACTAGCGCTTCACCCGGTTGACATGGTAAAATTCAACTATGTTGAAGCAGACGAGGGGAACAATGGACATCCATGTCTCCCACTTTGCCTCTTTCTTCAGCCATAGCGGCCAGATGTCCTGTAGTGCAGGACTATCGTAGGGCATCCACAGGAACTACAATGGACGTTATGAAATAATCATCAATGACAGGACCTAAGAAAGCTTGAGTAATATATGCAACTGTGACCAAATAGAAGGGTAACTCGCCTACCTCGTCCCACAGTAACTAATCCAATGTCCGACGCCATCGCAGAACTCTCTAATCATGCTGATCCCTGCTCTGCTATGTCATACCCATCAATATGTGGACATTTGCAACAATAACCACGATTCAATAAATTGCACATCATATTGAATAACCGAGGAATAATAAAACCGTAGTGAACAGTTACCTTACAGCCATGAGGTATATGTAAATCTGTCGATCAGGTAAACACCATTGAGGGAATCTCTGGTATATCCAAGATACTAGCAGAGGAGTGCGCTCTGCGATGTCTGTGGTGGAGTGGTGTGCTACAGAGCATAGAAAATGGTATGTCTATGCTAGCACCGTTGATCCCCAAGACAGAGAACGGCACCTCTAAAAGTCATCTAGTAATGGAAACCACCGGAGATAGACCTGATTATTTAGCTTATCAGTCATCAGGTAACCTCCAATCATCAATAGTATGTAGGACGTCGCGTGCTGTCGGAGGGCGGCTGGATCATCCGTATTGGACATCTATCAGAGTCGCTTCCGAAGCCATGGCAGCTTGAGGGAGAAAGACTCCTTCCTCTACGCACCTTGCTACTGGACTGCAGGAGGCCTGACACCGAGTAGCCGCTCCACCAACTCCCAAGCCTCGGTCGCATACCATGTGTGGAAGTCACGGAAGCACCCACTGACTGGGTCTCCATTAGCGTGTAGCCCAAGGTGGTATGCAACATCTTGGAGAGTGATGGTGCACTCACCCTATGGATGGTGGAAAGTGTGAGTCTCAGGGTACTAGCGCTCTACAAATGTTGTGATCAAGAAGTTGTCAAATACGAAATTCCTGAGTGGCACCGCGTCGCCAAAGCCAGCATCCCTCAGGTAGGGGACAATAGCATCCAGTGGTAGGAGTGTGTGAGTCATGCTCCTGAGAAGAAGTAGGCAAAGCCTCTGGTAAACAATAAAAAATCCGAATCAGAAATGTGTAAACCTTTCAAGCTATAAAAATTTCAGAATAAAAAATTCTCCCATTAAACATTCACATAACAAATTAATTTGAATTATAAGTAAACTATTCTAACAAATAACGACAACGTT
>NC_029788.2:70571759-70601223 GCF_000816755.2 Arachis ipaensis | reverse complement strand
TCTTATTACTTAATTAAGTTAACTAAAAAATATTTAGTTAAATAATTAACGACTAAGTTAATAAACATATCCTTAATAATTTAGTTGAAAGAAAAATAAACCTAAATAAACATTTAACTAACAAATCCATTTCAAAGTATGCCTAAAATTATATGCTATCATTTAAACTATTATTAATAATATATTCATTCGCCTAATATATAATGCATACTACTTCTATAAAAGTATACTAAGTATGGCTATACATGTATGTATTTTAACATAAACATTAAAACAAAAAACAACACCAACCTCAAAGTCGACTGCCCCAGCAATGTGCCATGTCACGTTCAGTTGTCCACATTGTGTTCATCAACGCGCGCCATAATCTCGTAGTAACTCGAAAATTTGATTAGAAAAGGATAAAGTGGGAAAAAGTTGAAGAAATGAATGTGATAAGGAAAAAGAGGCGTTATGGATGAAATACA
Source organism: Arachis ipaensis (assembly GCF_000816755.2). Classification (NCBI taxonomy): domain Eukaryota; kingdom Viridiplantae; phylum Streptophyta; class Magnoliopsida; order Fabales; family Fabaceae; genus Arachis; species Arachis ipaensis. The sequence goes on along the minus strand of NC_029788.2, from coordinate 70,600,756 downwards.
TATATATAGGTCTCGCCCACTGTTATCTCGTTTACAGTGTAAATGAAATAAGAGTATATGTATCTCGTTTGCATTGTAAATGAGATAAGGCTGTTACACACCACGTGTACAAATGTGATACGGCCACATTGTTTCGTGTCTTATTAGTACGTGTACTCTTATTAGAGTTATTTTCTAATACACACTAAATCCTAGAATGAAGAATGAAACCAACTCTTAAACATAAATAATGCATCAATCAAGAGTAGAGGAACAAATAATTATTAATCCATCAAAGTAAACAGAGCTCCTAACCTTAATAATGGAGGTTTAGTTGCCCATAGTGCAGAAAATTAAAATCCTCATAGTCATAGTTGTAAGAACCGAACCGGTGATCGAACCCGTCAGGTTACTGGTTCACTGGTTTATTGGTTCAACCGATAAACTGCTGGTTGAACCGGTAAAACCGATTTCACGTAAATAAAAAATATAAAATACTAAAAATAGTCATAAACTTAATAAATTCAAAATACATATCTTTAGTTCTTCACCAACATTTTAAAAACAACCAAGTTTCAAAGTCTAAATATAACCAATACAAAGATAAACATGAAATTAGTTAGTACTAGTACATTAGTATCTTAATTAAACACAATAAGGATAACAATTCATAAACTAAATCCAAGGAGTGATTTCGAAGTCGGCAAGTTGCTCTTCATCTGACAAATGTGGGGCTACATCCTGATTAGTTTCATTTTGATTTGCATTTTCCATAGAATTATTAGCTCCATCATCCTGATCATCTTCCAAATCCAATTGATCTAGCATTATAGATAATGTTTCACAAATCAAGATAAAAATAATATAAAACATGTTATAAGGCATACGAAAATCATAGTTGATCATAATTCATAATAAATAAAAGCATACCTAAATCATCTAAAGGTGATTGAAGAGACATATTTGCAAGATCATTTCGTAAAGCATCAACTTCTTCAGGAGTTAAAAATGGTGGTGAATCTTTCAGTATCCATTCCGAATGATCCTCAAATGCATCAAGACAAATTGGATCATAAACTTGGTTTCTCATTTGGTTCCTATGTTATCAATATATTTCGTTACTCATGTGATGATTAAGATTTTAAAATAATTCTTTCAACTTAAAACAATCGAGAAAGTACCTTGTTGTAACCTTAAGTTGTAATGAACATAAACAAGATCATTAAGTTTTTGATGCTCTAACCGATTCCTCTTCTTTGAGTGAATATGTTCAAAAATACTCCAGTTACGCTCACAACCTGAAAAGCTACAAGTTTGGCTTAAAACACGAATAGCCAACTTTTGCAAATTTGGTGCTCCACTACCATAAGATTCCCACCATTGATCTTAACATAAAAAATAGATAAATAATTTATCACAATCATAAATATCACATAATAAATACATCACAATCGTGAAAGACCAAATTTATGAAGAAATTCACCTGGCATAACAGTGGTTCGTTCACGTATTGCAGAGGGTCTTCTAAAATCTTGCTCAGCATTCTTAAAGATCCTCTTCTCACTTGTCAGCTTAGAATTCAGTACAGGATCATCATAAGCATATTTCTCAATGACATCCAACAAGCCAGAAATTGTTTGTTTGTGCTTTTCAAATTCTTCAGCATTAAATCAAAAAGCTGGATTTAACCAATAACCAGTGGCATGAAGATTTTTCTTAAGCTGTGTATCCCAACGGGTATCTAAAATCTTCAAATAAGGATCAACAACCCTCTTTCTTTCTGAAACCTCTTCACTATTTCTTCTCTAGCCTTATGATAAGCTGAATAAAGAAAACCCATGGCAACTCTGTCTTCACTATCCACAATACGTAAAACACGAACAAGTGGCTCAGTAAGCTTAACAATATCAGTGCATTGACTCCAAAATTTAGAATCCAAGACTTGATCCACAAATTTCTTAGCTTTGGCTTCTTTGGAGTAAGCTGAGCTTGTCCATTCTTTAGAGGTCACCATAGCTCTCAAAGGATCCTTTTGAGCTAAAATACTTTGCAAAGCAATGAAATTAGTAGCAAACCGAGTTGGAGCTGGACGAAGTATTTCCTGCCCACCTGTAAACTTTCTCATCAAGAACAGTGGATAGCAATGATTATAGATATACTTAGTGATCATTGAAGCTTGTGACATAGTTTGACTCACTTCTTGCTACTTCCCAATATCTTGAAACATCAGATTAACACAACGAGCTACACAAGGGGACCAATACAATTTAGGAAACTCAGCCTCCAACAACCTTTCCGCAGCAACATAGTTTGCAGCATTGTCCGTTACAATATGCACAACATTCTTAGGACCAACAAACAATACAACATCCCTAAACAACTTAAACAAAGTTTCAGCAGTTTTTGAGACATTAGAAGCATCAACTGACTTTAGAAAAACAGTTCCTTTAGGACAATAAACTAAAAAATTAATCAAAGTACGCCTACAACGATCAGTCCATCCATCGGCCATAATAGTGCATCCAGTTTGCTTCCAAATCTCACGATAACCATCAATCATTTTCCTCACATCCTCAACTAATTTACTCAACAAATACCCACGGACTCTTGGATAATTTGGCCCTTTATACCCTGCACCCATGCTTGCAATAGCATCAATCATTGGTTGATAATAAGCTGAATTAACCGCATTAAATGGAACAGAGGCATCCATCATCCATTTTGCAATAGCAATATCACACTTCTCCACTATTTCTTTGCTTTGAAGAACGCTTTTGATAGTTGGTTGAGCTCCGGGTGTTGTTGCCGATGGAAAATAGGATTGTAAACCTTTGACTTGTTTTCCTTTTCTAAAGATTGGTGCTAGAACCCTGGATTTTTGTTGTTGTTGCATCTCATTACGTTCGATCTCGTCAAATTCTCTTTCAACATCATCACAAGCATTATAACTTTCTGCATATTGTTCTTGAGTTTTTCTTTTCTTGCTTCGAAGCTCTTCAATGCTTTGATGGAATTGGTGTCTCACTGCAGCTGGCACCTTTCGACAAGACTCAATATCTCCTCCTTTTCCAGCCAAATGAAGCTTAAACCGATGAATTCCTCCACCCCTAATAAGCTTCTCACAATATATGCATAGCAGAATTGTTTTTCCAGACTCCACAACTTGTTTACAATGACCCCATGCAGGATCGGTTTTTGCTCTATTATTGTTTTTTTGGGTTCCGATTGATGCATCAGGAGTTGATCCTTGTTCTTGCGAAGATGGTGTTTCTGATGGTATATTCGCAGAAGCCATTCTAAAAGAATATGGATTATGGAGTAGCAAAACAACAAAAGTATAAAACAATAGCAATCCTAAATTCCTTAATTCCTATTCCCTATTCAACAAGACAGCAACCTTAAGGGCTTAAATAGTTAAATTCACAGCAATCTTAAATAGTTACATTATTCACAGCAATCTTAAATATTCACAGCACAAGCATATTCATAACAGAACAACATTAGATTAACATTATTCATATTCAACAAGCATATTCAACACCTCGGTTTCAAGCATTAGTCACAAGCATATCCATCCCAGAACAAATCAACAAAACAAGTTTTCACGTTTTCAACAAGCATATTCAACACAAAACAAATCAACAAAACAACATAATTCATATTTCATAGATTCAAGCTTTCAACAAGCATATTCATCCCAAAAATTTTAAGTTTTTAACACAGAATAGAATAACATAGGAGAAGTACAGTTTAAGGTTGCTGGAGAACAGAGGAGAAGTGCAGAACAAGTGAACAACATTATTCATAAGTCATAACACTGTAACAGCAAGAAGTGCAGAACAGACTAAGAGGAGAACTGGAGCTAACCTGTTTGACAGAGCAGAAGAGCGCGGCAACGGCGAGGCCGACGGCGCGGCAACAGCAAGGGCGACGGAGCCGGCGATGAGAGATAGCCGCAGGTCTATCCTGTTCGGCTGTTCCTACTTCCTTAGTTCCTTCACCTTCAGACTTCGGAGTTCAGACCGGCGGTGAGACGAAGAAGACGACGGCGGGCAGCTGGCGGCGATGGCTGGGTGAGTGACACTGTGACAGAGTGAGGTGAGGTGGTGGCGGAGAGGGTTAGCCGTTAGGGGATTAGGGTTGGGGGAAAAGTGGAAAGTGAGCTACACGCCAATGTCATAGCGTTTAGCACCGTGATGCCAGAAAAAAGTATGAACTATTATATATCGTTCTGGAAGTTGGCTTTCTATTGCCGCTGGAACTGCATGAAATTCTCTTTCCACTTGTCTTTAGTTCTTGGTTCCTCCTTGTTGTTTTGCTTCTCTTTTCCTAACATTTCTCTACAAGAATTATGAAACCAAAAAAATCAAAGTACTAATAGAATAGCATTAAAATCAGATAATTATCAAGCAGAAGTCATAACTTTTCTATAATAAAATCCAATGAAAAGTGCTTAAGATGCTCATGCATCAGAACACCATCGAAGGGAGCCACTGAACCTTCCATCACTGCAGTGAGGAGCCATTGTCGTTGTGCTCTATCCTTGTCGCATCCAAGTTGTCCCTGCCATGCACGTCATCGAGAACGTCGCTGCCATCGCCGGAAATGCCACCCAAAGCCGTTGTTACAACCGTCACAACCAGGGAAGCTGCGTGAAGCCACCGTTGCCGATGATGGAGGGCCGTCGCCGAGTTGCATGTGGCTGTTGGAGCCAGTCCTTATTGACACCACTGTTGCTGGACTGCCAGAAATATGTTGCCGTTCTTCTTTCCAAAAAAAGTCGGCGGCACCACTGCCTTGTTTCCCCTGCTTAGAGTAAGTTTTGTTTAGTTCTGCTGTGGCTGTTGCTGTTGTAGATCATATAGTTTTTATGGTTGTTGATGTTGTCACCGTTATCCTAATTACTAGAGTTGTTGCTACAGTTGCCGTTGGAGTTTCTAATCGCCATTGGAGCTACTGTTATATCTTTTGGTATGTTCTTGTGGTGAGAATGAACTTATTTTGCCTTGTTTTGCCACGATTATCTGCTCTAGTTATATCTAATATTCGTTTTCACTTTCATTATAATCCACATCAATTTAGTTACCGTTGTGGCCATCAACACTGTTGATATTATCAGGAATCTATCAAAGTTACTGTTGGTGATGCGAATTATAAAATAAAAAGGGTTTGTCGCATTTAATTCTGGGTTTCAACTAATGAGGTAGGAGCGCTTTTCTTAAACTCATTTTATTATCAAGAATTTTTATAAGTCGATATTAATGCAAAAATATATTTTTTGTGATTATGTGAGTCTTATAGATTGACTGAGTAATTTTGAAAGAATGTGATTGGTTTACCTGATTGAATTCCTGACTGATTGAGTTGTCGTTGTGATAATTAATGAAAGCTTGATTTGGAAACTCGATTGGCATATTTATATTGAGAAATAGTTTGGTTTTGAAATGGTTTGAGAATGCTGAGAATTCTGGTTTACTGATTGATTTTGTTGAAGTTGGTTTGAATTGTGATTGATGAGATTGGTTGCTTGAATTCTAGACTTTGTTGATTCCTTGAGTTGAGTTGGTATTGTTGTGATAATGTTTTACTGGAAGTTATTTGAATGATTGAGAGATGTTTGGTGTGGTGGTTGGAACCCGTGAAGGGTAGTAAAGTCTGAATTTTAGAGGAGATGCTACTGAAATTTTTATAAAACTCTGAGACCTTGTTTGAAGCGTTATTTAGAAGAAAATTTGATTTAAGAATTATATTATTTGATTTCGATTTATTACGAAAGGAGTCATGTTTTTAGTTCGATTTATCGAAAAAAGAATTATGTTTTCAGTTTTATTTACAAAGAAAGGAATTTTGTTTTGAGTTTAATTTATTAAGAAAAGTATTATGTTTTGATTTTAACTTATTGAGATAAGGATTTTGTTTTGAGTTTGATTCATTAAGAAAATGATTATGTTCTGAGCTCAATTTCATATGAAAAGAACTATGTTTTGAGTTTGATTAAAGAATCTCATTTTTAGAGTTTTTGGTGAACTTATGGTATTTGAATTTGATTGGTGAAGAAAGATGATTTTGAGTCTTTGGAAAATTATTGAACTTGAGAATGAAGTTGAAAGTCAGCTTTATGCAATTATTTCAAATTTGAAAGTGATGCGTGAGTATCTTATACCCTTTTTCTAGTTATTTTTATATTATTTTAAGTTAGATTTTATTTACTTTTACTTGATTTTAGTGCAAAAATCACATTTGGATGCTACTTTGAGTTTTTCTTGTATTTTTATGGTTTTAGGTGAAATTTGGAGTAGTTTGGAGAAGCCTGGAGCAAAGGAAAGGAAAATGTTGGCAACACCCTCCTTCGGCACTTAACGCCCGCCTGGCATTTAGCGCCAGCAGGGGGCACAAGCTAGAGATGCACGCTTCCCCCCTTGGTGTTCAACGCCCATTCTTGAAGTTGAACGCCAGTAAGCAGCCCATTTCACACCTCTTTGGGCCTCCAAATGGATTTAGCACTTATTATTTTTATTTTATTTTCTTTTTGTAATTTTTATTCACAAATAATATCTTTTAGGTTTAGCATTTATTATTAGGTTAGTATTTAAAGGAAAAGATCACTTAGGTTTTGGATCTTCTTACTCCTACACTTTTCAGAACCCTGTTTTCTCTGTAAGTTATGAGCAACTAAACCTCTTGGTTAAGGTTAGGAGCTCTATTTATTTCTATGGATTAAGATTATTATTCTTCTATTTTAATATATGTTTGATTCAATTCTAAGGTGTTGTTTTCGTTCTTAATCTTATGAGACTAGGTGGAACGGGAGTATGACCCTTTCTCTACATGAGTTCTTGTGGTTCTCGGGAGAGTTATCTCGCTTGAACTACAGCTTGAGAACACGCATCCTAGACGGCTAATCACACAACCTGATGGGGATAAGCAACATCTATTCAGCCGGGATTGGGGTGATTAGGGCTTTTATGGTATAAACTAGTTTTCTGAACTTCATCTTCCGGTCTGAGTTGAATGACCACGGGAGTGGCATTTTATAAGGATTAGAGGAGATTAAATCACCAAGAGATTAGGGTTTAATCATTTACAGTTTTTCTTAGAATGAATCATTCATTATTAAAATAGTTAACAAGAAGTTTTAATCCGGAAAGATAAACATATCTCCGAGACCTTAACTATTGTCTTATATTGATTTTACACGAAACCCTTATCACTTTCTTTATTGCCTTGTTTTATGCATTTTCAACAACAACTCTCTTTTACTGTTTGCCTGACTAAGTCCAACAGGATAACCATTGCTTGACGGTCCGACAATTCTTGTGGGATCGACCCTCACTCACCCGAGGTATTACTTGGAGGACAGGTGCACTTGCCGGTTAAGTTGTGCGAGTTCTAATTTCACGCACCAGAGAGTTATGCTTTTGGGAATTCCAAACAGAATTGAAGAATGGATTATCGATGTTAATTTGAGACTTTTGATTTAGTGAAAACGAGTTTTATTGAATTGATCTGAATTATTGATGAGGGCTTATGAGTAGTAAATTGATTGAATATGAAATTGATTGAGAAAATGAATGAATATGCGAGTTGAGGTAGAGGATTCTGATGCGTTTGCATCTTTAGTTTTTTTTCTCTTAGAATTTCATTCGATAAACTAATTATTGCAAGTTAAACATTGATTTCTTGGTTAATTGAGCAATACTTTGAGTTAGTGTACATTTATTGATTTCAAGAATAACCATCAACAAAACCACTTCCAACCTCAACATCATTCCTTCAACCCCCATAAACACAATAGACACCATCTCAACCCTCAAAACCACTCTCACAAAAAACAACCACCCCTCACCCAACCATTTCAAGACTCTCAAGGGATCTCTAATCTTGGACTGGCCATGGAGAAACTCTCCCAAAATGCATTCACATTCATGCAAGAAACTAGAGGCTTCATTGAAGAAACAAAGTCTAACTTCCAGAATCTAGGTGCCTCAATTAGAAAGTTGGAAGAACAATAGGTCAAATTGCATAAAAATTGGTAAAACCCACAATGGCCTTCTAAGTGACACAATTCCAAACCCAAAGAAAGAATGCAAAGTTATTTATTTAAGAAGTGGAACGGTGGTGGAACAGGAGGACAAGGAGAAGACCAGTGACAAACAAGGGAAAGAAGTAAAAGGGGACACCAATAGTCAAGTGGAGCACGTGACCCCACCCTCTCAGGAACATATAATTCAAGCTTCAAAAGATGCATCAAGATAGAAGGTCTAAGTGTTAGAGTATAAGCCAAGAATTTCATATTATCAAAGGCTCCAAGGGAAAAATAAGGAGAAGTAATACTCCAAATTCTTGGAGATATTCAAGACACTGCACATCAACATTCCCTTCATAGAAGCACTTGAAAAAATGCCATTGAACGCTAAATTCATGAAGGACTTGTTGTCCAAGAAAAGATCTTTGAAGGGAGGCCAAACAGTGGTGATGACCAAAGAGTGTAGTGCAATTATTCAAAGGAACTTTTCAACAAAGAAAAAAAGATCCAGGGAGTTTTCAAATTCTCTGTACTATTGGCAATACCTGATGACAAAGCATCTTATACCCATTTTCATAGTATTTTCTTAGTGTTTTTGGTTATATTTTATTTATTTTTAGTATGTTTTAGTGCAAAATTTATCTTTTGGATCCTACTTTGAGTTTTTGTGTTATTTCTATGATTTTAGGTAATTTTTGGGTGAATTTGGCAGAATCTTGTTTAGATATGAAGGAAGGATAGCAGATGCCGTCAATCCTGACCTTTGTGCATTCCAACGAGCATATCTTGCGCTACAGAGGTCTAATTGACGTGGTCTCAACAGCTTTGAAAAGATAACTTCCAAAGAATTCCAGCAATATGTAATAGTCTATACTTCTTTTTTAGAACAATTGCCAAAACTGGTGTTGAACGTCCGTATTGGGAGTTCAACACCCAAGAAGGACCAACCTAGCCAGGGAGCAGAAGACAACGAGATCACCCATGTCATGGGCGTTCATCCCTCCTACATCGCAATCTATCTGGGCTAATTAGATACGTGACATATAATCTAGTTAGCTTTGGGGTAATTGAGGTTTCTGTGGTGCTAAACTAGTTTTCTGAACTTCACCCTTTGATTCGAAAGATCTGACCTTTTCTGTGGCGTTTTGAGTAGGATTGGAGGAGATTAATTCGCTAGGGAAATAGGTTTTAATCACTTATGGTTTGCCATAGAATGAATCATTCATTGTTAAAATAGTTGGCAAGAAATATTAATTCGGAAAGGTAATTATCTCTGAGACCTTAGCTGTTCGTTCATTATTGTTTCTACACCAATTCTTTACTGCTTTCTTTATTATTGTTTTATGCAAATTCAACAATCAACAACCCTTTCTCTGATTACCTAACTAAGACCTACAGGATAACTATTGCTTGTTCAGTCCAACAATCCTTGTGGGATCGACCCTCACTCACCTGAGGTACTACTTGGACGATCCGGTGCACTTGCCGATGAAGTTGTGTGAGTTCTAATTTTACGCACCAATACCACCTTTGAGAGAGTATCATGTGATTTGGAGGCAAGTATTAATTTGATGCCCTAATCTGTGATGAAGAGGCTATAAATTCAAGAATTGAATCCCACAAAATTAGCTCTACAACTGGCAGACAAATCAATGAAGCTTGCATATAAGATAGTTGAAAATGTCTTAATTAAAGTGGGAAAATTCTTCTTTCCAGTGAAGTTTGTTATTCTTGACATGGTGGAAGATGAGAATTTCCATTATTTTAGGAAGACCTTTCCTAGTCAGTAGGAGAGCCCTCATTGATGTTAAAAAAGGTGAATTAATATTAAGGGTGCATGAGGAACATTTAGTTTTTCATGTTTTAAAGAGCATGCATCACTTAAGTGATCAAGAGGACTGTAAGAAGGTTGAAGCCAAGGATCTAAACTTGAAGGAAACACCTAATAAATCACTTCCAGGAACTTCTTTTCCATGCTTGGGAAGAAAAGAAGAGAAAAAGAAGGTGCAGCAAGTTGAAAACTCAATTGAAACTAACAAGAGCTTGCAACCAAAGCCTCCCTTTGCAATCAACAAACCCCCTGGCATCAAACCTAAGTTTGATATTGAGTGTGCATCAAATAAGGAGGAAGCTCCCAAGAAGAAAATGTCTAGAGAGTGGAGGAACAAGAAAATTTCTACTGAAGACTTCTCACAAGGGGAGAAAGTGGTGCTATCTCACCATCCATTACTGCTATATACAATGAAAAACATCCTATCTCTTGAGCATATTGAGCTATTACATGAAAACATAGTGAGAAAATTCAAAGTGAGAGGGGAAGAGCTGAAGCATTATGATCACCTTCTACCTTAGCAAGGAACCACTGTCAAGCTAGTAATGTTAAAGAAGCGCTTGTTGGGAAGCGACACAACATTTGATATTTTCTTTTCATTTTTGTTTTGCCTTTTGTTTAAGGTTGTGTATGTGTTTCATGGATAAAGTTTGGTGTGTGATAAACCCCAATTTTGTGGTTTATCTTGTGCTTAATTTAGGGGATTTTATCACCTTTTTCTCACATTTATTCAATGAAATAGCATGATTTTGTAATTCTCTCTTAATTTGTGCTTAAGTGTAAAAACATGCTTTTTAGGCCCTTAAATTGGTGATTTTAATTCACTTTAATTCCATTCGATGCCTTGATGTGTTTGTTGAGTGATTTCAGGTTCATAAGGCAAGTATTGGATGGAAGAAGTGAAGAGAAAGGCATGCAAAGTGGAGAATTCATGAAGAAATGAGCTTTTGGAGAATTGAGGGCCACGCGCACACGTCATTCACCCGTACGCGTGAGTAGGAGTTTTGGCCAGCGACGCTGGTGTACGAAATTGTAATCCCTGGTAATGGCTCCAAAAACTTGGTGCTCTAATCTTAATTCATAATTTGTCACAACTTCGATACAACTAACCAGCAAGTGCACCGGGTCATCCAAGTAATAAACCTTACGTGAGTAAGGGTCGATTCCACGGAGATTGTCGGCTTGAAGCAAGCTATGGTCACCTTGTAAATCTCAGTCAGGCGGATATTATGGTTATGGAGTTTTCGAATAATAATAATAACTAAACAGAAAATAAAGATAGAGATACTTATGTAATTCATTGGTGAGAATTTCAGATAAGCGTATAAAGATGCTTTCGTTCCTCTGAACCTCTGCTTTCCTGCTGTCTTCATCCAATCAAGCCTACTCCTTTCCATGGCAAGCTGTATGTTAGGCATCACCATTGTCAATGGCTACATCCTGTCCTCTCAGTGAAAATGGTCCAATGCGCTGTCACTGCATGGTTAATCATCTGTCGATTCTCGATCATACTGGAATAGGATCCATTGATCCTTTTGCGTCTGTCACTACGCCCAGCACTCGCGAGTTTGAAGCTCGTCACAGCCATCCCTTCCAGATCCTACTCGGAATACCACAGACAAGGTTTAGACTTTCCGGATCTCAGGAATGGCCATCCATGGGTTCTAACTTATACCACGAAGATTCTGATTAAGGAATCCAAGAGATACTCATTCAATCTAAGGTAGAACGGAAGTGGTTGTCAGGCACGTGTTCATAGGGAATGATGATGACTGTCACGATCATCACGTTCATGTTGAAGTGTGAATGGATATCTTAGAAGCGGAATAAGTTGAATTGAATAGAAAAATAGTAGTACTTTGTATTAATTCATGAGGAACAGCAGAGCTCCACACCTTAATCTATGGTGTGTAGAAACTCTACCATTGAAAATACATAAGTGATGAAGGTTCAGGCATGGCCGAATGGCCAGCCCCCAAACGTGATCAATATGATCCAAAGTTGAACTAAAAATCATAAGATGTCCCTTACAATAGTAAAAAAAAAGTCCTATTTATACTAAACTAGCTACTAGGGTTTACAAAAGTAAGTAATTGATGCATAAATCCACTTCCGGGGCCCACATGGTGTGTGCTTGGGCTGAGCTTGAAGTTTACACGTGCAGAGGCTTCTTTTGGAGTTGAACGCCAAGTTGTAACGTGTTTTTGGTGTTCAACTCTGGTTTGTGACGTGTTTCTGGCGTTTAACTCCAGACTGCAGCATAGAACTGGCGTTCAATACCTTTTTGCGTCATCTAAACTCGGCCAAAGTATGGACTATTATATATTTCTGGAAAGCCCTGGATGTCTACTTTCCAACGCAATTGGAAGCGGGCCATTTTGAGTTCTGTAGCTCCAGAAAATCCACTTTGAGTGCAGGGAGGTCAGAATCCAACATCATCAGCAGTCCTTCTTCTACCTCTGAATCTGATTTTTGCTCAAGTCCCTCAATTTCAGCCAGAAAATACCTGAAATCACAGAAAAACACACAAACTCATAGTAAAGTCCAGAAATGTGAAGTTAACATAAAAACTAATAAAAAACATCCCTAAAAGTAACTAGATCCTACTAAAAACATACTAAAAACAATGCCAAAAAGCGTATAAATTATCTGCTCATCACAACACCAAACTTAAATTGTTGCTTGTCCCCAAGCAACTGAAAATCAAATTGGATAAAAAGAAGAGAATATACTATAAATTCCAAACTATCAATGAAACATAGCTCCAATCAGATGAGCGGGACTTGTAGCTTTTTGCCTCTTGAATAGTTTTGGCTCAGAATGATTGGCATCTATAAGAACTCAGAGATCAGATAGTGTTATTGATTCTCTTAGTTCAGTATGTTGATTCTTGAACACAGCTACTTTATGAGTCTTGGCCGTGGCCCTAAGCACTTTGTTTTCCAGTATTACCACCGGATACATAAATGCCACAGACTTATAACTGGGTGAACCTTTCCAGATTGTGACTCAGCTTTGCTAAAGTCCCTAATTAGAGGTGTCCAGGGATTCTTAAGCACACTCTTCTTTTGCTTTGGACCTTGACTTTAACCGCTCAGTCTCAAGTTTTCACTTGACACCTTCACGCGACAAGCACATGGTTAGGGACAGCTTGGTTTAGCCGCTTAGGCCGGGATTTTATTCCTTTAGGCCCTCCTATCCACTGATGCTCAAAGCCTTGGGATCTTTTTTATTTACCCTTGCCTTTTGGTTTTAAGGGTTATTAGCTTTTTGCTCTTGCCTTTTGGTTTTAAGAGCTTTTGGCTTTTTCTGCTTGCTTTTTCTTTTTTTTTTTTCTTTTTCTCTTTTCGCCATTTTTTTTCTGCAAGCTTTGTATTCACTGCCTTTTCTTGCTTCAAGAATCATTTTTATGATTTTTCAGATTATCAGATAACATGTCTCCTTGTCATCATTCTTTCAAGAGCCAACATATTTAACATTCTAAAACACCAACTTCAAAAGACATATGCACTGTTCAAGCATTCATTCGGAAAACAAAAAGTATTGTCTCCACATCAATATAATTAAACTAAGTTCAAGGATAAATTCGAAACTCATGTACTTCTTGTTCTTTTGAATTAAAAACATTTTTCATTTAAGAGGGGTGATGGATTCATAGGACATTCATAACTTTAAGACAAGGTTACTAAAGACTAATGATCATGTAATAAGACACTAACATAGATAAGCACTTAACATTAAGAAAACGAAAAACAGAAAATTTGAGAATAAGGAATGAGTCCACCTTAGTGATGGTGGCATTTTCTTCTTGAGGAACAAATGATGTCCTTGAGCTCTTCTATGTCTCTTCCTTGTCTTTGTTGCTCCTCCCTCATAGCTCTTTGATCTTCTCTAATTTCATGGAGGATGATTGAGTGCTCTTGATGTTCCACCCTTAGTTGTCCCATGTTGGAACTCAGTTCTCCTAGGAAGGTGTTGATTTACTCCCAAAAGTTCTATGGAGGAAAGTGCATCCCTTGAGGCATCTCAGGGATTTCTTGGTGATGAGCTTGTTCATGCGTCTCTTGAGATCCATGAATAGGCTCTCTTGTTTGCTCCATCCTTTTCTTAGTGATGGGCTTGTCCTCATCAATGAGGATATCTCCTTCTATGTCAATCCCAGCCGAATTGCATAGATGGCAAATGAGGTGAGGAAAGGCTAACCTTGCCACTGTGGAGGTCTTGTTAGCCACCTTTTAGAGTTCTTGAGGTATAATCTCATGAACCTCCACCTCTTCTCCAATCATGATGCTATGGATCATGATGGCCCGGTCTATAGTAACTTCAAACCGGTTGCTAGTGGGAATGATTGAGTGTTGAATAAACTCCAACCATCCTCTAGCTACAGGCTTAAGGTCCAGTCTTCTCAGTTGAACCAGTTTGCCTTTTGAGTCAATCTTCCATTGAGCTCCTTCCACACATATGTCCATGAGGACTAGGTCCAACCTTTGATCAAAGTTGACTCTCCTTGTGTAGGGGCGTGCGTTCTCTTCCATTATTGGCAAGTTGAACGCCAACCTCACATTTTCCGGACTAAAATCTAATTAATTTCCCCGAACCATGGTGAGATAATTCTTTGGGTTCGGGTTCTTACTTTAATCATGGTTCCTAGTGATCCATGCATTAGCATAGAACTCTTGAACCATTAGAATTCCGACTTGTTGGATGGGGTTTGTTAGAACTTCCCAACCTCTTCTTTGGATCTCATGTCGGATCTCCGAATACTCATTTTTCTTGAGTTTGAAAGGGACCTCGGGGATCACCTTCTTCTTGGCCATAACATCATAGAAGTGGTCTTGATGGACTTTGGAGATGAATCTTTCCATCTCCCATGACTCGGAGGTGGAAGCTTTTGTCTTCCCTTTCCCTTTTCTAGAGGATTCTCCGGTCTTAGGTGCCATCAATGGTAATGGAAAAACAAAAAGCTTTATGCTTTTACCACACCAAACTTAGAATATTGCTCGCCCTCGAGCAAGAGAAGAAAGAAAAGAAGAAGAAGAAGAATAAGAAGAAGAAATGGAAGAGAGGGAGAGAGGGGTTGTGTTTCGGCCAAGAAGGGGATGAGAGGGTTTTGTTGTGTGAAAATGAAGAAGAATGGAGGGGTTTATATAGTAGAGGGAGAGGAGTTAGGTTCGGCCATATGGGGTGGGTTTGGGTGGGAAAGTGATTTTGAATTTTGAAGGTAGGTGGGGTTTATGAGGTAGGTTTATAGGGAAGGGTGGATGGTTGTGAGTGGTGAATGGGTAATAGGGAAGAGAGCTTGAGGTGATTGGTGAAGGGTTTTGGGGAAGGGTGTTTATTGTGAAGAGAGGATGAACATTGAGAAGAGGGAAGAATATGAGTGGAGGTAGGTGGGGATTCTGTGGGGTCCACAGATGCTGAGATGATCCTGTGGGGTCCACAGATCCTGAGGTGTCAAGGATTTACATCCCTGCACCATTGAGGCATGTAAAATGCCTTTGCATGCAATTCTGGCGTTCAGCGCCAGCTTTCCTCAGTGTGCATTCCTGGCGTCTGAACGCCAGGATGCTGCTTGTTTTGGGCGTTCAACGCCAGATCCATGCTCTTTTCTGGCGTTGAACGCCAGCCAGATGCTCCTTACTGGCGTTTAAACGCCAGTAAGCCCTTCCTCCAGGGTGTGATTTTTCTTCTGCTATTTTTGATTCTGTTTTTGATTTTTCTATTTATTTTGTGACTCCACATGATCATGAACCTAATAAAATATGAAAGAACAACAAAAATAAAAATAAAATTAGATAAATAAAGATTGGGTTGCCTCCCAACAAGCGCTTCTTTAATGTCAATAGCTTGACAGTGGGCTCTCATGGAGCCACACAGGTGATCAGGTCAATTTTATAGACTCCCAACACCAAACTTAGAGTTTGGATATGGGAGTTCAACACCAAACTTAGAGTTTGGCTGAGGCCTCTCAACACCAAACTTAAAGTTTGATTGTGGGGGCTTTATTTGACACTGTACTGAGAGAAGCTTATCGTGCCTCTTTTCCATGTTTACAGGATGATAACCTTGTGCTTTAAACACAAGGGAGTCCCCATTCAATTGAAGGACTAATTTACCTCTGTCTACATCAATCACAGCTCTTGCTGTGGCTAGGAAGGGTCTTCCAAGGATGATGGATTCATCCTCATCCTTCCCAGTGTCTAAGATTATGAAATCAGCAGGGATGTAAAAGCCTTCAACATTTACCATCACGTCCTCTACTTGTCCATAAGCTTGTTTTCTGGAGTTGTCTGCCATTTCTAATGAGATTCTGGCAGCTTGCACCTCAAAGATTCCAGTTTCTCCATTACAGAGAGTGGCATGAGGTTTATCCCTGACCCAAGGTCACATAGAGCCTTCTCAAAGGTCATGGAACCTATGGTACAAGGTATTAAGAACTTTCCAGGATCCTGTTTCTTTTGAGGCAATCTCAGTTGATCCAGATCACTTAGTTCACTGGTGAGCAAGGGAGGTTCTTCTTCCCAAGTCTCATTACCAAATAATTTAGCATTTAGCTTCATGATTGCACCAAGGTACTTGGCAACTTGCTCTTCAGTAACATCCTCATTCTCTTCAGAAGAGGAGTACTCATCAGAGCTCATGAAGGGCATAAGGAGGTTCAATGGAATCCCTATGGTCTCTAGATGAGCCTCAGATTCCTTTGGTTCCTCAAAGGGAAACTCCTTGTTGATCACTGGACGTCCCAGGAGGTCTTCCTTCTTGGGATTCACGTCTTCCCCTTCCTCCTTGGATTCGGCCATGATTGTTATATCAATGGCCTTGCACTCTCTCTTTGGATTCTCTTCTGTATTGCTTGGGAGAGTACTAGGAGGAGTTTCACTGATCTTCTTACTCACCTGGCCCACTTGTGCTTCCAAATTTCTAATGGAAGACCTTGTTTCATTCATGAAACTCACAGTGGCCTTAGATAGATCAGAGACTAAATTTTTCTAAGCTAGATGAATTCTGCTCATAATTCTCCGTCTGTTGCTGAGTGGATGATGGAAAAGGTTTACTATTGTTAAACCTGTTTCTTCCACCATTGTTAAAGCCTTGTTGAGGCTTTTGTTGATCCTTCCATGAGAAATTTGGATGATTTCTCCATGAGGGATTATAGGTGTTTCCATATTAGCAACCATGTCAATGAGTTCTTGCGCTTCTGCAGGCGTTTTCATCATAAGCTTCTTCTTCAGAAGATGCCTCTTGAGTATTGTTGGATGCAGCTTGCATTCCATTCAGACTCTGAGAAATCATATTGACTTGCTGAGTTAATATTTTATTCTGAGCCAATATGGCATTCAGAGTATCAATTTCAAGAACTCCCTTCTTCTGAGGCGTCCCATTACTCATAGGATTCCTCTCAGAAGTGTACATGAACTGGTTATTAGCAACCATGTCAATGAGTTCTTGAGCTTCTGCAGGCGTTTTCTTTAGGTGAATGGATCCACCTACAGAAGTATCCAATGACATCTTAGCTAATTCAGACAGACCATCATCGAATATCTCCAGAATGGTCCATTCTGAAAGCATGTCAGAAGGACACTTTTTGGTCAGTTGCTTGTATCTCTCCCAAGCTTCATAGAGGGATTCACCTTCCTTCTGTCTGAAGGTTTGAACATCCACTTTAAGCTTACTGAGCTTTTGAGGAGGAAAGAACTTGGCTAAGAAAGCCGTGACCAGCTTATCCCAAGAGTTCAGGCTATCTTTAGGTTGAGAATCCAACCATATTCTAGCTCTGTCTCTTACAGCAAATGGGAAAAGCATGAGCCTGTAGACTTCAGGATCTACTCCATTAGTCTTAACAGTATCACATATCTGCAAGAATTCAGTTAAGAACTAAAAAGGATCTTCAGATGGAAGTCCATGAAACTTGCAGTTCTGCTGCATCAGAGAAACTAATTGAGGTTTCAGCTCAAAGTTGTTTGCTTCAATGGCAGGGATGGAGATGCTTCTTCCATGTAAATTGGAATTAGGTGCAGTAAAGTCACCAAGCATCCTTCTTGCATTATTATTATTTTCGGCTGCCATCTCCTCTTCTTGTTCGAAAATTCCTGTAAGGTTGTCTCTGGATTGTTGTATTTTAACTTCTCTTAGTTTCCTTTTCAGAGTCCTTTCAGGTTCAGTATCTGCTTCAACAAGAATGTTCTTGTCCTTGCTCCTACTCATATGACAAAGAAGGGAATAGCAAAGAAAATATGGAATCCTCTATGTCATAGTATAGAGATTCCTTTGTGTGAGTAGAAGAAGAAAAAAAATGTAATGTAAGGAAAGAGAAGGGAGGAGAATCCAAACACAAGGGTGAGGAGAGCAGAGATATGAGATGAAGAGAAGTGTTAGTAAGTAATTAAATAAATAGAAGAAGATGAGAGAGTGAAATTTTTCGAAAATAATTTTTTTGAAAAAGAGTTAATGATTTTCGAAAATTAAAGGAGAAATAAAATTAAAATTAAAATTTAAAACAATTAATTAATTAAAAAGAATTTTTGAAAAAGAGGGAGGTATTTTCGAAAATTAGAGAGTGATAGTTAGTTAGGTAGTTTTGAAAGAGATAAGAAACAAACAAAAAGTTAATTAGTTAGTTGAAATAAATTTTGAAAATCAATTTTTAAAATATAAGAAGATAAGAAGTTAGAAAAGATATTTGAAAAAGATATGATATGAAAAGGTATGATTAAAAAGATATGATTTTGAAAAAGATAAGATAAAAAGATATTTTTGAAAAGAGATGATTGAAATTAGTTTTGAAAAAGATTTGATTTTTAAAATCACAATTAATGACTTGATTCACAAGAAATCACAAGATATGATTCTAGAACTTAAAGTTTGAATCTTTCTTAACAAGTAAGTAACAAACTTGAAATTTTTAAACCAAAACATTAATTGTTGATGATATTTTCGAAAATATGATATAAAATTAAGAAAAATATTTTTGAAAAATATTTTAAAAATTTTCAAAAATAAATAAGAAAAATGAAAAAGATATGATTTTTGAAAAAGATTTTGAAAAAGATAAGATTTTTAAATTGAAAATTTGATTTGACTCATAAGAAACAACTAAATTTTAAAAAGTTTTGAAAAAGTCAACTCAAATTTCGAAAATTTATGAGTGAAAAAGGGAAAGATATTTTTCTTTTTGAATTTTTGATGAAGAAAGAGAAAAACATGAAAAAGACTCAATGTATGAGAATTTTTAGATCAAAACAATGAATGCATGCAAGAACACTATGAATGTCAAGATGAACACCAAGAACACTTTGAAGATCATGATGAACATTAAGAACATATTTTTGAAAAAAATTTTTTGATGCAAAGAAAACATGCAAGACACCAAACTTAGAAATCTTTAATGCTTAGACACTATGAATGCAAAGATGCACATGAAAAACAACAAAAGACACAAAATAAGAAAACATCAAGATCAAACAAGAAAACTTTCCAAGAACAACTTGAAGATCATGAAGAACACTATGAATGCATGAATTTTCGAAAAATGCATAAATTTAAAAAAAAAATGCAATTGACACCAAACTTAAAAATTGACTCAAGACTCAAACAAACAACATAAAGTATTTTTTTGATTTTTATGATTTTATTAATTTTTTGGATTTTTGTATATTTTTTTTCGAAAAACATATAGGAAAAAGAAAATAAGAAATTCAAAAATTTTTAATAAGAATTCCAGGAATCTTTCAATGTTAGCCTAAAGCTCCAATCCAAGGGTTAGACATGGCTTAATAGCCAGCCAAGCTTTAGAAGATACAAATCAGTCATACAATAACAAATTTGATTAGCAACAACTAGCTTGCTCTTGTAATGATGACTTGGAAGCCTCAGTCCAAATGAATTTAGACGTGGCTCTACAGCCAGCCAGGCTTCTACATGCTTCATGAAACACTAGAATTCATTCTTAAAAATTTAGAATAATTTTCGAAAATAGATGAGAAATTTTTGAAAATTTTTTTTGAAAATAAAACAAAAAGAAAATTACCTAATCTGAGCAACAAGATAGACCGTCAGTTGTCCAAACTTGAACAATCCCCGGCAACGGCGCCAACAACTTGGTGTTGTTGCCGGACCAACTTGGCACTGATGTTACCGGACCAAAACTTGCCCAAAACTCGAACAATCCCCGGCAACGGCGCCAAAAACTTGGTGTACGAAATTGTGATCCCTGGTAATGGCTCCAAAAACTTGGTGCTCTAATCTTAATTCATAATTTGTCATAACTTCGATACAACTTACCAGCAAGTGCACTGGGTCGTCCAAGTAATAAACCTTACGTGAGTAAGGGTCGATCCCACGGAGATTGTCGGCTTGAAGCAAGCTATGGTCACCTTGTAAATCTCAGTCAGGCGGATATTATGGTTATGGAGTTTTCGAATAATAATAATAACTAAACAGAAAATAAAGATAGAGATACTTATGTAATTCATTGGTAAGAATTTCAGATAAGCGTATAAAGATGCTTTCGTTCCTCTGAACCTCTGCTTTCCTGCTGTCTTCATCCAATCAAGCCTACTCCTTTCCATGGCAAGCTGTATGTTACGCATCACCATTGTCAATGGCTACATCCTGTCCTCTCAGTGAAAATGGTCCAATGCGCTGTCACTGCATGGCTAATCATCTGTCGGTTCTCGATCATACTGGAATAGGATCCATTGATCCTTTTGCGTCTGTCACTACGCCCAGCACTCGCGAGTTTGAAGCTCGTCATAGCCATCCCTTCCCAGATCCTACTCGGAATACCACAGACAAGGTTCAAACTTTCCGGATCTCAGGAATGGCCATCCATGGGTTCTAACTTATACCACGAAGATTCTGATTAAGGAATCCAAGAGATACTCATTCAATCTAAGGTAGAACGGAAGTGGTTGTCAGGCACGTGTTCATAGGGAATGATGATGACTGTCACGATCATCACATTCATGTTGAAGTGTGAATGGATATCTTAGAAGCGGAATAAGTTGAATTGAATAGAAAAACAGTAGTACTTTGTATTAATTCATTAGGAACAGCAGAGCTCCACACCTTAATCTATGGTGTGTAGAAACTCTACCATTGAAAATACATAAGTGATGAAGGTTCAGGCATGGCCGAATGGCCAGCCCCCAAACGTGATCAATATGATCCAAAGTTGAACTAAAAATCATAAGATGTCCCCTACAATAGTAAAAAAAAGTCCTATTTATACTAAACTAGCTACTAGGGTTTACAGAAGTAAGTAATTGATGCATAAATCCACTTTCGGGGCCCACTTGGTGTGTGCTTGGACTGAGCTTGAAGTTTACACGTGCAGAGGCTTCTTTTGGAGTTGAACGCCAAGTTGTAACGTGTTTTTGGCGTTCAACTCTGGTTCGTGACGTGTTTCTGGCGTTTAACTCCAGACTGTAGCGTAGAACTGGTGTTCAACACCCTTTTGCATCGTCTAAACTCGGCCAAAGTATGGACTATTATATATTGATGGAAAGCCCTAGATGTCTACTTTCCAACGCAATTGGAAGCGCGCCATTTTGAGTTCTGTAGCTCCAGAAAATCTACTTTGAGTGCAGGGAGGTCAGAATCCAACAGCATCAGTAGTCCTTCTTCTACCTCTGAATCTGATTTTTGCTCAAGTCCCTCAATTTCAGCCAGAAAATACCTGAAATCACAGAAAAATACACAAACTCATAGTAAAGTCCAGAAATATGAATTTAACATAAAAACTAATAAAAAACATCCCTAAATGTATCTAGATCCTACTAAAAACATACTAAAAACAATGCCAAAAAGCGTATAAATTATCCGCTCATCAGACGCGCACGCGTCACCCATGCGTACGCGTGACGCTCGGCACGTGACTCACTTAAAGTGAAATCACTGGGGGCAATTTCTGAGCTGCCCAGGCCCAAATCCAACTCATTTCTGAGGGATATTTCATGCAGAATTGAAGATTGAGCAAGGCGGGAGCACTTAGTTAGTCATGATGAGCCTTTAGTTAGTTTTCTAAAGAGAGAAGCTCCCTCTTCACTCTAGAATTAGGTTAGGATTAGGTTAATGTTTCTTAGATCTAGATTTGATTGCTTGATTTCATCTTCTTTCCTCTACAATTCCTTGTTCTAATACTTTAATTCTTCTTGGTTCTTTTGTTAATCTTACTTTCATGTCTCTTTTATGTTCATGCACTCATGTTGGATTTGGATCTCTTTTAATGCAATTTAATATTTGATGTTCTTTTGATTGTTAATTTGAGTTGTGATCTCACTTTCCTTACAATTAGTAATTGGTAGATTTTACTATTTCTTGCAATTTATTATGCTTTCCTTTTATGCCTTCCAAGTGTTTGACAAAATGCTTGGTTGGATGTTAAAATAGATTGTGAGCATTCTTGGCTTGGAAAGAGAAATTAGGTGATCTTGAGTCATGGATACCCAACCCATGTTGGTGATCTAGAGTTGTTAGCTAGTATTATTTCCATTGACTCTAATCTCTTGCTAATTCAATTAGTGAGTTGATTAGGACGTTTGAATTGAGATTAGCTTGTCATTTTAGACTTTCTCCGAGTGTGAAGATAATATGTTACTGGTGCACGAATTGTGAATCACACTTTTCACAACTCGTACCAATAACCAGCAAGTGCACTGGGTCGTCCAAGTAATACCTTACGTGAGTAAGTGTCGAATCCCACAGAGATTGTTGGCTTGAAGCAATCTATGGTTATCTTGTAACTCTTAGTCAGGATATCAATTATATTTATCAGTTTGAATTGCAAAAAATAAAAGAGCATGAAATAGATACTTGTTCTGCAGTAATGGAGAATATGTTGGAGTTTTGGAGATGCTTTGACTTCTGAATCTCTGCTTTCCCACTGTCTTCTTCTTCACGCACGCAAGGTTCCTCCTATGGCAAGCTGTATGTTGGTGGATCACCGTTGTCAATGGCTACCATCCGTCCTCTCAGTGAAAATGGTCCAGGTGCGCTGTCACCGCCCAGCTAATCATCTGTCGGTTCTCACTCATGCTGGAATAGGATCTGTTGGTCCTTTTGCGTCTGTCACTACGCCCAACCTTTGTGAGTTTGAAGCTTGTCACAGTCATTCAATCCCTGAATCCTACTCAGAATACCACAGACAAGGTTTAGACCTTTCGGATTCTCAAGAATGCTGCCAATGGATTCTAGCTTATACCACGAAGATTCTGATTAAAGAATCCAAGAGATATGTGTGCTGGGGCTGAGACTTAAGCTTTACACATGCCTAGGCTGTTTCTGGAGTTAAACGCCAGGTTGTAACCTGTTTTGGGCGTTTAACTCCAACTTGTAACTTGTTTCTGGCGTTTAACGCCAGACTACAACATAGAACTGGCGTTGAACACCAGTTTATGTCGTTTATCCTTGAGTAAAGTATGAACTATTATATATTGCTGGAAAGCCCTGGATGTCTACGTTCCAACGCAATTGGGAGCGCGCCAATTGGACTTTTGTAGCTCTAGAAAATCCATTCCGAGTGCAGAGAGGTCAGAATCCAACAGCATCAGCAGTCCTTTTTCAGCCTGAATCAGATTTTTGTTCAGCTCCCTCAGTTTCAGCCAGAAAATACCTGAAATTATAGAAAAACACACAAACTCATAGTAAAGTCCAGAAATATGAATTTTTCCTAAAAACTAATGAAAATATACTAAAAACTAACTAAAACATACTAAAAACTAAATGAAATTATCCCCAAAAAGCGTATAAAATATCCGCTCATCACAACACCAAACTTAAACTGTTGCTTGTCCCCAAGCAACTAGATAAATAAAATAGAATACAAATAAGTCAAGATGCAATAATATCTCAGAGTTTTTGAGTGAAGCTCAGATTCTAATTAGATGAGCGGGACTAGTAGCTTTTTGCTTTCGAACAGTTTTGACATCTCACTTTATCCATTGAAGCTCAGAATGATTGGCATCTATAGGAACTTAGAATTCAGATAGTGTTATTGATTCTCCTAGTTCAGTATGTTGATTCCTGAACACAGCTACTTTATGAGTCTTGGCCGTGGCCCTAAGCACTTTGTTTTCCAGTATTACCACCGGATACATAAATGCCACAGACACATAATTGGGTGAACCTTTTCAGATTGTGACTCAGCTTTGCTAAAGTTCCCAATTAGAGGTGTCTAGGGTTCTTAAGCACACTCTTCTTTTTGCTTTGGACCTTGACTTTAACCGCTCATTCTCAAGTTTTCACTTGACACCTTCACGCCACAAGCACATGGTTAGGGACGGCTTGGTTTAGCCGCTTAGGCCAGGATTTGATTCTTTTAGGCCCTCCTATCCACTGATGCTCAAAGCCTTGGATCCTTTTTATTACCCTTGCCTTTTGGTTTTAAGGGCTATTGGCTTTTTCTGCTTGCTTTTTCTTTTTTTTTTTCTTTTTCTTTTATTTTCGCCATTTTTTTTCTGCAAGCTTTTGTATTCACTGCTTTTTCTTGCTTCAAGAATCATTTTTATGATTTTTCAGATTATCATATAACATTTCTCCTTTTTCATCATTCTTTCAAGAGCCAACATATTTAACATTCATAAACATCAAATTCAAAAGACATATGCACTGTTCAAGCATTCATTCAAAAGACAAAAAGCATTGCCACCACATGTAAATAATTAGAATTTTTCTTATTAAAAACTCGAAAAATATTGCCTCCTTATTCTAAAGAAAATCTGCTATTTTATTCATATTTAATGATGATGAGAAAAATAAATTATAGCTTAATTGGAGATAAAATCAGAATATAGATACTAATTACTACTACTCATATATAACTTCTAAGGTAAAACTCAAATAAGAACAATTATCACAGAGTTAAGGCTAAGATTAGAACTCAACAACCTTGAACTTGGGAGGTGGATGCCTCTTTAGTCTGTGGAGTGCTTGGCCCTTCAAGAGATAGTTTCTGACGCTTTAATTCCTTCAGTTCACGCCCTTGCTCTTCTTGTTCTCTAAGCAATTTGCAGAGCATGCTATTTTAATTTTGCTGTTCTTCCTTCAGTTGATCCACAGCTTCTTGCAACTTGGTGACAGATGCTTCTAGGCGCTCCCAGTATTCAATTTGAGGGATTTCCGAGAGGAACTCCTCTACTTTTCTCTTGATGGGGTCGTCCTGCACTTGTTGTCCTTCCATAGACTTTTTGGTGATTGGTTGCTCAACTGAGATATACTTATCTACTCCCATCTTTATCCCAGCATCTTTACATAACAGATAAACTAAGTTTGGATAGGCCAATTTGGCATCTTTGGAGTTCTTGTTTGCAATTTTGTAAAGCTCACAAGCAATCAGCTGATGAACTTCCACTTCTTTTTCCAGCATAATGCAATGAATCATCACTGCTCTTCTGATGGTGACTTCCGAGCGGTTGCTAGTGGGCAGAATAGAGCGCCCAATGAAGTCCAACCAGCCTCTGGTGACTGGTTTGAGATCTCCTCTCTTGAGTTGGTTCGGGGCACCTTTTGTGTTGGTTGTCCACTTGGCTCCAGGGAGGCATATATCCTCTAGGATTTTATCCAAGCCTAGGTTTGATCTCATCATTCTCCTATTAAAGGAGTCTGTGTCATCTTGCAGTTGAGGCAGCTTGAAGATCTCCCTTATTTTATCAGGATGGGTGTGAACAACCTTCCCTTTGACCAAAGTTCTATAGTCATAGAATGCGGTTCCAGCTATCCTCTGCCTGTCCGTCTGCCATAGATTAGCATAGAATTCCTGAACCATGTTTCTTCCCACCTTTGTTTCAGGATTAGCTAGGACTTCCCAGCTCCTGTTTTGAATTTGCTCTTGGATCTCCGGATATTCATCTTCTTTCAGATCGAATTTAACTTCCGGGATCACTGACCTTAGAATCATTATTTTGTAAAAATGGTCTGAATGTTCTTTGGTTATGAACTTTTCTTGATTCCAACGTGGTTTTGGAATATTCTCTTTTTTGCCTCTTGAGTCGGTTTGTTTTCCCTTAGGAGCCATGATCTTAGTGGGTATTGGTTTAGTGATCACGGATAAACACATCAAACTTAGAGGTTTGCTTGTCCTCAAGCAAAAGAAAGCAAAAGAGAGGAAAAGAGGGAGAGCCAAGCGCAACTTGTGGAGGAGAGGGGGAGAAGCCGAACCAAAATTTAAAGGGAAGGGGGTGGGTTTCGAAAATTATTTGAAAAAGATATGATAGAAAAAGTGATTTGGAAAAGATAAGTATGATAGGAAAAGATGTGATTTAAAATTGAAAAGATATAAAAGATATTTGAAAAAGATAAATCTGGATTTTGAAAAAGATGATGTGAAGATTTGAAAAAGATATTGATGAGTTGAAAATATTTTAAAAGGAAAAGAGATAAATTTGTTTTGAAAAGGATTTGAAAATAATTTGAAGAGGAAAAGGGGTTTATGAATTAAGATACATTTGATATTTTTTTTTGAAAAAGGATTTGAAAAATTAGGATTTGTAACATGTTTGTGCAAGAAATCATGAATTGAAACATAAAAAAGAAAAAAAATTTGAATTGAAAACGAAATTGCCTACTCCCCACAATCCTGGCGTTAAACGCCCAACTGCTGCATGTTTTGGGCGTTTAACGCCTAGTTGCTGCTTGGTTTGGGCGTTTAACGCCCAGCTGTTCACGCCAGAAACCCCTTTGTCACTGGGCGTTTTTCTGAACGCCCAGGATGCTGTAAATCTGGCGTTAAACACCCAGAAGTTGCTTCTTTCTGGCGTTTAACGCCCAGATGGCTATCTTTACTGGCGTTAAACGCCCAGTAGATGCTCCTTTTGGGCGTTTAACGCCCAGTTGTGTTTCTTACTGGCATTTTCTTGCCAGTAAGCTCCTTTTTCCTGTTTTGTGCTCTGAATCCTTCTGTAACCCTGTGGACTTATGCAATTGATTCTTTACCTTGTTAATATTAAGCTCATATAAATGAAATGAGGAATAAAATAAAATAGCAGAAAAGTTTTGCTAATGGCTGGGTTGCCTCCCAGCAAGCGCTTCTTTATTGTCTTTAGCTGGACCTTGCTGAGCTTTTAATCTAGCCTCATTCTTGAGCACTCTTGCTCAACATTGCCTTCAAGATAGTGCTTGATTCTCTGTCCATTAACAATAAACTTCTTGTCAGAATCAATATCTTGAAGCTCCACATAACCGTATGGTGATACACTTGTAATCACATATGGTCCCCTCCACCGGGATTTCAATTTCCCGGGGAATAGCTTGAGCCTAGAGTTAAACAACAGAACCTTTTGTCCTAGTTCAAAGACTCTAGATGACAGCTTTCTGTCATGCCACCTTTTTTATTTCTCTTTATAAAGCTTGGCATTTTCGAAAGCAGTGAGTCTGAATTCCTCTAGCTCATTCAGCTGGAGTAATCTTTTTTCTCCAGCTAATTTGGCATCAAAGTTTAGGAATCTGGTTGCCAAGTAGGCCTTATGTTCCAGTTCCACAGGCAGATGACTGGCCTTACCATACACAAGTTGGTATGGAGAGGTCCCTATAGGAGTCTTGAATGCTGTTCTGTAAGCCCACAGAGCATCATCCAAGCTTCTTGCCCAATCCTTTTTACGGGTACTTACAGTCCGTTCTAGGATTCTTTTTAATTCTCTGTTAGAAACTTCATCTTGCCCATTTGTCTGTGGATGATATGGAGTCGCCACCTTGTGGCGAATCCCATACCGGACCATGGCAGAGTAAAGCTGTTTGTTGCAGAAGTGAGTGCCCCCATCACTGATTAGTACTCTAGGGACACCAAACCTGCTGAAGATATGTTTCTGGAGGAACTTCATCACTGTTTTAGTATCATTGGTGGGTGTGGCAACGGCCTCTACCCATTTTGATACATAGTCGACTGCCACCAGAATATAAGTGTTTGAGTATGATGGTGGAAAAGGTCGCATGAAGTCAATTCCTCATACATCAAACAACTCAATCTCCAAGATTCCCTGTTGAGGCATGGCGTAACCATGAGGCAGATTACCAACTCTTTGGCAACTGTCACAGTTACGTACAAACTCTCGGGAATCCCTATAGAGTGTAGGCCAGTAGAAGCCACATTGGAGGACCTTGGTGGCTGTTCGCTCACCTCCGAAATGGCCTCCATATTGTGATCCATGACAATGCCATAAGATCCTCTGTGCTTCTTCTCTAGGCACACACCTACGGATTATTCCGTCTGCACCTCTCTTAAAGAGATAGAGTTCATCCCACAAGTAGTACTTTGCATCAGTAATTAATTTTTTCTTTTGTTGCCTGCTGTACTCCTTGGGTATGAACCTTGCAGCTTTATAGTTTGCAATATCTACAAACCATGGTGTTTCCTGAATGGCAAACAAATGCTCATCCGGAAAGGTCTCAGAGATCTCAATAGAGGGAGAAAACTCCCCTTCTACTGGTTCTATCCGGGACAGATGATCAGCCACTTGGTTCTCTGTCCCTTTTCTGTCTCTTATTTTTATATCAAACTTTTGCAGAAGCAATACCCATCTTATGAGCCTGGGTTTTGAATCCTGCTTTGTGAGTAGATATTTAAGAGTAGCATGGTCAGTGTACACAATCACTTTTGATTCTACTAAGTATGATCTAAACTTGTCAATGGCATAAACCACTGCAAGTAATTCTTTTTTTGTGGTTGTGTAATTTTTTTGGGCATCATTTAGAACACGGCTAGCATAATAAATGACATGCAGAAGCTTGTCATGCCTCTGCCCCAGTACTACACCAATGGCGTGGTCACTGGCATCACACATTAATTCAAATGGTAAAGTCCAGTCTGGTGCAGAAATAACTGGTGCTGTGACCAGCTTAGCTTTCAGAGTCTCAAACGCTTGCAGACACTCTGTGTCAAACACAAATGGCGTGTCAACAGCTAGCAGATTGCTCAGGGGTCTTGCAATTTTTGAAAAATCCTTTATAAACCTCCTGTAGAATCCTGCATGCCCCAGAAAGCTTCTGATTGCCTTAACATTAGCAGATGGTGGTAATTTTTCAATTACTTCCACTTTAGCTTGATCCACCTCTATCCTCTTGTTTGAAATTTTATGCCCAAGGACAATTCCTTCAGTCATCATAAAGTGACATTTTTCCCAGTTTAAAACTAGGTTGGTCTCTTGGCATCTTTTCAGAACAAGTGCTAAA
>NC_029788.2:70562488-70571745 GCF_000816755.2 Arachis ipaensis | reverse complement strand
TGTAAGCAAATACTCTAGAAGGACATGTTAATGCTGTTTTCTCTTGGTCCTGAGGATCTACTGCAATTTGGTTGTAACCTGAATAGCCATCCAAAAAGCAGTAATATTCATGACCTGCTAGTCTCTCTAGCATCTGCTCTATGAATGATAAAGGAAAATGACCCTTTCTGGTGGCTGTATTGAGCCTTCTGTAGTCAATACACATGCGCCACCCTGTAACTATTCTTGTAGGAACCAATTCATTTTTTTCATTATGAACCACTGTCATGCCTCCCTTCTTGGGAACAACTTGAACAGGGCTCACCCAGGGGCTATCAGAAATAGGATAAATAATCCCAGCCTCCAGTAATTTGGTGACCTCTTTCTGCACCACTTCCTTCATGGCTGGATTTAGCCGCCTCTGTGGTTGAACCACTTGCTTAGCATCATCCTCCAATAGGATTTTGTGCATGTATCTAGCTGGGCTTATGCCCTTATGGTCACTTATGGACCACCCAAGAGCTGTCTTGTGTGTCCTTAGCACTTGAATTAGTGCTTCCTCTTCCAGTGGATTTAAAGCAGAGCTTATGATCACTGAAAAAGTGTCACCTTCTCCCAGAAATGCATATTTCAGGGATGGTGGTAATGGCTTGAGCTCGGGTTTTTAGGAGGTTTCTCCTATTCCTGAGGAAGTTTCAGAGGCTCTTTCAATTCCTCTGAACCCTCCAAATCAGGCTGAACATCTTTAAAGATGTCTTCTAGCTCTGATTCGAGACTCTCAGCCATGTTGACCTCCTCTACCAAAGAGTCAATGAGATCAACTTTCATGCAGTCTTTTGGTGTGTTTGATGCTGCATGGCTTTGACAGCATTAAACTTAAACTCATCCTCATTGACTCTCAGGGTTACTTCCCCCTTTTGGACGTCAATGAGAGTTCGTCCAGTTGCTAGGAAAGGTCTTCCTAGAATGAGAGTAGCACTTTTGTGCTCCTCCATTTCCAGCACTACAAAGTCAATGGGAAAGGCGAATGGCCCAACCCTGACAATCATGTCCTCAATCACGCCTGATGGGTATTTAATGGAGCCATCAGCAAGTTGGAGAGATATCCGGGTTGGTTTAACTTCTTCAGTTAAACCAAGCTTTCTGATAATGGATGCAGGTATTAGGTTGATACTTGCCCCAAGATCACATAAAGCTGTCTTGGTGCAATTACCCTCTAATATGCATGGTATCAGAAAGCTCCCGGGATCTTTAAACTTTTCTGGAAAGCTTTTTAGAATGACTGCACTGCATTTTTCAGTGAGGAGAACTCTTTCAGTTTCTCTCCAATCCTTCTTATGACTCAAGATCTCCTTTATGAACTTGGCATAACAAGGTATTTGCTCAAGTGCCTCTGCAAATGGAATCTTTATTTCAAGAGTCCTGAGATAATCTACAAAGCGAGCAAATTGCTTATCCTGCTCCTCTTGGCGGAGTTTTTGAGGATAAGGTATCTTGGCTTTATATTCCTCAACCTTAGTTGCTGTAGGTTTATTTCCTACAGAGGTGGTTGGAGAAGCCTTTTTAGAAGGGTTGTTATCAGCACTTGTGTGTGTCTGATCCTTCACTTGCGTTTGAATGCCAGGGTTAGAAGCTGGAGTGGCGTTGGACGCCCACTCCTTACTTGTTCCTGGCGTTTGAACGCCAGAACTGAGCTTCCATTGGGCGTTTGACGCCAAATCCTTGCCTGTTTCTGGCGTTTGAATGCCAGAGTTATTCCTCTCTGGGCTCTTACTGTCCTCAGAGGGATTTTGGATAGCAGTTTGTTCTTTTCTTGGCTTCTTATTGCCTTGAAGTGAGGTATTTAATATTTTTCCACTTCTTAATTGAATTGCTTGGCACTCTTCTGTTATTTGTTTTGATAATTGTTGTTCTGTTTGCTTCAACTTTACCTCCATATTTATATTAGCCCTTCTTGTGTCTTGTAGTATCTCCTTGAATTCGGCCAGCTGTTTTGTTAGAAAGTCTAATTGCTGATTGAGTTCAGTAATTTGTTCTGCAAGACTAAGTTCAGCAGTTACTGTTTTGGCCTCTTCTTTCATAGAAGATTCACTATTTAGGTACAGATGCTGATTTCTGGCAACTGTATCAATAAGCTCTTGAGCTTCTTCAATTGTCCTTCTCATGTGTATAGATCCACCAGCTGTGTGATCTAGAGAAATTTGAGCTTTCTCTGTAAGCCCATAATAGAAGATGTCTAACTGCACCCATTCTGAAAACATTTCAGAGGGGCATTTTCTTAGCATCTCTCTGTATCTCTCCCAGGCATCATAAAGAGATTCATTATCTCCTTTTTTAAAGCCTTGGATGTCCAGCCTTAGCTGTGTCATTCGTTTTGGAGGGAAGTATTGATTCAGGAATTTTTCTGACAGCTGTTTCCATGTCCTTATGCTAGCCTTAGGTTGGTTATTTAACCACCTCTTAGCTTGATCTTTTACAGCAAATGAAAATAGTAATAATCTATAGACATTTTGATATACTTTCTTATCATGTACCGTGTCAGAAATCTGTAAAAATTGTGCGAAAACTAAAGAAAAATCAACAAGAAAACACCAAACTTAAAGTTTGGCACAAGATTTATTCAAAGAAAAATTATTTTTGAAAAAGTTTTTAAAAAGGAAGATAGCCAATTACCAAGAACATAAGCACCACGCTCTAGCCAATTGAGCTATAAATTTAAAGTGTTTTAACAAGGTATTTAACAAATAATTTTTTTTTAGATACTAATAATTTGAAAATGCACAAGAAAAATAAGAAAAATCACAAAACAAGAAAAACTAAAGATCAAACAAGGAAAATAAACAAGAACAACTTGAAGATTAAGAAAGAACAATGAACACAATTTCGAAAATTTAAAAGAAAATAAAAACATGCAATTGACACCAAACTTAAAACATGAAACTAAACTCAAACAGAAAAACTCAATTATCAATTTATAAAATTTTCGAAAAATTTAAAAAGAGAAAATAAGGATTTAAAAAAAAAAGAAATTTCAACCAAAAACAATAATAAAAGACTCTAAACCAAAAAGAAAAAATTTTCCTAATCTAAGCAACAAAATAAACCGTCAGTTGTCCAAACTCAAACAATCCCCGACAATGGCGCCAAAAACTTGGTGCACGAATTGTGAATCACACTTTTCACAACTCGTACCACTAACCAGCAAGTGCACTGGGTCGTCCAAGTAATACCTTACGTGAGTAAGGGTCGAATCCCACGGAGATTGTTGGCTTGAAGCAATCTATGGTTATCTTGTAACTCTTAGTCAGGATATCAATTATATTTATCAGTTTGAATTACGAAAAATAAAAGAGCATGAAATAGATACTTGTTCTGCAGTAATGGAGAATATGTTGGAGTTTTGGAAATGCTTTGTCTTCTGAATCTCTGCTTTCCCACTGTCTTCTTCTTCACGCACGCAAGGTTCCTCCTATGGCAAGCTGTATGTTGGTGGATCACCGTTGTCAATGGCTACCATCCGTCCTCTCAGTGAAAATGGTCCAGGTGCGCTGTCACCGCCTGGCTAATCATCTGTCGGTTCTCACTCATGCCGGAATAGGATCTGTTGGTCCTTTTGCGTCTGTCACTACGCCCAACCATTGTGAGTTTGAAGCTTGTCACAGTCATTCAATCCCTAAATCCTACTCAGAATACCACAGACAAGGTTTAGACCTTCCGGATTCTCAAGAATGCTGCCAATGGATTCTAGCTTATACCACGAAGATTCTGATTAAGGAATCCAAGAGATATTTATTCAATCTAATGTAGAACGGAGGTGGTTGTTAGGCACGCGTTCATAGGTTGAGAATGGTGATGAGTGTCACGGATCATCCCATTCATCATATTGAAGTGCAAATAAATATCTTAGATAGAAACAAGCGTATTTGAATGGAAAACAGAAGTAATTGTATTAATTCATCGAAACACAGCAGAGCTCCTCACCCTCAAGAATGGAGTTTAGAGACTCATACCGTCAAAGAGTACAAAGTTCAGATCTAAAATGTCATGTCGTCCAAAATAAATCTCTAAAAGTTGTTTAAATACTAAACTAGTAACCTAGGTTTACAGAAAATGAGTAAACTAAGATAGATAGTGCAGAAATCCACTTCTGGGGCCCACTTGGTGTGTGCTGAGGCTGAGACTTAAGCTTTACACGTGCCTAGGATGTTTCTGGAGTTAAACGCCAGGTTGTAACCTGTTTTGGGCGTTTAACTCCAACTTGTAACTTGTTTCTGGCGTTTAACGCCAGACTGCAACATGGAACTGGCATTGAACGCCAGTTTACATCGTCTATCCTTGAGCAAAGTATGGACTATTATATATTGTTGGAAAGCCCTGAATGTCTAATTTCCAACGCAATTGGGAGCATGCCAATTGGACTTTTGTAGCTCCAGAAAATCCATTCCGAGTGCAGAGAGGTCAGAATCCAACAACATCAGCAGTCCTTTTTCAGCCTGAATCAGATTTTTGCTCAGCTCCCTCAATTTCTGCCAGAAAATACCTGAAAATATAGAAAAATACACAAACTCATAGTAAAGTCCAGAAATATGAATTTTGCCTAAAAACTAATGAAAATATACTAAAAACTAACTAAAATATACTAAAAACTAAATGAAATTATCCCCAAAAAGCGTATAAAATATCCGCTCATCAGTTACCTTCTTCCATCATCGGGGATGACGTAATAAGATAAATTCTTGTTAATTATTATTATTAGTGACTAGGATAGAAAGCCTATATTCTCAACCCTTGCCATGAATGTATCTCTTTATTACTTGCTTTCTTTACTTGCTTGATTTACTTTCTTATCATTTAATTTCTTGCCCCTTTTATCAATCAAACCCCCCTTGCACCTTCATAGCCAATAATTAACCACATCAATGCAATTCCTTGTGAGACGACCCGAGGTTTAAATACTTCGGTTAATTCATTAGGGTTTGTACTTGTGACAACCAATTTTTTTGCATGCGGGGATTCTTTGTTGGTTTAGAACTATACTTAGAACGAGATTTCATTTGTGAAATTCTAAACCGTACAAGAAACCGAGCATCAAAATGGTGTTGTTGCCAGGGAATTGCAATGGTGCTATGTTATTGGCTATTATATATATTGTGAATATGTTTGCCTTTTGCTTCTTTGTTAGTTGTTTCTAGTTGTAGGACTTTGCTTTCTTTGTTCCTTGTTAGTTTTGTTTTTGTTTTCTCTTGTCACCATGAATTCTCATCACTTTGGCTATGAGTATGGTTCAAACTATGTTGTAGGAAATGGAAGCTTTAATGAGGATTTGCATCAAGGATTTGGAGATCAAAGGTGGGAGGAGCCCCAAGCTTATGGACAACCTTCTTGGCAATAATCTCCTCCCGAATCAAGTTTGACAAGAGTTCTTGGGGACATGACTACTCTCCTCACGGACATGCGCAAAGAACAAAAGGCATCTTATTCCATCCAAGCCGTTCAAGCGCCACCCCAACATGATTACTCTCTGGATTCTTATGGGTATAATCCAAATCCTAATGCATACCAATCTAATGTGTGTGATGACCCCTATTGTGATTGTCAACCACAACCACCACATACATATGACCCTTCCCCTCAACATAGTCTCCAACAACCTCATTCACAAGCCTCATACCACCATCTACCCCCATATGACCCTAACCCATATCCATCGTACCAACCACTATATGAACCATACCTAGAGTCACCACCATTCTAACACCAATACTCCCAAGAATCACAATTTCCATACACACCACCTCTATACTTTTACCAATATAGACCACCTTCCAACTACAATACCTTTTCCTCAAACAATAAACCCTCTCTTCCACCACTGCCCTCCAATGAAGCCCTCATGCTAAAACAAAGAGATCTTAGATCTTATATCCTAAGGCAACAAGAGGAGACGGAAAGGGAGTTTAAGGAGCTAGAAGCCAAGATGGCTATCATTGTAGAAGCCGTTAGCAACATAGTCTCGTCCCACCTAAGCTTGCGTGATCAAGGCACTCCCATTGTTGAATGTGGAGAAGCACCCAAAGAGCTTAGCGAGGGAGTGAATTTGGAGCTCCAAGATGAGGAAGAGGAGTTAAAGCAAGAAGTACAACAAGAGGAGGAGGTAGAGATTATTGAACAAGAAGAAGTAGTGGTTGGATGTTTAGGATATGTTGAGCACATAGAGGAATCTCAGGCTGAAGAGCCTTCTTCCACGGAGTTTGAAAGGGATGTTAAAGAGGAGAGTGATGTTAAGGATGTGGATAGAGAGTTGAGGGAAATTGATCAAGAAGTAGATTCCATCATTATGATTTTTTTGTCCACATTGATCAATCCCCTTGATGATCTTGTTGAGCCTTCTTCCATTAGACTAGAAGGCGATGTTGAGGAGAACATGCAACCTCCAAGGCATATTGTGAGTGAAGAAGTGGAAGAAGTGTTCCAAGCAACAAGCTCTCCTATCTATGATGATTCCGCATCAACATGCGATCCTTTTGAGCTTGAGAAATCCTTCCCCATTGGACTTGGAATTAATGAAGGGGTAGACTTTGCTAAACCCCCTATTTATGATGAGAGTGATGGGGAGGAACTTGAAGAGATTAGTGAAGAAGAATGTACACTTGAGGAAGCTTGGCAAGAGGTAGAGCTTGAAGAACCTTACTAAGTGGTGGAAGCCTCTAGAAGAGGATGGACGGGAGTGGAATGTGCTTTATCAAGACCGTTGGGAACTCCTCCACCTAGGTTGCCATCTAATCCTTCATTTGAGTGGGTAAAACTCCTAACTCTTAGCTATATTATCCCAATTGAATTTGGTTTGCTTGAAACGGATAGCCAACTTAGGGCGTGATGAGCGGATAATTTATACGCTTTTTGGCATTGTTTTTAATAAGTTTTTAGTAAGATCTAGTTACTTTTAGGGATATTTTCATTAGTTTTTATGTTAAATTCACATTTCTGGACTTTACTATGAGTTTGTGTATTTTTCTGTGATTTCAGGTATTTTCTGGCTGAAATTGAGGGACTTGAGCAGAAATCAGATTCAGAGGTTGAAGAAGGACTGCTGATGCTGTTGGATTCTGACCTCCCTGCACTCAAAGTGGATTTTCTGGAGCTACAGAACTCGAAAAGGCGCGCTTCCAATTGCGTTGGAAAGTAGACATCCAGGGCTTTCCAGCAATGTATAATAGTCCATACTTTGGCCAAGAATAGACGACGTAAACTGGCGTTCAACTCCAGCTTTCTACCCAAATTTGGCGTCCAGCGCCAGAAAAGGAGCCAAAACCAGAGTTGAACGCCCAAACTGGCACTAAAACTGGCGTTCAACTCAAAGGAGGACCTCTACACGTGCCACACTCAAGCTCAGCCCAAACACACACCAAGTGGGCCCCGGAAGTGGATTTATGCATCAATTACTTACTCATGTAAACCTTAGTAGCTAGTTTATTATAAATAGGACCTTTCACTATTGTATTAGACGTCTTTTTGACCATCTTTGGTCTCAGTTTTAATCCATTTTTCATCTTAGGAGACTATTGATCACGTTTTAGGGGGCTGGCCATCTCGGCCATGCCTGGACCTTCACTTATGTATTTTTAACGGTAGAGTTTCTACACTTCATAGATTATGGTGTGGAGCTCTGCTGTTCCTCAAAGATTAATGCAAAGTACTACTGTTTTCTATTCAGTTCATCTTATTTCGCTTCTAAGATATCCATTCGCACCCAAGAACGTGATGAAGGTGATGATTAAGTGTGACGCTCATCACCATTCTCCCCTAGGAACACGTGCCTGACAAACACTTCCGTTCTACATGAAATAAGCTAGAATGAATATCTCTTAGATCTCCTAACCAGAATCTTCGTGGCGTAAGCTAGAATGATGACGGCATTCAAGAGAATCTGAAAAATCTAAACCTTGTCTGTGGTATTCCGAGTAGGATTCAATGATTGAATGACTGTGACGAGCTTCAAACTCGCGAGTGCTGGGCGTTAGTGACAGACGCAAAAGGAGGGATCTAAACCTTGTCTGTGGTATTCCGAGTAGGATTCAATGATTTTTTATATCCGCCTGACTGAGATTTACAAGGTGACCATAGCGTGCTTCATACCAACAATCTCCGTGGGATTCGACCCTTACTCACGTAAGGTATTACTTGGACGACCCAGTGCACTTGCTGGTTAGTTGTATCGAAGTTGTGAACCATACGCGTACCACGTTGCTCACGTTGCCAGGGATTGTTTGAGCCTGGACATCACAATTTCGTGCACCAAGTTTTTGGCGCCGTTGCCGGGGATTGTTTGAGCCTGGACATCACAATTTCGTGCATATGTCTTTTGAAGTTGCTGTTTAAGAATGTTAAATATGTTGGCTCTTGAAAGAATGATGACTAGGAGACATGTTATTTGATAATCTGAAAAATCATAAAAATGATTCTTGAAGCAAGAAAAAGCAGCAAAGAACAAAGCTTGCAGAAAAAAAAATAGGCAAAAAAAAATTAGAAAGAAAAAGAAAAAAGCAAGCAGAATTGAGGGACTTGAGCAGAAATCAGATTCAGAGGTTGAAGAAGGACTGCTGATGCTGTTGGATTCTGACCTCCCTGCACTCAAAGTGGATTTTCTGGAGCTACAGAAATCGAAATCGCGCGCTTCCAATTGCGTTGGAAAGTAGACATCCAGGGCTTTCCAGAAATGTATAATAGTTCATACTTTGGCCAAGAATAGATGACGTAAACTGGCGTTAAACGCCAGCTTTCTACCCAAATCTGGCATCCAGCGCCAGAAAAGGAGCCAAAACCAGAGTTGAACACCCAAACTGGCACTAAAACTGGCGTTCAACTCCAAGGAGGACCTCTACACGTGCCACACTCAAGCTCAGCCCAAACACACACCAAGTGGGCCCCGGAAGTGGATTTATGCATCAATTACTTACTCATGTAAACCCTAGTAGCTAGTTTATTATAAATAGGACCTTTCACTATTGTATTAGACGTCTTTTTGACCATCTTTGGTCTCAATTTTAATCCATTGTTCATCTTAGGAGACTATTGATCACGTTTTAGGGGGCTGGCCATCTCGGCCATGCCTGGACCTTCACTTATGTATTTTTAACGGTAGAGTTTCTACACTTCATAGATTAAGGTGTGGAGCTCTGCTGTTCCTCAAAGAT
Organism: Arachis ipaensis; assembly: GCF_000816755.2. Lineage (NCBI taxonomy): Eukaryota > Viridiplantae > Streptophyta > Magnoliopsida > Fabales > Fabaceae > Arachis > Arachis ipaensis. The sequence goes on along the minus strand of NC_029788.2, from coordinate 70,562,572 downwards.
TAATGCAAAGTACCACTGTTTTCTATTCAGTTCATCTTATTTCGCTTCTAAGATATCCATTCACACCCAAGAACGTGATGAAGG
>NC_029788.2:70540144-70562343 GCF_000816755.2 Arachis ipaensis | reverse complement strand
CTTTTTCAAAATTTCTTTTGAATTAACTAATTATTCTTATTTTTATTTTTTATTTTAAAAATTTTCGAAAAATACTAACATTTTTCAAAAACCATTTTCGAAAATCACTAACTCTTTTTCAAAAATTGTTTTCGAAAATTCCTTCTCTCTCATCTTATTCTATCTATTTATTCATCTACTAACATCCCATCTCACATCTCTGCCATCCTCACAATTGTGTTTCTTTCTTTACATCACACTTTTTGTCTCCCCTTGTTCTTCTACTCACACAGGGATCCCTATACTGTGGTATAAAGGATCTCTATTATTATTATTTTTCTGTGCCTTCTTCTTTGTCATATGAGCAGGAGCAAGGATAAGAACATTCTTGTGGAAGCAGATCCAGAACCTGAAAGGACTCTGAAGAGAAAATTAAGAAAAGCTAAATTACAACAATCCAGAAATAACCTTTCAGAAATTTTCGAACAGGAAAAGGGGATGGCAGCGGAAAATAATAATAATGTAAGGAAGATGCTTGGTGACTTTACTGCACCTAATTCCAATTTACATGGAAGAAGCATCTCCATTCCTGCCATTGGAGCAAACAACTTTGAGCTGAAACCTCAATTAGTTTCTCCTTTTTCAAAATTTCTTTTGAATTAACTAATTATTCTTATTTTTATTTTTTATTTTAAAAATTTTCGAAAAATACTAACATTTTTCAAAAACCATTTTTGAAAATTCTTTCTCTCTCATCTTATTCTATCTATTTATTCATCTACTAACATCCCATCTCACATCTCTGCCATCCTCACAATTGTGTTTCTTTCTTTACATCACACTTTTTGTCTCCCCCTCTTCTTCTACTCACACAGGGATCCCTATACTGTGGTATAAAGGATCTCTATTATTATTATTTTTCTGTGCCTTCTTCTTTGTCATATGAGCAGGAGCAAGGATAAGAACATTCTTGTGGAAGCAGATCCAGAACCTGAAAGGACTCTGAAGAGAAAATTAAGAGAAGCTAAATTACAACAATCCAGAAATAACCTTTCAGAAATTTTCAAACAGGAAAAGGGGATGGCAGCCGAAAATAATAATAATGTAAGGAAGATGCTTGGTGACTTTACTGCACCTAATTCCAATTTACATGGAAGAAGCATCTCCATTCCTGCCATTGGAGCAAACAACTTTGAGCTGAAACCTCAATTAGTTTCTCTGATGCAGCAGAACTGCAAGTTTCATGGACTTCCATCTGAAGATCCTTTTCAGTTCTTAACTGAATTCTTGCAGATATGTGATACTGTTAAGACTAATGGAGTAGATCCTGAAGTCTACAGGCTCATGCTTTTCCCTTTTGCTGCAAGAGACAGAGCTAGATTATGGTTGGATTCTCAACCCAAAGACAGCCTGAACTCTTGGGATAAGCTGGTCACGGCTTTCTTAGCCGAGTACTTTCCGCCTCAAAAGCTGAGCAAGCTTAGAGCTGATGTTCAAACCTTCAGGCCTCTACACGTGCCACACTCAAGCTCAGCCCAAACACACACCAAGTGGGCCCCGAAAGTGGATTTATGCATCAATTACTTACACATGTAAACCCTAGTAGCTAGTTTATTATAAATAGGACCTTTCACTATTGTATTAGACGTCTTTTTGACCATTTTTGGTCTCAGTTTTAATCCATTGTTCATCTTAGGAGACTATTGATCACGTTTTAGGGGGCTGGCCATCTCAGCCATGCCTGGACCTTCACTTATGTATTTTTAACGGTAGAGTTTCTACACTCCATAGATTAAGGTGTGGAGCTCTGCTGTTCCACAAAGATTAATGCAAAGTACTACTGTTTTCTATTCAGTTCATCTTATTTCGCTTCTAAGATATCTATTCGCCAAGAACGTGATAAAGGTGATGATTAAGTGTGACGCTCACCACCTTTCTCCCCTAGGAACACGTGCCTGACAAACACTTCCGTTCTACATGAAATAAGCTAGAATGAATATCTCTTAGATCTCCTAACCAGAATCTTCGTGGCGTAAGCTAGAATGATGGTGGCATTCAAGAGAATCCGAAAAGTCTAAACCTTGTCTGTGGTATTCCGAGTAGGATTCAATGATTGAATGACTGTGACGAGCTTCAAACTCGCGAGTGCTGGGCGTTAGTGACAGACGCAAAAGGAGGGTGAATCCTATTCCAGCATGATCGAGAACCGACAGATGAATAGCCGTGCCGTGACAGGGTGCGTGAGCATATTATTCACTGAGAGGAGGGGATGTAGCCACTGACAACGGTGATGCCCTTGCATAAAGCCAGCCATGGAAAGGAGTAAGACTGATTGGATGAAGATAGCAGGAAAGCAGAGGTTCAGAGGAACGAAAAGCATCTCCATTCGCTTATCTGAAATTTCTACCAATGATTTACATAAGTACCTCTATCTCTATTCTATTATTTATTATTCGAAAACTCCATAATTATTTTATATCCGCCTGACTGAGATTTACAAGGTGACCATAGCTTGCTTCATACCAACAATCTCCGTGGGATTCGACCCTTACTCACGTAAGGTATTACTTGGACGACCCAGTGCACTTGCTGGTTAGTTGTATCGAAGTTGTGAGCCATACGCGTACCACGTTGCTCACGTTGCCAGGGATTCTTTGAGCCTGGACATCACAATTTCGTGCACCAGGGCGCTTTGTGGAATTAAGCGTAAGAAGAGGATGTTTAGTGGTTGGCGTTGTAAGTCTAAACTCATTATGGTGGGAAGCTCAAAATTGAGGAGCATGGATTGGTGTAGTGCTCAATTGGATGGGTCTAGGAGGGTAGTTTGGTGCCTTCATGAGAATTCGGCTTGCTTACCACCCGGAGGGAATTATCATAACCAATTTGGAGATGGGTGTGAAAACAAAGTATGAGATCCCAGATTACAATGTGAGGATCAACTTCGGGAGCCTATGGGTTGTGAAGAACTCCATCAAAGCTTGGAGCTATTAACTTTGAGTGATGGAGCTTATTGGAAGTCCAAGCATTGGTGGATGTTCAAGGATGGATTCAAGCACAAGCCACCTTGATGAAGTGGAGCTCCCCATAAGTCCAACTTAAGGACAATAAACAAAAGTGTTAGGTGGGAGACACCCCACCATGGTAAAATCTTTCCCTTTTTCTCTTTTGTAAATATTGGTAAAATAAGTTTAATTTCATGCTTTGTTTAGTTTGTTGAGTTTATTTGGCAGTCTAGTAGGTTAAATAAGATTTTATAGTGTTTTGGTAGCTGTTTGGAGGTTTTGTATGCTTAGTTTGGTGCAAAAACTTCAAAAATTTTGAAAAACAGAGCACCAACCTACGCGTACGCGTGCCCCAAGCATTTTTGACCATCCACGCGCACACGTCACCCACGCATACGTGTGGATCCCAAAACTCCACTTCCCAGCCAAAAACCCGAGAGTTGCGCCTGCACTGCGCGAACACTGTGCCTTTTGCGCAGGCCAACCCACGCGTAAGCGTGAAGAACGCGTACATGTCGCTCTCTAAATAAGCCATCTACACGTACGCGTCGCATCCGTTTCACCACTCCACGCGCACGCGTCACTGACGCGTATGCGTGGGATGCCCTGCATCTCCCATCTTCTTTTCTTCTCTTCTTTCTATTTCTTTCCTTCTTCTCTCTTCTCCTCTCTTCTTTCCACCCTTCAACCATCACCCAACACTACCAAACACCATATAACACCATTTCTTTTAGTTAGTTGATTAGTTAGTTTTTTAGTTAGTTTGTTTCATGTTTATTTTTTCTATTTCATTATAAGTGTTGGATTATTAATCTTGTTTACTGTTTATTGCTGCTTATTATTAACTGAATGCTATTTTAGCATAACTGTTTTTGATATTCATTGTTGGATTCTTTGTTGAGGGTACAATTTTGTTACTTGGGTTCAAGTTCTTAATGCTTAATGTTTTGAATACCAAGTACTTGTACATTGCCTCCAAGTATCTTAACTCTTTTGAATTGCATATTTTGGCCGCCATGCATTCATCATCCATCGTTAGGCAATTGTACATTATCAATGCATTTTTTTAGGTGATGCTTGCTATGCTTGATCCGTATTCACATCACCTATTTCATGCGTTGAGATTTTGGAATTATGAAATTGGATCGAAAGCTTACCTAAGTGACATATTTTTTTGAGCTCTCTAAACTTTGTGGACCATGCTTGCTATGTGATTGATTTTCACTTCTGTATTCTCTTTCTTAAGTTCTATAGCATCCATGTGCTCCACCTCTATGTCACTTAGGTGTTGCAAATAAACTTCAATATGTGTCATTGTTTGATGTGTAAGTTTCACATTCCATCTTGTTCATTAAAGTTACCTTGCACATCTATCAATGTCCATCCATTATCCAATTCACAATTGCTTGACTTTGCTTAAATGCTTTTATGCTTCCTTGTTACTTGTTTGGTTGTCTTAACGTACAAGCCTCTTCGAAGTATCTCAAGCACACTAGAATGAGTGACGTGCATACTTTCTTTGTGTAATTGTGACATATCTCTCTATGATAGTGTGTGTTCTAAAGGGCGCCCAATTTAGAATTCACACACCTATTCTGCATCAATGTCACACTAGTTCACTCACTCCATTCTAGTGATTTACCTCATTCCAACAACTTACGCTTCCTTGCTTTTGTATTTTCTCATCTTACACTGTTACTTTCTATTTTTCATGACCGATGCACCATAAAGCAAAAATAGAAGCAGGAAGAAAGAACACACAACACCGGTTGATTCGCCAGCTGAAGTTGACAACTCGAAGAATCGCCGTACCCCCTTGCTCATCTTTGAATGCACCGAGGACGGTGCAAACTTTTAAGTGTGGGGAGGTCGTCTGACCAGTCGGCGTTCTTGGGTGACAAATTTTTAATCCCAACATTTTTGCATCTCATTTTAGGTCTTCTAGGATTTTTAGTTGCATTTTATTATTCTGCATATATATATACATAATAAGCTTAGTCAAAATAATGAGATTTTTCAAGAAATTTATCTATAGAGCACCCCAATTGATTGAAAAAAATAATATTTTTTAGAACTTGTTTGAATTACATATATTGTGGAACATGATTTTTGAGCTAAGAACACAAGCATGTGAGATTTGAGCCTAATTGTGTGGTTACATTATATAACCACTTATTTTCATTCTTGTGTGCATTATTCTCTTTCTGTGATTGTAATCTTTAATTTGTTTGATTCTTTATGTCCATTATTTTGTGTATACATGCACTTATATGATTGAGGCCATTGTTTCAATAGCTCACTTACCCAAATAGCCTACCTTTTATCTTCCATTGTTAGCCAACTTTGAGCCTATGCTTAATCCATTTGTTCTAAATTTTAGCACATTACAAGCCTAAAGCGAAAAATAATAAATGTCCCTTGTTTGGATCTTTGATTAGCTTAGGCTAGTGAGAGTGTATCATTTGATTTTGGGAGAGTTGGAAACATTAGGTGGAGATAAAAGTGTATTTTGTGGTTTTGTTGAAAATCATGGGAATTGGGTACATACTCATGTATCAATTATGTTTAAACCATATGCATTGATGCTTTTGTGTATATTTTAGCTTGAAAAGAAAAAAATGAGAAAAACAGAAAGAAAAATAAAAAGGAAAAAATAAAAAAAATAGAAAAAGAAGAAAAAGAAAAGTAATAAAAAGGGGACAAAATGCCCCCAAAGTCAAGTTCAACAAAAATCAATGCATATGTGTGGTGATAAAAAAGAAAATGCATGAGTATGTGAAAAAGAGAAGAATGGGTAGTTAGGTTAGCTTTGAAATTGTATAGGTTGCTATATAGGTTAGGTGAGAAGTTTAAGCTTAATCAAAGATTCAAATCTCAAACTCACTTGACCATATGCATCCTACCTTGACCCTAGCCCCATTACAACCTATGAATAAGTCCTCATGATGAATGTATGTATGCATGAAATAATTGTTGATTGTTAGATGAAAAATAAATTTTGGAAAACATGATTAGTAGAGAATTGAGTGAATCAACCCCATACACTTGAGTGACTAGAGCGGATACACATCCGGTGAGGGTTCGATCGCTCAATTACATGCTTTCACCCATGATAATCTTTTCTTGCAAGTTTGAGAACTATTTTTCTAATAACTCAATTCAGTTGTGGGTTTGCTTTGATAGATATTTCTTTAGCCCTTGTACTGTATATGTATTCTTGGGAATTGATTTATTTTGACCAAGTAATTGCATTCATTTAGATAGATTGCATCTAGGTAGTTTACATTGAATAAATATTGACACCCTTTGTTTCTTTCTTAATTTTAACATGAGGACATGCTTGGTTTAAGTGTGGGGAGGTTTGATAAACCCCAATTTTGTGGTTTATCTTGTGCTTAATTTAGGGGATTTTATCACCTTTTCTCAAATTTATTCAATGAAATAGCATGGTTTTGCAATTCTCTCTTAGTTTGTGCTTAAGTGTAAAAACATGCTTTTTAGGCCCTTAAATTGGTGATTTTAATTCACTTTAATTCCATTCGATGCCTTGATGTGTTTGTTGAGTGATTTCAGGTTCATAAGGCAAGTATTGGATGGAAGAAGTGAAGAGAAAGGCATGCAAAGTGGAGAATTCATGAAGAAATGAGCTTTTGGAGAATTGAGAGCCATGCACACGCGTCATCCACGCGTACGCGTGCATTGAAGTTTTGCAAGCCACGCGCACAAGTCACCCACGCGTACGCGTGAGTAGGAGTTTTGGCCAGTGACGTGCACGTGTCACCCACGCATACGCGTGACGCTCGGCACGTGACTCACTTAAAGTAAAATTGCTGGGGGCGATTTTTGAGCTGCCCAGGCCCAAATCGAACTCGTTTCTGAGGGTATTTCATGCAGAATTGAAGATTGAACAAGGGGGATCACTTAATTAGTCATCATGAGCCTTTAGTTAGTTTTCTAGAGAGATAAGCTCCCTTTTCTCTCTAGAATTGGGTTAGGATTAGGTTAATTTCTCTTAGATCTAGATTTGATTACTTGATTTTATCTTATTTCCTCTACAATTCCTTGTTCTAATACTTCAATTCTTCTTGGTTCTTTTGTTAATCTTACTTTCATGTCTCTTTTATGTTCATGCATTCATGTTGGATTTGGATCTCCTTTAATGCAATTTAATATTTGATGTTCTTTTGATTGTTGATTTGAGTTGTGATTTCACTTTCCTTGCAATTAGTAATTGGTAGATTTTACTATTTCTTGCAATTTATTATGCTTTTCTTTTATTCCTTCCAAGTGTTTGACAAAATACTTGGCTGGATGTTAGAATAGATTGTGAGCATTCTTGGTTTGGAAAGAGAAATTAGGTGATCTTGAGTCATGGATACCCAACCCATGTTGGTAATCTAGAGTTGTTAGCTAGTATTGTTTCCATTGACTCTAATCTCTTGCTAATTCAATTAGTGAGTTGATTAGGACGTTTGAATTGAGATTAGCTTGTCTTTTTAGACTTTCTCCGAGTGTGAAGATAATATGTTACCTTCTTCCATCATTGAGGATGACGTAATAAGATAAATTCTTGTTAATTATTGTTATTAGTGACTAGGATAGAAAGCCTATATTCTCAACCCTTGCCATGAATGTCTCTATTTATTACTTGCTTTCTTTTCTTGCTTGATTTACTTTTCTTGTCATTTAATTTCTTGCCTCTTTTATCAATCAAACCCCCCTTGCACCTTCATAGCCAATAATTAACCACTTCATTGCAATTCCTTGTTAGACGACCCGAGGTTTAAATACTTCGGTTAATTTATTGGGGTTTGTACTTGTGACAACCAATATTTTTGCATGCGAGGATTCTTTGTTGGTTTAGAACTATACTTGCAACGAGATTTCATTTGTGAAATTCTAAATTGTACAAGAAACCGAGCATCAGTGTGCTACACCAATAGGACATTTGCACTTCACTAGGTACTTGGCCTAGTTTCACATTTATTGTGCACACTAAGTTTGGTGTTCTCACACTAAGTTTGGTGTTACCACACTTCACCTATCCAAGGCCCACCCCCCATGCAAACACATTAACAACCTATTTATTTTGGATTGTTTTATCTTTTATTTAGTTTTATTTTAATTTAGTTTTGTTTTTTTTAATAAGCCTCTGCATTACTTGATTACCTTCACTTGATAATTCTGTCTATTCCTATTTCCATCACCATTATTTTTATTTTATTTGTTGCTTGAGGACAAGCAACCATTCTATGTTTGGTGTTGGAGGCTATAATGATGATTAAGGTGGTATCGTTTCCTTTACGCTTCTAGCTTTCAATTCTTCTATGTGCTTAGTATTCTGTTTCTCTATTTTCATGTTTTTCTATATCTCATCATCCTTGCTGAACTTACTACTTGTGAAGTCCTCTTAAGCACTCTAATCATATGAAAAAGAGTTGCTTGGATGGAGAAAAGTTGAATTTGACAAATAAAGGTTCTCTAATAATAAGTGGCGGTGCATTAAGTGTGATAATCATGGATTGAGTTAAAAGGGTTAATGATCGTGTATAAAAAGAAAGGATGATTCCTTATGAGCATGAGGCTTAGAGAGGTATTATGAGATTTTTTACCAAGAGAAAAGAATCCTTGAAGTTGAATTGAAAAAGAAAAAAAAAAGAAAAGAAAGAGAGAAAAGAAACAACAAAGAAAAATCAAGATAAAGATCAAAGGTTGCAAAGCTTTGAGCATCAATTGTTAAAGAGCCCAGTTATGTGTCTGTGGTGTGATTGTCCAAGGATAGGACTTGGGCGATTAGAACCGAGGGGTGCTTCATCACCCGGTAACTTAGGCTAACTAGTATGGGATTATCGACCGAAAGCCCACTATTAAGAGTTTCCTTGAGACAAAGCATTTAAAAGCCCAAAAAGGCTCTGGACATCGATGGCTGAAAACTTAAAATCTTTAACTATATGCTTGTGGTACGAACGTATCATGGAGTGGCTCGGATAATTAGATCCGAACGGTGCCTTATCACCCAGTAACTTAGGCCAACTAGCCCGGGATTATCGATTGAATGCCCACTACCAAGAGTTGCCTTGAAAATAGAGCATTTAGAGTTGTCAACCTAAAAAGCTCTCTGTGCAAATAAAGGATTCAAGGATCAATCAAAGAGTAAAAGAAGGATCCCATAATATTATCCGAGCCTTAACTCTCAGGGATCCTCCACTCCTAGGAATACAAGATTCATTAAAGATAGATATAATTCAAGGTACTCACACGATTTGCTAAACCCCACTCCTAAGAGAGACATGAGCTTCAAGAATGATTCAACCCCCTTTCATCTAAAACAATTCTTTTTTTTTTCTTTTCTTTTGCTTGAGGACAACCAAAGTACTAAGTTTAGTGTGGTGATGCGTTTGCATCTTTAGTGTTTTTCTCTTAGAATTCCATGCGATAAACTAAGAATTATTGCAAGTTAAATAATAATTTCATAGTTAATTGAGAAATACTTTGAGTTAGTGTGTATTTATTAATTTCAGGGAATTTGGAAGAGAATTAACAAAGATTTAAAGAGAAAATGAGCCAAGAATCACTTTGAGCATAAAGAGAGAAGGAAACAGAAAGCTCTCTGTGTAAGAACTGGCAAAACTATTTTAATAAAATAATAACTTTTAAGTTTCCGGAGTAGATTCAAAATTTAGAAGTTTTAATTTAAAAATTTAAAGGTGAAATTTGATTTCAATGGGTTTTTCTGAGTTGGAAAAGGGATCCTTTTTGAAAAGTTTTTGTAAAAATGTGTACTGGCACTTAAGCTGGCAGTACCAGCTCTAGACTATCCAGTACTGTGTTTTGAGAAAAATAAGATTTTAAAAATTGATTTATTGTTTTAAAAAAGACAAAAATAATTTAGAATTGAAAACCGGGCACTAATCTTAAAGGTTTTTGCCCAAAGTGGGCCAAACGGGCTAAAACCACTAACGGGTTGGACCGGACCCAAATCGGGCCGAAGGTGTAACATATATATGTGTGTTTAATGAGTTTTAAACTCATTTTGTTGAGAAGAGATAGAGAGAACTCTGATAGGTGATGGTGGGGTGAAACCCATTGTCACTATTCACTTCCATCTTCTGGGAGCCATAACTTGAGTTACGGAGCTCTGATTGACAAGTCATTTGTGGCCACGCAAAGCTCTCGACGAGCTCTTCGTTTCTATCTAAGCAAATCTGGTAAGAAATTACGTCTTAATCCCCAGTTTCCTGCCCTAACTTTTTACATTTTTGGGGTTTGGTTTTTGAGTAGATTTTATGGTTTTGCTTGTTTAGGTGATCTCTAGTAGTGGGTAATTATTGAATTTTATCCCTAATCTCATTGGATAAGGTAAGGCTTCACTAAATCTTTGTGTTTAGTTGTTTTTGTAAACCATAGGTTTGATGTTTGTATGTTATGTGATGTTAGATTGAGTTTTGGTGTTTGTTGGAGTTGGTTGAGGCTTTGGATCAAGCTTGGTGACTTTGTTTTGGTGTTTGATTCATTTGGGAATCGACCAAGGTATGGTTTCAGTTTCTTTTATGTAATATGTAATGTTTCTGGATACTTAGGCTAGTTGACCTTAAGATAGGATTGAATTGAATGTGAATTGTGGTTTAGTAATTGATATAATAGTGTATGGAGTGGATATTGTTGAGGAGTGATATTATATATTGATGGTTGTTGGTGTTGAGAAATTTGATGATGAATGTTGAGATTTGTTATGGTTGTTGAGAGTTGTGGTATTGTTGATGATCAATTAATGATGATTAAGGGGAATATTATTGGTGAATGAAGAGAATTATGAGTCTTTATGATGACTTTGGATGTTGTTGAATAATGATTATGATGTGTGATGATATATGTTGATGATTATTTTAGGGTTTTGAATCTTGTGGTTGGAGTTAATATTGAATGGTGGTTGAGGAATTTGGATGTGATATTAAGTTGAGATTAGAGTTGGAATGAGGTGAGTATTAGATGGTTTAATGATTGAGAAGGTTGGGCAATTGATAAAATGGTTGAAGTAGTATTTGGTATGAATTTTGGGTTGTTTTGGTATGGTTGAAAAGTGATTGAGTTGGTTTTGGATTGAGAGTGGTTAAAATTGAGGTTTTGAGGTTTTTGGTAGAAACAGATTTTTGGTGAACTTTGACGGATCATAACTTGAGCATAAATTTTCAAAATTTGTTGGAATTTGTTTTAAATTAAAGTTCATGGAAAAATCTTTAAATGGATATAAAGTTTGTAAAATTTGGATTTTTGTAGAGGAAGTTATAATCATTCAAAGTTTGGTGTCAAAATCTGAATTCTGCAATGTTGCAGAATTTTGTAATTCCTGGTTTGTGTGCGCACGCACAGCCTTGTGCGCACGCACACCCCTGTGAGTTTTTGGACCTGTGCACACGCACACCCTTGTGTGTACGCACATACAGGGGAAGGCTTACTGATGGGAGCGCTAGCACGTCCTGTGCGCACTTATAACCAACGAAGTTCTGCAAGCTGTGCGCACGAACACGTTGGAAAGTGCATTCTGCTGAGAGCGTACGCACACTTTTGAAAATCCTCCTGGGCGTGCGCATGCACACTCCTGTGCGTACGCACACACCCTATTTTCTAACTAAATTTCTGTTTTTAACTGTTTCACCTTTCCAACAAGCTTGTAAACTTCTGTGACACCTATTTAAGACTTTTAAGCTTATTTTTGGGTATCAAAACATGGGAAAGGTCCTAGGAGATTTAATTTGGTTTTCACTTTGAAAAGTTAGCGAACGGAGGTTTAGGTTTCTGGTGTATTGAGGATGAGTTTGGTTAGGAGAGAAGGAAGAGTAGTGAACTTGGTGATTACTGACAACGAATTGAGAAACTGATGAACCAATGAGTTCGGAATGGAATTAAGAAATGATGATGGTTATTATGAGCTTGATGGATATTGAAGGAAAGCATGCCAAGCACTATATCCTTGGGATGTTGAGAATTGATAATTGAAAATGATTTGAAATGAGGAATGGTGATGACTGGTGATGATTTGAGGTCGATGGACAGTGGTTGAGATGAGTCAAGGACACGGAGATGTTGTTGAGAGTGTGCAGGGCCTATATTCCTGGCGTAGCAGATTCCTCTGCTGCATGAGTAGATGTTGTTGAGAGTGTGCAGAGCCTATATCCCTGGTGTAGCAGATTTCTCTGCTGCATGAACAGTTGTTGTTGTTTCCTTCTCTGCTGCATGAAGTGTGCGGGGTCTATATCCTTGGCGTAGTAGACTCCCTACTACATGAGTGTGCAGGGCACTATATCCCTGGCATGGCAGAAAAGGCTACATCCGGGAGGATGTGTCGGGTTGGCATTTACAGACCGACAAGTGATATCACGAGCCAATAGGACAGGTATTCATCATATGCATCTTTTATGTGTTTGTTTGCTTTGATTACTTGAGTTTGCCTAACTGTATAATATCCCTACTTGCTTCTTGAATTAATTGTGATATATGATTATTACCTGTGTATTTCTTGTTTGCATTAATTGTGATTTTCTGGTGCTGAGGACGTTAGGTAGGTGGTGGCGATGGGATCGCATGGAGGTTAGGTTGGTGAAGGCTGTGGGATACAGGGGTGTAATTAATATTAGTTAGAGATCCCTAAGTTTAGATAACCATGGTTACGGTTTAAGTTAATTATTTATTTATTTTATTCTAAGCTTGAATATCGGTATCGGTGTGAAGTTCTAGGATTGCCTTCGGCGTCCTGGAGCCTTACATCTTACATATTAGGCACTGTTACCATACTGAGAACCTACGGTTCTCATTCTATACTTTGTTGTTGTTTTTCAGACGCAGGTTACAAATTCACTTCGGTGAGATTGCGGATATGATGACAGAGCGGAGTATGGTTCCTCCTTGGTTTATTTCTATTTTACTTTGTTATAGTTACTCTCACATCTCTTTGTGTGTTTATCTTTATGGCCTTAGAGGCTTACTTGAGAGATAAGTTGTATAAGCTGTTTTAACTCCAAAACTCTATATTTTTCTATTTGTAACTAGTCGGCTTAAACTCCGCAAGCTGCGGCTAGTTCCCTATGATTATTATACTCTTATATTTATATATGTTCTTTTCTCTTGCATCTATACTTTGTGTCTTATGCGTTAGCTTCGTGTGAACGTTTTGCACTTTTGTAAATCTGTCTTTGAGCTTAATCCTTCATCGAGCTTCTAGAATATATTATTTCCTTCTATATATAAATATGTATAAGCCTTAGTACTGTCGTAACCTCTGATTAACCTTTGTTTTACGGCTAGAAGTAAGGCATAGGGTAATTAGGGTGTTACAGTTTATATATATATATGTTTTATTCTCTTGCATCTATACCTTGTGTCTTGTACGTTAGCTTTGTGTGAATGTTTTGCGCTTTTTGTAATTCTGTTTTTGAGCTTAATCCTTCACCGGGCTTCTAGAATATATTATTTCCTTCTATATAAATATGTATAAGCCTTAGAATTGTCATAACCTCTGATTAACCTTTACTTTACGGCTAGAGGTAAGACTTAGGGTAATTAGGGTGTTACACTCTGGACTAAACAGAGAGTTCCCTGTGTTAAAATCAGCTTTCATGTGTAACATGGGGAGGGCAACATGCCACGCCAATCAATTATACCCTCCCAGGGGCACTAGACACTCTAACATCCAATGTAGGAGTACTGGCGTGCAACGCCAAAACAGAAGCCATGCGTATGCATGACCCATGCGTACGCACAAGTGGCGAAATATGCTCAATCATGCATACGCATGACCAATGCGTACACATGTCCCTCATTTCAATGTGGTACGTAGAAGAATAGACGTGAGAACCGGGACGTGAAGGCTTTCACATGGGACATTGGCTATCGTGCATACGCATAACCCATGCATACGCACAACAAGAAGATTTTGAGCTATCATACGTACGCATGAGGCATGCGTACGTACGATTACACTTTCATGTGGGATGTGATTTTTTTCACGCAAAATGAAATAGAGCAAACAGAGCCAACTGTTGAAGTAAATGAAGACCACGTACCATGTGAGACACTCTACGTGCAACGTGATCCATCCAGTGAGTGAAACAAATGGAGTTTGAGCTCCACGTGCAACGTGAATCCTTCACGTGCCACGTGAAATTCTGATCACTCTCCGGGGGCTCAATTTACCCACTAAGTTCTCCAATCATGCAACAATTATATGATTTTCTCAAAGCTCAATCTCAAGCCCACTAATCACAACAATTAATTGAGGATTTCAAGGAGATGGGATTGAGAGCTTTGCTGAAAGAAAACACTAATTAGTTAGATTTGATTTTATTTTAAATTTGACTCTATTTTGTTATTGAATTTGAATTTTATTAAGGTTAGTATTTAAAGAGAGTAGTTAGACACTTTGAGGATCTTCTCTTCTTCTTCGACAATTTTTACTTTTGATAATTCTAGGATTTCTCTGAAGAACATGAGCAACTAATTCTCCTTGGATAAGGTTAGGAGCTCTGTTGATTATATGGATTAATATACTAGCTTTTTCTACCTTTGATTGATGCATTGATATCTTTTCAAGAATAGGTTTTTGTTCTTCATCTTAAAGGTTTTGAATGTGTTGGGAAACAATTCTTCTCTGACTTGAATTCTTTTAACTTTTTGAAAAAGTAAATTAATTGAATTAAGCTTGAAAACCAATTCTCACAAATCTTAAGTTGTGAAACTAGACTTAATAAGTGACATAAAATCAACTAGGGGAGATTCTTATGAATTGTGTGGCTTATGAATCAGTGAACGTGCTTAACTCTTTTCTTAAATAATTGACTAAGGGATTAGTGATTAATTAGGTTAAAGAGAAATCGAATTGCCAAGGATTGGGGTTTGATTATTGATGATTCGCCCTGATTATATCTTTGCATGATCAAGGTGGAAAGTAAAAGGTATTAATCCGGAAGTTTCAACATCTCTAAAACTTTAACTCTTTTAATTATATTCTCTTCCAATGCTCACTATTTGCTTTTGTTACTTTACTGTTTATGTTAAAGCTTTTAAAAACCCTAATTTTGATTGTCTGACTAGATTAATCAATTGACTATTGCTTGCTTAATCTGTTAATCCTCGTGGGATCGACACTCGCTCACCGTGAGTTTATTACTTGGTATGACCCGGTGCACTTCCGGTAGTATTGTGGTGTAAAATTCGCATCAAATTTTTGGCGCCGTTGCCGGGGATTAATCATGGTTAACAAACTACCAATCAATTGATTACCTAGATTAGACCTTTTTAACTTTTATTTATTTACTGTTTTTGTTTTATTCCCCCCTGGGAATTTCCTTCGCCACTGGGAAGGGAGTTCCAATTTGATTTTCTTGTTGTTTTTGTATATGCAGAACAACAGGAACAAATAACCTCTTCAATAAGATCCTGAAATTGAAATAACTCTTTGGCGACAAAGGAAACAAGCTAGAAATCAAAGAGTTGAAGAAGAAATTGAAGAGACAGTTACATAAGAGTTTGAATTCAACATGACAGAGAATGCAAATCACAATACTAATGCTTCTCAACCTAGGAGGACCCTTGGGTCTTTCATTACTCCTAGTATTGTGACATCTATTGTTAATGCTAACAACTTTGAGTTGAAGCCCCAGTTTGTTACATTGGTTCAACAATAATGAATTAGAAACAGATCAATGTGCAAACTAAGTGGACACTTTGCAAAAAGTTAGAAATGCAAGATGAAGTTCTCATCACTTTCATTCTATTTGTAACTCAATAAAGAATGTTTATAGCTATTCAGACCGTTTTTAATAATATTATTGATAAAATTACAAATTTTGCTCAAAGAGGTGAGGTTTATGGTGTCAAGAAAGTGCTATCCTCATTTGAATTTTTTTCATTATATTTGATGAAGGAAATTACTAATATTTCGTGCCTAGCATTAAAATAAAAATTTCAAGATATTTTGAGTGCAATGCATGTTGTTTTCACATCAAAATACTTCAAAAATTGAGGATAATGATAGATGTGTTTTTAGCAGCAATTGACTTTTAAATACAAGAGTTAAATAGTAGATTTAACGAGAAAATTATGAAACTTTTGACTTTAAGTACTACTTTGGATCCTAAAGACAATTTTAGGTTGTTTAATATTCAGAATATATGCAAGTTAGCTGAAAATTTTTATCTTTTTTATTTTTTTAATCATGAAGGAATTCTTTTAAATGTTCACTTGCAATATTATAAATTTGATATACTGAATCATTTAAAATATGTTAGATACTTTCTGAGTTATATCAAAGACTGAAAGAAACGGAAAAATCAAGAACTTATCATTTAGTTGATAGATTGATTCGCAATATCTTGACTCTTTCAGTATCTATAACTACAACAGAAAGAACATTCTCAATAATAAAAATTATTAAAATAAGACTATAAAGTAAGTAAAAATTATTAAAATAAGACTATAAAGTAAAATGACAGATGAATTTCTTACACATTTACATTGAGAAAGAAATTGTAACTACTTTTAATATATATTCAATAAATAAATGTCTTTGAATTAAGAAAATAAGAGCCTAATTATTTATGTAAGTTGCAAATTTTAATTCATTTCAATTCTAGTAATACTGTTATTAATTTTTCCATTACATAAGTTATAGTTGTGATTCAAATTATTTACGTGAATTATAAATACATTTTCTTAAATAATTTCTTATAATTTTGCTAGAAATATCTAAAAATCTTAAGTTTTAGTTGTTATTTTCAATTAAAATTTTTTATGTATAGTTATTTTTTATTTTTTTATTAAAGTAAAAAATTCAAAAAAAATATTGCCCCTCTCCCATTAAATATTTTCTAGCTTCACCCCTTAATTTAAAGGAGAAGTTGGCTACAACAATTATTATAGAAGCAAAATATACAACGTCAATAAAATTATGGTATGCAATAGGTATGACTAATAATTTTGAGATTTGAAACATAAAAGGAGTTATTGCCTTATGAATAAGAAGAAGAAAGAGATTGTGAATTCTATTATTGAAACACAGACGAAAGAGATTTCAGATAAAGAAGTTACAAGATTATTTTTAAAGAAGAATTAACTACAGAAAGAAGTTTTGATGTTTAAAAAAAATTATTTATGACGGTTTTTAGATCAACAAATAATAATAATAAAAAAAAAGATGTACATAGATCACAAAATTTTTTTGAATACATCATTACATATTTAGCAAGAAAAACAAAAACAAAAAAACTCAAACGTTAAACAACTAACTTTTACATGAACTAGAAATCCAACAAGGAAAATCACAAATTCTAAAAGCATCTAATAAGGTCTACCAGGACTCTCTTAACCGAGGAAATAAAAAGGCCTTAATGCATCATCCATTTTTTATTTCCATAACCACTCATTGCATCTTTGCTAAAATTATAATATTTTTATTAACAAAAATGTTGGAATATAACTAAGTACTTCAATTCTGTTTTTATTAGAGTCCTAGTTGTAGCTCTTGTTTTGGTACAATAAGTACAAACATACTGTTTAATGAAAGATACTGAAATGAGTTAAAGGTTTATCTGTTAATTTAATTAGTTATCCACACAAACGAGGAAAAACTATTGGCGTTCCATATCCTTCACATCTTTCTCTTCCGTCAAATTGATGGAACGCGAACTTAGCTCCCCCCAAACAATGTCCTTGAATCTTGATAAAGAGGAGACATACCATCACCATGAGTAATCGTAGTACTAATTTGGTTCCTTGTCGTACAAGCAACCACATCTCTGGCTCGTCTCTCGGCTTCAAGGTAGTGACCAAGAGAAGGAACAATAACATCATTCCCACTCACAACTGCATCGGTTCTTAGCCTTGAACAAAGTGACAAGAGCCATGGCTTAAGCTTGTTGTGATGATTCCTTTTGTTTTCTTCCCTTGAGGGTTCCACCACCATTCTTCCCCTTGTTGATCTCCTTGAGAGTTCAAGAAAGCTTGAGATACCAATGAGGCTACCAAGTGTGATGCTTCTTTCATGGAACAATGATACGGTGGACTAAAATCAAAGCCAAGAAAAGAAAAGTAAGACAAAAAAAATATTGATGAATGATGCCATAAACAAGCATATAATTATAGGCAATAAATATTTTTGGCTTCTATTTTGATTAAAAAATATTATTTGTAAACCAAAATCAGCCACTAAAATCAGTCACTAATTTAGTTGTGTATAAATACATATGTGGTTTAATTTATTTTCAATGTGTATTTGTATTCCAGCATATATTTTATACTGGTGGCGGACTTTAATAGCTGATTTTGGTGTACACAGAATATAACTCATTTTGATAATATCATTTTTTAGAGAAAATTCCACTCCCCTCCACTACGAGATGCTAAAATGACACTCCCCTTTCCTCTATTTATAAAATGTAAATTCCCTTCTCTTATAACTTTAAAAAAACCTCCTCTTTAATCCATTTTAATTTTTTTGTGTTAACTAATTTTAAATTTATCTATTTTTCAAGAAAAAATAAATTATTTTTTTTACAAAAATACCCTTTAATAAAAATTTATATTTTCTCGTCCCTGTCTACCACTACAAATGGACCTTCTGTCAATACTGCAAATGACTCTCTCTTGCATGCAACACACAATGGTTCTATATCCCAGTCAGCTCTTAATCTTCCTGATACTTATTATATTCCCAAATTAAACTTTAATCTTATTTCTGTTGGTCAACTTGTTGATCTGGGTTTTGATGTCACTTTTTCCATTTCTGGTTGTCGTGTACAGGATTCTCGGACAGGACAAATCATCGGGACTGGACGTAAGGTCGGAAGGTTGTTTGAACTCGAAAATCTTCATATTCCTCCTATACTAAATCTCTGTGCTGCTTTTTCTCCTTCTACCCTTCACTTATGGCATCAACGTCTTGTCCACACCTCCTTAGAAAAACTGCGTCCTCTTGTGTCTCAGGGTGTTTTAGGTCAGGTTCCAAATGAATCTTTTGATTACATTTCTTGTCAAACTGTCAAACAACCTGCTTTATTGATGCTGCTCGTCTCATCGCCGCTGTTGGAACACTGGATCAGACTGCTGATATCTTCACAAAGGCTCATCATCCGACTGGTTTTCGGACTCTGTTATCCAAACTCAAAATGGTATCCTTAGCTCCCACTTGAGTTTGATGGGGGGATGTTAAGAGAATAATTAGAATTGAATCAGATCAATTAGTATCATTTGTATTTATATAGCGTATCTGTATATTAATTGTAGGATTATATGTCTTTATTACTTTGATTTCTCTAGCAGCTATATATACCCCTTGTACATTGTATTTTTTCTCAGACTGAATAATACACAAAAATACTTTCTTTAGTTTGGTCTCTTATTTCTAACATTATTAAAGGACATTTTGGTAAGCATAATTTAATGACAAAAAAATAAAATTTTTGTTAAATGATACTTTTGTAAAAAATAATTTATTTTTTCTTGAAAAATAGATAAAGTTAACATTAGTTAATATAAAAAATTTAAAATAGATTAAAAAGGAGATTTTTTAAAAGTTATAAGAGAGAAAAATGTACATTTTATAAATAGAAACGAGAAAAGTGTTATTTTAGCATCTCACAGGAAAGAGATAAGTGAAATTTTCTCTTTTGTTTAATATGAATTCATGCAGTGTACAATTCAAAACAATCAGGTATAATAAAAATTGGGAGATATTTTTATTTTCCTTTAATATATTTTAAATGAGTATAAATTTCTCAAAAATCCTGTAATCTATTAAAGATTATTCTCGTTGTATAAATTCTTCAAAGATTTTTAACTTTTAGAGAATTGATATGGTTAGTTAGGCAATACTTTTTAAGCATTATAGCAATCACATTTAGTGTTTCATAAATATGACGGTATTTTAGATTCAAATCCTATTTTAAAATTAGGGCATGTAGTGTCTATAAATTTTTTGTCTAAGTTATATAAATACAAGTGTTGAAAAATGTATTTACTAGGAGATTTATTTTTTATGAAGTTGAAATATGTGTAATTTATAGACATCATAAAATATACCTTAAATTATATAGAGATATTAGGAGATATAAATTTTTCTTAGAGAAAAGAGATATATTCAAAAAGTAAGAGATAGAATATCTCTATTTCAATAAAAAAAAATTAGGTTGATTTTCTATTTATACAAAAATTAGATACGATAGAAAAGAGATATAAACACAATTTTTTTAATTTTATTTCAATATTTTCCATCTTAAATTAAAGCACTTACCAAAGAGTTTTAAAATACTTTAAAGGACTATAATGTGGCAATACATATATCTTTAGAGGATTGAAATAATGTTTTACTTTTAAGACAATTTCAATAAGGTTTCTTCCAACTCCCATTTTGACACATACATTCTTCTATATATTGGTTGTTTTAGATAAGATTATTCCTTGATCAAACTGTTGAAAGGGATGTTTTATACACATGAATAATGTGTTACGGACGCGAGCCACGGAGTTCGGACCCGGGACTGCACCCAACCCGACTCCACGGGTCCAACCCGCACCTCGCTCAGAAGGCCCCAGAAACCGGCTTTTCAGAAGCTCCTAACCAACTTTCGAATTCATTCGTCCATCTTATCTTAACCAGATAAGATAAGATAAGATACCCATCATCGCCTATAAATAGAGGACCCAAGTCCCTCCAGGTATCCACACATTCCTCACACCTTATACATCTTAGATCCATTCTGACTTGAGCGTCGGAGTGTCTTTGCAGGTACCTCACCCCATTGCTCCAGTCAGGCAACCCGGCTTCAGCCCAGGTCCGCAGGTTCCCGATCCATCCCTCAACCCGTACCAGAGACATCTCGTACATTGGCGCCGTCTGTGGGGAACTTGCGCCAGCCGAGCCGGATGGGGGACGTCCTGGAGGAAACCCCCTCAAGCCAGGATGACTCCCGACCGCTTCATCCAACCCCAGAACACCGGGAGGTCGCGAACCAAGCAAGAATAGCAAGTACTGTCCACCACACGAATGACCACGTCGTCACGGACCAACGACATCCTGAGAAGGCCAGGGACAAAGCGGCACAGATCATCCAGGATCTCTGCCTCCGGGTCCAGGAGCTCGAAGGCAAATTGACCAATAGAGAAAAACACAACAACGAACACGGAAGCCAAGCAACTTCCAGATCAAGATCTCGCCGCGGCAGGTCGCCAACCCGACGACCCGATAGGAGAAACGGTCGCAGCGCCTCACGCGACCACGGACACGAGAAATCGCCGGAACGGCGGTACAACAAAAAAACACCACCGCAGCGCTTCCCGAGATTTAAGTCGTCAACACGACTCAGATGAAGATCGGAGGTACTGGAATACCAAGCGCACAAGAAACGACCACACAATAATGGGAACTACACCCTTCACAGAAAGAATCTTAAGAGCAAAACTCCCCAAAGGTTTCGACAAACCTACCGACATGAAGTACGATGGGACCAAGGACTCCCAGGAACATCTAACGGCCTTCGAGGCCAGGATGAACCTAGAGGGAGCGGCCGACGCGGTCCGATGCAGAGCCTTCCCGGTAACCCTTGCAGGGCCAGCAATCAAATGGTTTAACGCCCTCCCAAACGGATCCATAGCCAGTTTCCACGATATAACACGAAAGTTCATGGCCCAGTTCAAAACTAGAATCACCAAAGCCAAGCACCCCATCGGTTTGCTAGGGGTCACGCAAAAACAAGAAGAATCCACAAGGAAATACCTCGACCGCTTCAACGACGAATGCCTAACAGTCGACGGACTCACGGATTCCGTCGCGAGCCTTTGCTTAACCAACGGACTCATGAACGAAGATTTTCGCAAACACCTCACCACCAAACCGGTATGGACCATGCACGAGATCCAGAATGTCGCCAAAGATTACATCAATGACGAAGAAGTCAGCCAGGTTGTCGCCGCCAACAAACGGCAGCACGGCAACACCCCACACGGCAACCCGACTTCTCGCCAAAATCCACCACCCAGAGAGAGTCAAAAGGACCACCCCAGACCGACAAATACAAATCGACCACCGAGAATTGGCAAATTCTCTAACTACACGCACCTGACAGCACCAATTACCGAAATATACCACCAAATAGCAGATCGAGGCATCATTCCGAAAGCCCGACAACTCAAAGAAAGGACGGGAGGCAACAAAACCCTCTACTGCGACTA
>NC_029788.2:70531176-70540132 GCF_000816755.2 Arachis ipaensis | reverse complement strand
GTTAAAGCCCTACTCGAAGCCAACTTCATCAGGGAACTCCCTTACACGACATGGCTAGCCAACGTCGTACTAGTGAAAAAATCTAACGGAAAATGGCGAATGTGCGTCGACTACACGGACCTCAACAAAGCCTGCCCAAAGGACGCCTTCCCCTTACCAAACATCGACGGATTAGTAGATGCCGCATCCGGCCACCGATACCTCAGCTTCATGGACGCATATTCCGGCTACAACCAGATCCCGATGCACCGACCAGAGGAAGCAAAAACAGCGTTCATCACCCCAGACGGGACATACTGCTACACGGTGATGCCCTTCGGCCTGAAAAACGCTAGAGCCACCTATCAAAGACTTGTTAACAAGATATTTCAAAACCTATCCGGAAGCAAACTAGAAGTCTACATAGACGACATGCTCGTCAAGACGGAATCCGGCGAGCAACTCACCAACGACCTCAAGGTCATAATGAACACCCTACGAAAGCACTAAATGCGACTCAACCCGGCAAAATGTGCCTTCGGGATGGAGGCATGGAAGTTCCTCGGCTTTATGATCACGCAACGCGGAGTTGAAGCAAACCCGGAGAAATGTCGCGCCGTCCTCGAAATGACAAGCCCAAAAAACCTTAAAGACATCCAAAAGCTCACCGGCTGATTGACGGCGTTATCACGCTTTCTCGGGGCATCGGCTCAAAAAGCGATCCTTTTCTTCAAACTAATGAAAAAATGGGCCCCTTTCAAATGGGAGACGGAATGCGAAGCAGCGTTCCAACATTTCAAGAGAGTCTTAGCGGAACTACCAATCCTCGCCAAACCCCAGATAGGGGAAACACTCTACCTGTACCTCTCCATAATGGAGGAGGCACTCGCAGCAGCACTCATCCGTGAAAACGAGAAAAAAGAATAAAAACCCGTGTACTTCACAAGCAGAGTCTTCCAGGATACGGAAGCTCGCTACTCACGCTTAGAAAAACTAGCCTTCGCACTCCTTACAGCCTCCCGGCGCCTACGACAATACTTCCAGGCTCATTCCGTGACGGTCCGAACCGACCAAGCGGTCAAGCAGGTACTACAAAAACCCGACCTAGCGGGTAGAATGCTAGCATGGTCCATCGAACTATCTCAGTTTGATATCAAGTTCGAACCCCGATACGCGATCAAAGCACAAGCCATGGCCGACTTTATCGCCGAAATGACACCAGGAGACTCCACCCTCGAATCATGGAAGCTACACGTTGACGGCTCCTCGAACATCACTTCCGGAGGCGTCGGAGTCATCCTCGAAAGCCAAAACGGAGTCGTGATCGAACAGTCAGTACGATACGAATTCCCAGTCTCAAACAACCAGGCAGAATACGAGGCCCTCTTGGCAGGCCTAGCCCTAGCTCGGGAAGTCGGAGCAAAGGTCCTAGAGGTAAATACCGACTCATAGGTAGTCAGCTCCCAAATTAACAGAGACTACCAGACACGAGATCCCCTACTCCAACAATACCTCGCCAAGGTAAACAAACTAAAAGAAGGATTCGAGCGAGTTACCATACAGCACGTCCCTAGGGAACGAAACGCCAGAGCAGACCTACTTTCCAAACTAGCCAGTACCAAACCAGGACACGGTAATAAATCGCTAATCCAGGAAGTCGTCAAGTCACCCTCCGTGTCAACGACAACCAACGCTCATCTGACACTCTCGAACCAAGGATCTTGGACCTACCCTATCCTACAGTATCCCCTTGACGGAACACTGTCGCCGGATCCCAAAGAGGGAAAACGAATAAAAAGGGAAGCCGCCAACTATACCTTTGTCGTAGGACAGCTATACAAACGCAGATTCTCGCAACCCCTGCTCAAATGCGTCGAACCCGAGAACACGGAGTACATATTCCACGAAATCCACGAAGGTTGCTGCGGCCACCACGTCGGAGGCAAAACATTAGCCCAAAAAGTCATCAGGGCAGGCTACTTCTGGCCCACGGTTATCCGGGACTCCATACAAATAGTTAAAAGCTGCGACAAATGCCAAAGGCACGCCAATATCCACCAAGCCGCCCCCACACCAGCTCAGCATCATATCGGCAGAACGGCCATTCGGCACCTGGGGGATCGACCTCGTCGGACTCTTCCCTACGGCACCCGGTCAACTCCGGTATCTCATCGTCGCCATAGACTACTACACCAAATGGATCGAAGCCGAACCCCTAGCCTCCATAACGGTAGCCCAATGCCGTAAATTCCTCTGGCGATATATCATCACCCGATTCGGGATCCCCGAGATTGTTATCTCGGACAACGGAACCCAATTTGCTGACAAAAAGTTCAGAGAATTCTTAGAAGGACTACGCGTATCTCACCGTTTCAGCTCGGTAGAACACCCCCAAACAAACGGACAGGTGAAATCCGCAAACAAAATAATCGTCAAGGGACTCAAGAAACGGCTCGACGAAGCCAAAGGACTATGGGCCGACGAACTCGGATCGGTCCTATGGTCATACCGAACCACACTGCAAACGACCACGGGAGAAACACCCTTCCGATTAACATACGGCATAGAGGCAGTCATCCCGGTAGAAATCGGAGACCCAAGCCCAGAAAAACGGTTGGCGGTAACGACGAGGAAGCAGAACGAGACCTCATTGACGAGGAAAGAAGCATAGCTCGTATCAAAGAGCTAGCCCTAAAACAGAGAATTAGCTTAAGATACAACCATGGCGTCGTCCGACGAGAATTCGCGACCGACGACCTCGTCCTACGACGAAACGACATCGATCCCCCGACCCCAGGAGAAGGGAAACTCACCCCCAACTGGGAAGGACCATACAGAATCAAGGCGGTAATCGGAAAGGAAGCATACAAACTCGAACGACTTAACGGCGACAAAGTCCCAAGGACCTGGAACGCCGCCAATTTACGGCGATACTACACTTAGGCCGACCTAACTAGGTCACCCCTTTTTATTTGTATCTTCTCATTTTACAACTCCTGAATTTTAATTTTTGCTTAAGTATCAATCCCAGGTACTCTTTTCCCCCAAAGACGGAGGGTTTTAACGAGGCCTACCCATCAATAAAATTCCATTAAAAGACTATCCCTAAATTCTTCAATTTTAAGACGTCCCAAATACGGAACAAAATTACGGCCATGACTGGGGGACCGATCACCCCCCAGGCCCAACACACGGATATCCACAAAAACCCGACCAAATGACGATCCGAGGGAACCAATAAAACAAACGGAATAGCTCAAAACTCTTTCCCGCCATAGATGGAGGGTTTTAACGAGGCCCAACCTTCAATAAATATTTCGTTAAAAGCTATTTCTACCTTTCTAAACGTCCCAAAATACGGAACAAAGACACGGCCACGACTGGGGGACTGATCACCCCCCAGGCCCAACACACGGATATCCACAAAAACCCGACCAAATGACGATCCGAGGGAACCAATAAAACAAACGGAATAGCTCAAAACAAAACATATAAAAGGCCCGAACGGCCGAAAATACCATAAAACGGAATATACAAAGGCCCGAAGGGCCAAAAATACCATTAAGCGGAACCCAATGTTACGAAATAGCAACTACACGGCCATTGGCCATCCAAAATATTCAAAAACAAACAGTTCAAAATAAAATTACAAAGATAAAAAGCTACTCAAGGTCGACAATCTGGCCGTCACGAACAGTCTTGAAGGCTCCCATCA
Organism: Arachis ipaensis; assembly: GCF_000816755.2. Classification (NCBI taxonomy): domain Eukaryota; kingdom Viridiplantae; phylum Streptophyta; class Magnoliopsida; order Fabales; family Fabaceae; genus Arachis; species Arachis ipaensis. The sequence continues at coordinate 70,536,438 of NC_029788.2, read as the reverse complement.
CGGACACATCCACTCCTGGAGCCAGCACTAAAACATGAGCCCTCATTGTCTCCTCGGTAGCCGCAATCGCATCCTTTGCATCACCCAGTAACTCCGTCTTCTCCCTCTTCAAGGCAGCAATCTCGGCCTTCAAAGTCTCAGACTCAGTGAGAAGCACGGTAGCTTGAGAACCCGCATTTGAAGCCCGCTGCCGCTCCTCTGCCAATTGGGAAAGAAGCGAAGTCTCAACCTCGGAAAGTCGGAGAATCTCCGCCCCGGCTTCCTCAGAAGACTTTACTGCCCTCTCCTTCGCAGCCTCGGCAGCTTCAAGTTCCTCCTTCAACTTAGCCACCTCAGCCTGAGAATGGGGAAGCTTCTTATCCAACAAACCGACCTGAGCCATCACGGGCTCAGCCTTCCGAATGACAACGGCAGACCGAAGGAGGGCACGATACACCGACTTGGCCTGGAATGAAACATCACAGCCATCAAAAAATGGCTCCGTACCAGGCATCAAGTGTTGATCAATGAACCCCGGGGCATCGAAGCGTCGGTCCATCACACTAGGCACAAGACCCTCTTCCTCAAAAGTCTCGCTGCTCGGCTCCTCAGGCCTTTTTCTCTTCCGAGAAGCATCAGCAGCCGTCACCATGACGACTTCAGGCGAGTTCGCAGGACTAGGAGAAACCTGAGCATCGGCCCGCACGCCCGAAGAAACCACCTCTTGAGAAACAGCCTGCGACCCCACGACGGGGTTAGAAACAGGAGTAGCCGGAGACGACGACCCCTCCTCCTGGGCCATCGCTGCCTTCAACCGTGCCAAGGAAGTCAAGCCACCAGCCATCTCAACTGAAAGAAAACAAAAATCCCAAGTTACAAAAACGGGAAGACAAACATAAAAACCAAGAAAAGAACAGACACACACCAACATACGACCGACAAGCAACCGGATCACCCATCACATCCCGAGGATTAAGAGGACGCTCTCCAAACAACTGCCACAGAACAAGAGCGATATCCCGCTCCTCCGGGGTCAGGAACTCTTTCGAAACCCGAGTAAACACCGACGGCCCCGCCTTAAAGTTCCAATAGGTGGGAAACCGACGCTCACCCTCCAATGTCAGCCAAAAAGGATGATGCCCCCTTGCGGGACGAACCTTAAAATACCCACTCTTAAAACCATGAAAAGAATCTTCATACAACCCGAAGACCCGACGATGAGGCTGAGCTCTAAAAGACACATACCCCTTCTTGTGCTTCCCCTCCTTAGTTGGAAGGGTACACAAGAAGAGAAAAAGGAAGACGTTTATCGAGGCAGGAAGCTCCAAAAATTCACAAACGAGCTCGAAAGACCGTATCGCCGCCCAGCTATTCGGATGCAGCTGGGATGGCGCCACGGAGCACCGGCTCAATAACTGTTGAACAAACGGGGAAAAGGGAAGCCGAACGCCAAGCCGGGTAAACATCGCCTCATACACCCACATCCAATCCGGCACAGTTGGGGAGTCAATATTGGTATAGCAAACCCTCTCGTCAACCCCGGGAAGAGAAAGCTCGTAATGGCGTTCAGCGTCGCCACCCCCACAAACAGCTCCTTGATCGCGGAGCCGCTGGAGGTCCGCCTCCGTCATCCGCGACGGCGTTCCCCACACATCACTAGTAACCCAAGAGAAAAGACCGGGGACACCCCCCGCCGGGGCCACCGGAGCCCTCACACCCTCAGTCCTTCGACGAGCCATACCTAAAATAGTGACGAGCACCACCGTCAGCCAAATCCCGCGGCAGAAAACGGCGGATGAAACCAAAAATAGACACCACCATACACCACCAATTATACGATGGCGCTCGCCCCCCTTACGGAATCCACTACCCCAACAGAACTATCTACCACTATGCAATACCGTCATATACCATAAAACAACTCTAAATCTACACAAAGCAGAGACGAAACAAAATGCAAAGAAAGACAAAGCAGAGGAAACAAAAAGAAACAGAAGAACACCAACCTGATGATGCTAAGGAAATAAATCCAAGGAGAAAATGCTATGGCAAAAGACCAACCAAAGCCACAGAGTGCGAAAGGAAAGCAGAAGATGCTCTTTCGGAGAAGAAAGCAATAGAGAAATGAAGCAAACGAGGGAACTGAAGGAAGAAAACCAAAACGGTTTTGAAAAAGTGAAATAACGCAAATACCCCTGGAAAGCAAAGCAAACGTGAGGGCAAAAGAGGAAAACGCCCCCTCACAATAAATGCCCCCTTGGAAAAAGCAATTAATAAATCACGCCTCGAAGAACGCAACAGGCGCAGCAGACACGGAAGAGTCACGTCAGACCAAAACGGTCAGACGAATCTTCCACGAGACGAAACCGAGGCATCGACCTCATCTCAAAAGAACCAAACGGCCACTCTAGAAAAACTAAAGGCCTAAGCCCGCAGTAAAAACAGTATCTCCCAGCGACAGACCGACCTCGCTCACTCTCCCGCTGCGGGGGCAACTGTTACGGACCCGAGCCACGGAGTTCGGACCCGGGACTGCACCCAACCCGGCTCCACGGGTCCAACCCACACCTTGCTCAGAAGGCCCCAGAAACCGGCCTTCCAGAAGCTCCTAACCAACTTTCGAATTCATTCGTCCATCTTATCTTAACCAGATAAGATAAGATAAGATACCCATCATCACCTATAAATAGAGGACCCAAGTCCCTTCAGGTATCCACCCATTCCTCACACCTTATACCTCTTAGATCCATTCTGACTTGAGCGTCGGAGTGTATTTGCAGGTACCTCCCCTCATTGCTCCAGTCAGGCAACCCAGCTTCAACCCAGATCCACAGATTCTCGATCCATCCCTCAACCCGTACTAGAGACATCTCGTACATAATGTTTCTTCCAACCTTTTTAATAGAAGACTTAAACATTCAACAAAGCATGGTTTGCTTTGATCCGTGTCACTAACAAATACCAATGTACCAACACAATCACAATTAAAAATGAAAATGAATGTCACGTTCTGGCACAAACCATGATGTGCTAGGCCATGCTATGGGGCACGGGCCCCATAAAGCCAAGCAATTATTGACTCACCAAAGGAACCAAGAATCCAATAGAGAGAGAGGTGAATAGATATGGAAAGCTCTATCTATGGCAGTGCTCATTACATGTAGTTTCCTTTTCCAAATTCATGTCTAGTTTGGACTCATTTGTAAGTTATTAGAAAAAGAGAAAAGAAAAAATCTTCATCTTCATCCATTGGTGATAAATGAAAACACAAAATACATCCCCAAATTTATATATGAAAATTGGACAGAAAATTGATACCAGAATGTAATTAAATATGTATCACCACAACATTTTGAGTTTATGGCCATAATTTTTTTAGTCAGGATAAAAAGGATTTATGATCTATGCTCACGATTTTTTAATATATATTGTATATTTTTTATATATTGTGATGTATATATAATAACAATATATTACACATGAGAAGTTAAAATTATAGAGCATTTGAATTTCACTTTTTGTTATACTATAAATGTTTTTTTCTGTGTACTACCATAAAAATTCAAGTCATATGTTTAACCATAAATTTCACATGTTGGTAAGATAATTATATCTCATGTATTATATTATTTTTGTGTTTAACTATGAGATATTTTAAAAAATAAGAAGTTTAATAATCTTTATTTTGATTAAGCAAAGTTTATTTTGACATTGTTTTTACTATAATAGAATTTTTAACATTATTATTAATAGTTTAATATTAAAAAGAAATTATTTGAATTTGAGAAGAAACAAAATTGACCAGTCAAACTTGTTAACTAGCTGGCTTTTGGCTAGTTCCTTTGATGTTTACCGCCTTGCACTGGTTTTGATCCATTTTTGACATCTCTGTTTTACACCTACGCGATCGGACTCAATCCTAGGATAGGTTTACATCAAACCAAATTTTTAAAAATCTTGAATGGCTAAAATTAGAAGTTTAAAACTTTAAAATTCAAATGAGATTCAATCAAATATAATAAAATAATATATTTATTTATAAAATATATTTTTTTAAAGTAAATTTTTTTTGTGATGTATTATTTTAAACTAATTAATTACTAAAAAATTACACCGATTTTTAAACATTTTTTTTTGATAAATTAGTTAACAAATAATTTTTATTTTAAACTGAATGGATGTGATGGTCGATTTTCGATTAACTAGGTCGAACTTCAAGTCTTCAATCCAATTCTAAAAATTATTCATCCAACAAATCTGATACGAACTAATTTTGAGAACACTAGTCTAAAATCAAAAGCCATGGTTCTAAACAGCATCAGCAGAAAGCAGTGAGAGAGAAAAGTATCTCGAATTTAATACAGGTGAATCGGTGAAGAAATCAATAACCAGAAAAAAGGTAACATTAGTATGCAGATGAGAAGTGAAACAGAGAATCAGAATCACAGTTGAGTACGTAGGCCATTCAAGGTATTCGAAGCAGTCATTATTTTGTACCAGAAAACTATATCGATATACATCATTACAAAATATTTGAGAAGCTCTCTCATCCTGTTACTATGGCCATGATCATAAATAATACTCAGAAGAATTGAGATGTGTCATCATTGTAAAAAATAAAGTTGGAAGAAATTTATGGTTATAGCACGCAGCCTTGGAAAAAGAAAAGAAACAATAACTGTCACAACAGAATCTTATATTAAATTTCAAATAATAATAATACTCTATATCTATAACTAATAATTATGCAAAATATATATATATATTTTTTTTTCGAAGATATGGAGACTTAGACTTGGTTTGGTAAAACTTTTTGAAGAGGTGCTTGTGCTTTTTAAAAGTTTAAGCTCCTCATTTTGTGTTTGGTAAATTAAAAAGATCATGTGCTTGTGCTTGCAGCTTTTAAAAGATCGGGGTACTTTTGAAAGCACCTAAAGTAGAGCTTTTTAAAGTTGGTTTGTGCTTTTCAAAATTTAAAAGTCTAATATAACCTCATATGTTAACTAATTTTCAAATTTAATGCTTGCATTTATGTCTATTATAGTATTTTTAAATTTTAAAAACTATTTTACCAAACGTAATTGTTGTTGCTTGTATTTATTAAAAGCTATTTTTAATTTAATTTACCAAACATAAATGTTACAACTTTTAAAAAGCCATCTTTTAAAAGTTAACTTTTATAAGCTACTTTTAAAAAGTAAATACTTTACCAAACTAAATCTATCCGCCATCTTTTAGATGAGTATGGAAAGATTATATCATTTGAGATATAATTTGTTGGTA
>NC_029788.2:70529517-70530254 GCF_000816755.2 Arachis ipaensis | reverse complement strand
TGAAATTATCAAAAAAATAAAAAATTGAAAATTTATTTATCTAAAACCTGAAAGTATAATTAAGATTGTAAATTAGGAATTTCTGCAATTTTTTTAATCTATTAAAAAAGAGAGTTTCTAATGGTGTCATTGTGTGAGGTAATTTTTTTCTTTTGGTAACTGATCTATTATTTAATCACACGCCAGATGTGATGTCAATCTATTTCACAAAGTGAGTTGGTCTATTTGATGCTAACGTTCTAAGTAAAATGATATCATAATCTATTTCAGGGTGCTGGGAGAAGTAAAATGATAGCAGCATATTTTTTTAATCGTTTTTAAAAATGTGTATTTTGGAAATTAATATATTTAATATATATAAAAAATAGACAAAAATATACCTAAAAAAGTTTATTATAGTTAAAGATACACACCAAAACTGAAATTATAATAAAAGTACACACCAAAAATATAATTAATGAACAAAAAGAGATACATTGTTATTGGAATTCTATTCGTTTTTATTAAGGTTGTGTTTAAAAGAGAGATTAAAAGACAAAAATTAGAAAATAGAAATTAAAAAATAAAAATTAAATTAATTTTTTGCATTATTTATATTTGTTATAAAATATACATAACTGAGTTATATTTTAATATGTTGTTTAATTTAAAATAAATATAAAATTTGAAATAAATATAATTATTTAAATATTTTTATTAATTAAAAAAAATAAATCATAATCTCTCTTCATCGTCAT
>NC_029788.2:70526831-70529382 GCF_000816755.2 Arachis ipaensis | reverse complement strand
TTTTAATTTTCCCTTGAGCTTCTCATTTCTAAGGTTTGAGTTTTTTTTATTACACACTTGGAAGACGTGTTAGGCATTTACTTCCTATCCCTGGATTTCCCAAAATTTTACAAAGGGGTAAGATAGGGATCTTCTAAATTAGGACAATTCATTAGTATTTTGTTTTTAAATATTTTTTAATGCAAAAGTGTGAAATTCCACCTCAAGTTTACTAAATAATTCAAATTGTGCAAGCTTATCAAATTGAACTGCCACCTACGTAATTAACTTAATGAAAACGGGTCCTAATAACATGCGTGTCACTTTTGTTCATCAATTATCATTTTTAGTGTGTAGTTTTATAATTTCGATTTTCTTTAGTGTGTATTTTTGTTTATATTAAACTTTTTTTGTGTGTACTTTTATTTATTTTCTCAATATATATATTTAAATAAAAATTCCCTTTTTATATACAATTTAAAATTATTAAAACAAGACTTTAAAATAAGATAAAAGATGAATTTTTAGCAGATTATATGATTGTATATGTTGAAGAAGAGAATGCTTCAAAATTTATTTCAAATGATAAATTTATAATTTTAGTTATATGAAATATCACAAAACAAATTTAAAAATATAATTCTAAAATATGTAGTTAAATGTTAATTTCTATATAATATAATTATTAATGTTGACTTATATACTATAAATTATATTTTGTTGATTTTTTATTTTATTATATTTTAATTTATTTTATATTTAATTTAGCCCCTCTTATAAAATTTTTAGATCTATCACTGCATGTATTTATACACAAATAATTTTAATAGCTGATTTTAGTATACAAATAGTATTTCTCTATTTAAATTTGTGTAACTCGAAATTTGACCGTTTAATTTTGTTGATATCCACCTCTACAACATGGTAAAACACACCACATCTCAACAAAAGTAAAAAACAGCATTATTTTTTCAATATTAAAATTAAAAGGTGCCAAGAGTAAAATTTATGATCTTTTGACTTTAGTATAATACTTACCATTTTAACTAAATCAAATTTGTTATTATTATCCACGTTTACTTTATAAAAGGACGTATTAATAGGCACAGTATTTGCTCTAGTACTAATAAAGGAATTACTACTAAAGATATATTTATTGAAAGAAGAATATTAGGTGCAGCAATTTTAGTATTTTGTAATTATTAATTAATCATTAATAGTATTTTTAATGGTATGAGATTATATCTAATAGTAAAAAATTATTGGCTAAAAAATACAAAAGTTGTTGGTCCCTAAGTTTTTTCTTATTGAAAAATCACGAAATTGAACATATTTACTAATAGTTATCATCATGTGAAAATACATCATTTTGACCATTGAATGATAGATGGTAGAAATTGATTTTATTTGAAGTAAAAGTGTTACCTTTATTTAAAATGTTACTAAATAAATAAGTTACACTTTTTGAACAAAGATCATTATGAAAAAATGTTTTTGCCATCTTCATGGGAGTAATTGCCATAATAAAATGTGGGTTTAGATTGAAAGTAGATTACTGGCCTGAGTGTCAAGATCTGAGGCAGAATCTTTTGAATGAACGGGAGAAGCAGTAAGCATAGTAGTGAATGAAACTGATCCAGAGTAATCTTCATTATTTCTCACCAACCCCGTTCCTGAGTTCAAGAATCTCAATCCCAAAGGCCACCCTTCTTCCTGCATCAACCAAAGGAACTTCTTTAGATAATATCTAAGAAAAATTTTCAGGCATTCCAAAAATACTAATATTTTAATGATTTTAGCCGTTGATCCTAATTCATATAAACGGTTAGAACACTAGTATTTTTGAAATATCTAAAATTTTTTCAATTTCTCAAATTTCGTAAGAAAAAGAGATAATGGAGAAAAGAGAAAAGAGAAAAGAGAAGAGAAGAGAAGATGGTACCTCTTGAGCCATGAATGAAATAATGGAATATTGAAAGTCACTTCTTCTGACAAAGAAGTGTTATTTCAAGATTGTCTGTACTTTTCTTCTACTCAAAAAAGGGAAAAAGTATCAACGTCCATGGCCGGAAACACGCTAGGATTTTGCAACTTCCTTAATAAGTGATATAAATAAAAGAAAAATGAAACATTTTTGAGAATTCGAATATATTAAAAGATGCAACAGTAATAATAATAATAATAATGTAGATGCAAGAGCTTCTTCTATTTGCTTCTTCGGTTCAAAATCTAAAGCTAATTGGAAAAGTTAAATAAATAAACACATTTCATTACATATACATAATAAATAGGTTCTGAAAGTCGCAAATAAAAGGGAAGGTGACGTGAGTGTGACTTCTTACCAGTGAACTTCTCCTTTGTTTTGCAGAAACACAAAACACAGCAGAAGATGGAAGCAGAAGTGAACTTTTGAAGTAAAAAAATTTCTTTTTTTTCTTTTTTTCTTTTTTGGAAAAACATAGGTGAAGAAGAAAAAATTATATCATTTAAGTTATAACTCGTTGACATGTGATCTATTAATTTATTCTTTCATTTGTTTGTGCATAAAATTAATAAAAGTTAAACTAGTTGA
>NC_029788.2:70523883-70525844 GCF_000816755.2 Arachis ipaensis | reverse complement strand
CCTTTTTATATTGTCATTACATATAGTATATTATATATAATATATAGTATAGAAATAGAAGTATAGATTATATATAGGATAGATATTGAAGGTGACAATTTATTCCAGTTTTGTAAAACACAATACTTTTATTAATTTGTGCGAGGTGGTGCTTTAATACATCTACTTAATATACTAAAACTGGGTTTTCCCCTAACTACTAAAGGTGACGTGTCGATCTCTCATGCCTCCGTTTTTTTATTCTTTTGATAATTTTTTATTTGTTGTTACTCTAAGTTATTCTTATCGTCTAATGTTCCAGTTCGATTGTCTTTTGCCACAATCATTTACAATGCATCACATCCATGAAATACCTCATCGAGTTGTCTTCACTGATTCGGGTTTCAACTACATGGATGTAAGCGTTCAAAGAAGAGGCAATAGTCTCTACTTTACCGAAGGATGATTGGATCTACTCACCTATTATGACCAACCCAATGGAATGTGGTTAAAGTTAGATTTCTTAGGAGGAGCTCGATTTTTTATTGAGGAATTGCATCCATGGAACTTTATAGGGCAAGTTCAAGTTCCATCCCCTCCATGCTTTTTACGTCTGCCCGAAAATCTTCGAAGTGGAGCATATAATGAAATTGAATTCCCTCAGTTTCAGTTCAGTTTTGATAAATTCGTGACAAATTCAAATATGCAATTTCAACGATTGGTAATATATTTAAATTTTCTTAGTTTAAGTCGTTCATTATTAGAATAATTTTTTAACATATTTTGATTTTTTTTCAGAAATTACCAGCTTTCTTTTGCATGCATGCAATGCCATTGAGGGGAATAAGAGTTAGTTTGGTTTCTCGGTGTGGCAATTCTATACATTGCTGCATTGTATGGATAGCGGATGATGAAGCTTATCTAACAAGAGGATGGTCTGATTTTGCACGAATTCTAAATATTGAAACTTACGATATTATTTCAGTTGGTTGTCGTTACAAGAATAATTTTATACTATACGTGACTAAGGACTAGAATAGGTTCAATATTACTTAGGTAATTTGGTTTTACTATTAGTATTTGATTAAATTATAATTATAGAATTTTAAATGATTGCCTCAATTTATATATATTATGATTATTTTTTGTAGATGTACTATTTTTAAATAATTTAATAAAATAAAGTAGTGTCAGATATTATTAAGTTTATTTTTATCCTTTATTTCTTTATTTGTATTTTCATTATATTTGACAAAAAAATGAACCTACACATATATTAAATCGTTGACCTAAAGACAATTTATTTACCAATAAAAACAGATTTTATTTATAATTGGAATAAAATTTATTTGCCAATAATCGGTGGATAAAATTAAAATTACATCCGTGTCATATAATTATAATTGTTTAATTGATATAAAATGAAATTATATCCGTGCCATGAGTAATAATCTAAATAATTATATCTTAACAAAATATAATTTATTAATACAATTAACACTATATTAAGAAAAGAAAAACAACACATACAAGTTATTTTTTTATTAATTAAATTATTATAATTAAAATAAAATTTAACATAACAACTTAAAATTATAATTTCAATCTTATCACGTGCATGGCACGGGTGATTAAACTTGTTATTACTAAAAATCAAGTTTTCGGATATGAATTTTGTGATGAAAATGAAATAAAAGAACAAATTAAAGAATGATATTTATATAATTATATATGTATCACAAAAGCCCTTATTACTAATTTATATTTTGTGGCATCCAAAACCTTTTTCAAACCATTTTTTACAGCTTTTAAATAGACTTTTATTTGTTAAATTTCTACTCACTATGATATATTTTAGTTGAATATTTTACAAATAAGTTAACATATAAACTACGTACTTCAGATAAATTTTGAAAGAAAAAAAACATTTCATTTCAAATAAATTTTAAACAAATTTAGTCAATATAATTTATGTATTTTGA
>NC_029788.2:70522108-70523657 GCF_000816755.2 Arachis ipaensis | reverse complement strand
GATAAAACAAAAATTTTATTATTTCAAATAAATTTTCTTCAGATCTAAATTAATTATTCAAATAATTTTCAAACAGAATAACTATTATATATTTGTGAAGAATGATAATTTTAATTAAAACTTTAAAATTATGCTTTTCTTTTAGGTTTAATTACTCTACTAGTCCTTATAATTTTACGAAATTTTTAACTAAATTCTTATACTTTTTTCTTTTTAATTGAGTTCTTGCACCAATTTTTTTTTAATTAGGTCTCTATACTTTTTTTTTTATTTGGCTTTTTACACTAATTTTTTTTAGTTAGATTCCTATAAAATTAAGCCAATTACTGTTAAGAAGGATTTAATTAAAAAAATTATATAAAAATTTAATTAAAAAAATATAAAAATTTAATTAAAAATTTTATGAAATTATAAAAACCAACAGAATAATTAAACCTTAAAATAACAGTTTTTATTGTATTGAATAATATTATGATGGGAAATATACTTTGGTGGCACTTAATAGTGTATTTATTCCTCAAGAAAAAAATAAAAAAATAAACAAAATCTTGTTCTAATAGTGATTTCGTGTTATGCTTTTAATTAATTAATAACATTTTTTTAGAGGCATTCACTATATAATAGCAATGAATTAATTATTGGAAGCATAAATAAACTTCTTAATTATTATTGTGAACTTAAAAATATTATTAGAATGATATAAAAATCACATATGATTGTTATAGTAAAGAGAAATAACTAACAGACAAATAACATTTAAATTAAAAGTACTTTAAGAATAAAATTTATTAGAGTACACCAAAAGAAATAGTTATCTTCTGTTGAAATTCCTTTAATAATAATCTTAGATAAAACAAAAATTTTATTATTTCAAATAAATTTTCTTCAGATCTAAATTAATTATTCAAATAATTTTCAAACAGAATAACTATTATATATTTGTGAAGAATGATAATTTTAATTAAAACTTTAAAATTATGCTTTTCTTTTAGGTTTAATTACTCTACTAGTCCTTATAATTTTACGAAATTTTTAACTAAATTCTTATACTTTTTTCTTTTTAATTGAGTTCTTGCACCAATTTTTTTTTAATTAGGTCTCTATACTTTTTTTTTTATTTGGCTTTTTACACTAATTTTTTTTAGTTAGATTCCTATAAAATTAAGCCAATTACTCTTAAGAAGGATCTAATTAAAAAAAATTTAGTACAAAAATCTAATTAAAAAAAATAAAAAACTTAATTAAAAATTTTACAAAATTATAAAGACCAACGTAATAATTAAACCTTTCTTTTAATATGCGTAGTGGATAACGTTTTAGTTTTTTACTGGCATGCTTATCATGGCATAAAAAGAAGTAATGAAATGTTAGGAAGAGTAAGCAAAAACCTTTATTTAAGGTTCATTGATGAGGGAGAAGGAAATGATGCAACTACAGCATTGATATAATTATTGATATTATGTGTGGGACGGATATCCAAAACTTTTAATATGGAATAATGGAATAATTTTAGATGAATATTTTAATTATGTTTTATTATATAAAAATA